>NC_050576.1:159786429-160109286 GCF_011100635.1 Trichosurus vulpecula | reverse complement strand
GAGGGAAATGACAGGTTTGCCCTCCACTTTTGGGGGCAGGGGACCTCTCCTTTCATATCCAACAACCTTCCTTTGATTCGGGTCACACCAAAACAATTCTAGAAGAATGAGGCAAAGGTTGAGGATGAAGGTGACAGCCTCTTCTCTAAACTCTGCAGGGAAGGACATACCACAGTTACTTTGAATTGACAGGAAGTCCTTCTAGCTCTCTAACCTCCATCTATGTCAAGATGCAATGCTATCCCCCTCTTGTTTTGCTTTCTTCCAGATTAATAGAGAATGTTCTTCTTCTTAGCCCTCGGAATCTTTGAGCCAGGGCCATCAGTTCTCTCTAGCCTTCTCCTAGCTGTGCCTAATTTCCTGGTTCTGGATCTATGTAATAATGATTAATTAAGTACTACTAATACTAATATATTTGGTCTCTTTGCCTAAGGATCTCTAAGCACCTAATACACATATTTCTTTTCACAGTCCTCCAGAGACGCAATAGCTCTTCCTCCTTTTAGGAAGGAATGGAAGTTAGATACAGTGAAGAACTTTTAGTGGTGTGCTAGAGGCAAGGGAATTAGGAAAGTAGGCTCTCTAGATGGGGAGAAGAGCACAGCTAGGTTACAAGCAGACGATGGACCTGACAGTGAATGTAATGGGGGAGAAGGCAAAGGGATGGAAGAGAAGGAGGGAAGGCCAGAGGAGTTAAGCAGCTGACCAGAGGCCACACAGCAAGATCCTGGAAACCGATAGGATTTCAACCTAGAGCCCTTCAGCTCCAGAGTCTAAGGGTCTGAAGAAGCTTGCAGACTGTATTGTCCTGTGTCCAATATCCCCAGGCCCTGGCAGGAGGGGAGGAGAAGATTGATGGCTGTCACTGTGGGAATCGATGCCATTTTATTTTTTTATTCTTTTCTCTGAGATACTGAGCCCTCTCTCCAACTCCCCTCCCTCATTACCCAGGGCCCCTCCCAGCACCTCGCTGATCGAGATGGGAATGGAGGGCCATGGAATTAAATTCTGGGGGTGGTTTTCTGGTTAAATCAACCGAGGCTAACATGATGGAAAGGGGGATGACGAGAGAAAAAGCTGATTGATGGAAGAGATGGGAGCTGGGCAGGGGTGGAATGAGGGTGTGAAGAGAAGACCTGGCGTGGGATTCTCCTGGGAGGGGTGAGATGGACTGCTCTTCAAGAGGCAGAGTGAGAGGATGGGGATGAAGCAGGAGGGATGGAGGCTAGATTGCAGGAAGGACCCCTCAAAAAGGCAGAATGGGCTGGAGGAGGCAAGGAGTTATTCATACTTTGATCAGAGGACCTTGCTTAAATTCCAGTTCTGTATCATTGGCAAGTCACTTAAATTCTTTGGCTTTCAGGTTTTTTTGTTTGTAAAATATATATTTGTATGTGCTTATGGAGGAATCCTAGGATTCAGGGATGGGAAAGTTAAACTAAATGATCCTTAGGGTCTTCCCACTAAAGCCGGCATTTGAACCTTTCCTGTGTCATGGTCCCTTTTGATAGTCTGACAAAGGTTAAGGAATCCTTTTTAGAACAATGATTTTAAATACATAAAATAAAATACATAGAATTGCAAAGGAAATGGATTATATAAAAATAGTTGTTAAAGTATATATTTTAAAATGTTCACAGACCCAAGGTTAACAATGAGGTTAGACTACAGAGAGGATTTCCTGGGGAAGTAGGATGGAGAATGGAAGTAGAAAAGAATTCTAGACTTCATCTCTGAAGAGGTTAAGGAGAAAGGCTGTAGGGGGAGGGATGGGAGGTAGATTGCAATAAGGATTGTAGTACATGACCAGTAAGCAATGGGTATTCCCCTTCCATGGATACTATGGGCACGCCATCTTACCTTCATGATACATCTTATCCATTCAATAGTGTTTCTCTTTCATTAGGTTCAAAAGCAGAAGACTAAGTTACAGGAGGGAAGTAGAGAGAATTTGGGGAAGAGGCTTAAAAAAAACCCTGTCCCTTCTCCTGAGGTCTCAGAGAAGACTTGGGAGCCAGAGTAGGGTCTGAAAAAGGACAGTCTCTAAACTAAGGTATGGGCAGCTAGGGGGCACAGTGGCTACAGTGCCTGGTCTGGAGTCAGGAAGACTCATCTTCCTGAGTTCAAATCTTACTAGCTATGTGACCTTGGGCAAGTCACTTAACCCTATTTGCCTCAGTTTCCTCATCTGTAAAGTGAGCTGGAGAAAGAAATGGCAAACTACTCCAGTATCTCTGCTAAGAAAATCCAAATGGGGTCACAAAGAGTCAGACATGACTGAAAAACAACTAAACAACAAACTAAAGTACTGGAATACTTGATATCATTCTGTTCGTCTTCTTTCTCTGCTCAGGGAATTCCTTCCCAAGATCTTCAGAGAGGGCTGACTTCTGGAAGCTTTCCTTGAAAAGAGAAATAATCATCTTCTGCTCTCCTGCTATATGGCCTCTACTGGGAAGTCCTTATGATTTCACCTCAAGCCTTCTTTCTAGAGAGAGAGAGAGAGAGAGAGAGAGAGAGAGAGAGAGAGAGAGAGAGAGAGGTGGGAGGAGGGAGAGAGACAGAGACAGAGACAGAGAGACAGAGAGAGAGATCACTGGTTATACTATCCTGGAAGGAGTGGAATTTTTACCCTCCACCACTGCAGACCCCATGCCCTCCCATATTCCCTGCTTTTTGATATAAATGAATAAGTAGAAGGTGCCCCATGCCAGGGGTAGTGGAAAGAATGTGAGACATTGATTTGAGTCCTGGCTCTGCCATTTACTGCCTCTGTGACCTTGGGCAAATCATTTAAATTCTCTGAGCCTCAGTTTCTTCATCTGTAAAAAGAATCTTAGAATGGATGATCTCTAGGTCCCTTGACATTTCCAAATCAATAATCCTATATTCTCTGTCCCCTCAGAAATTTTCCTCCAAACCCCAAACTGTCCCCACACAGTCCACTCAGTACTCTTGATCAGCTCCTTCTAGATCAAGGAGTCTTAGCCTGCCAGTTACAAACTTAAAACATACACACACACATACACATGTAGAAAATAGATATATAATTATATATAATTTGCATATATAGTTATGTATGACTATATATAATAGATATAAAATTTATATAGTTATGCACATGTATAATAAATCCACAATTATATATAATATATAACTATACTACAATATAATCGGTTTCTTTTACAATCTTATGAATTTTATTTTATTCATTTGAAAATATCATTCTGAGAGGGGATCCATAGGCTTCACCAGACTCCCAAAGGGGTCTATGACACACCAAAAGGTTAAGAATTCCTGCTCTGCATAGAGCCTTCTGAAAATCTCTTTCATGCAACCAGCCTTCTGGCATTGTGTGTAGAGGAGGGAAGTATTGCCAGTTTTAACCCACGGTTAAACTTAAATTTAATCCTGATCACTTCACAGTGGAGTAGTAAAAAGAGCAATGAATATGAATCAGAAGACTTGAGTTCTAATTCGGGCTCAGCTGCTAAACTAAGGCAGGCTTGGGATTTTTCACATAATAGTTTCCCTTCAGTTTCTTCTCATGCAAAATGAGGGAGTTGAATGAGCTGATCTCTAAGGCCCCCCTGGGTCTGCGTCCAGTGAATCTTAATCTCAGTGATTTCAGGTCCAATCACTGGGAACCTTCTTCAAAAGCAGACCAGGCACAGCCCAAAGAGGCCCGGAGGATGGACCAACAATGCACACTGGCTTGGAGGTGGGGAGGCCCAAATAAACTCCTGGCATTTCACATCTCTCCAACCATACAAATGCCCCATTGTACTCAGGTTGAGACCCAGCTGCTTACTCTCTAACTAACCCAAATCAAACTCCTCTCCCAGATGAGATTTTAATCTTGGAGACCAGGTACAGCTTGATCTTAGCATCCCATACAATGCCCTTTACTCAGTGGGAGATAAATTTGTCAAATGAATGGGACTGAACCTAATTCCAACACTTTGATAAAGGTTTGTCGAATGGGCCTAACCCTAAACCAACCCTCTAATTTTCGCCTTAACACCAATCCCCAACCCTTTACCATTTACATTACTTTATCGTTCATTCATTCATGAATTTATCAATGTATAAGGCATATTTGTGGGTTCCAGGGATATGAAGACAGATCCAATAGACACCCTGGTTTGAAGGAACCTACATTTTCCTGAGGGAAAAGGACAAATATACATAATTTATCATGCAAAGGCAACTGAGATAAGTGCCAAGGAAAGATGTGGTCAAGGTGTTAGGAAAAATTTGAGGAGGGAGAGATCACTTTCAACTGGGTGGGTCAGGGAAGGCTTCATGGCCATGATATCTGAGCTGACTTTAGGAGAAATACTACCCTCTCCATCACTTCTCTATCCTCTAACCACTCTTTTTATTCCTAACTCTACTCCTTCTTCCTTGAGGGCAGGTACTGTCTTTGCTTTTCTTTGCATCCCCAGTGCTTCATATATAGTAGGTGCTTAATAAACACTTGCTTCCTGCCTTCCTTCCTCATTTTAAACATGAGGAAACTGAATCTTGAAGAGGTAAAATAACTTGCCCTCCCTGACATAGCCAGTGTCAGATCTGGGACTTGAACTAAATTTCTTGTTTTCCATCATTTGATCTAACATCATCCTTATCACCACCACCACCACCACCACCACCATCAATGATGAACATTCATTAGTGCTATAATTCATTAATTAATGCTATTGTGTAGCACAGTGCTAAGTGCTGGGGATACAAAGAAAGGTAAAAACATGGTCCCTGCCTTCAGGGGGCTCACAGTCTAACTATATACATGCAAGATAGATACAAGATTAATGGGAGGTAATCTCAGAGGGAAGGTACTAGTAGGTGACCTTAAGAAACCCCAACCAAACCCAAATAACCATGCTGCTGGGATACACTCAGCCTGTCAGCAGCAAATTCTGAGGTTTGAGACCCTGGCACCATGGCCTTCTCTCTGAGAACAAAGATCAAGCTAAGGGGGAGGGAGAACCACTCTCCCCATGTCAGGAATGCATTTATACTTTTTCTCTGGCTTGTCCTTCTCACACCAAGAATGCACTCCTTACATCTGCCCCTTAGAGTCCCTTCAAGGCTCAGCTCAGAGAGTTTCCTGATTCTCCTAGTTGATAACTGTTTTCTTTCTTTCCTCTAATAGCATTTAGGTACTTATCTGTTTCAATGCTGTATTCCTCCAATAGAATGGAAGCTCCTTGAGGGTAGGAATTTTTTTTTTGTCTTTGTATCCCAATGACTTGTATACTGAAATTGGCACTTCATAAAATGTATTCTGGGTTGGTTTGGTGTCCTATTTCCTTCTTACGCATCTAGCCCTCTGCCCCTACATCCCTATGAACTGGGATGTCACATAGGAATATGAAAAATGAAGCTTCATTATCAAGTCTTTTACATTCTCACAGGCAAATAATTTTATTTGTTCTGTAAATAGAACCTGCCCTTTTTTGGAGGTGTTCTGCGATTTTTTTCTTACCTCTTAAATCTTCTTACAATTTACTCTTCTCTACATACTTTGAAGGAAAGTGGGAGAGAAGAGGTATTAACTGCCTACCAGACGGAAGGTCTACAGAACTGTTCTATTGACCTCATTGTTGTATGCCTGTGAAACCTGGACTGTATACCAGTGCCATGCCAGGAAACTGAATCACTTCCATTTAAATTGTCTTAGGAAGATTCTGAAGATCACCTGGCAAGATAAGGTCCCGGACACGGATGTCCTTTCTGGAGCTGAATTGCCAAGCATTCAAACTCTACAGCAGAAAGTGCAACTCCAATGGGCTGGCTACATTGTTTGAATGCCAAATGTATGTTTGCCTAAAAGACAATTTTACGGAACATTCACACAAGACAAATGCTCACACGGAGATCAGAAGAAGCGATACATGGACACTCTCAAGGTCTCTCTAAAGAACTTTGGAATCAATTGTGAGATATGGGAGATACTGGCATAGTACTGCCCAGCATGGTATACCTGCATCAAAGAAGGCGCTGTACTCTATGAGCAAAGCAGACATGCAGTAGCTCAAAAGAAACATGAGATGCACAAATTTAGAGACATCTCCATTCCAAATGTTCACATGGACTATTTATGCCTGACCCGTGGTAGAGCCTTCCAATCTCGTTTTGGTCTGATCAGCCACAGTTGGACGCACTGTACCTTGACTCTGACATAGTGATGTCATTTTGGTCGTCTGTGACAACGGACAACAACCAATATGGGCAGCCCATTACCAGCCATGGTTATACTCAAGAAGTGGTGTAAAACATCACCAAAGACAAGAACAGCCAGAAAAGAAGGTGAGGCGATCCAAGTGCTGTACTGGCATCCGCAAAGTCTCCAGTGAATTGGGTGCAACTCCCTAGGGATGATATGGACAAAATTTGCTTAGGATGTAAAAGATATGAGTGGGTTGTAATCTGCACTGGTGGAGGGAAGGAGTATTCACTTCTAAGCAATCATAGAATTATTGAAATGTTGAAGTGATTAGTTATCAACTTCTTAATTATCAACTTGACCCCAGTTCATGGAGCCCACCATTAATCCTTCAGTACCCTCTAACTTTCAGTATCTGTTTTCACAATATCTCATCATCCTAACTATGGAGGATCTTTCTTAGTCCTCCATTTCCATTTTTCACTGTGCTTCTGGTATATTGCAAGGTGCTTACCCCCGAAAGTGGAGGTTAGTCCTCAGGGAGGGCTTCCCAAGAGACACAGAACTGTGGGAGGGGAAGGGAGGGGAGGAGAGGGAGAGCTTTGTCCTTCTTTGAAAACTTAGAAGGAGGAAAGAGAAGGCTCTTGACCTTCCTTTCTCTTGCTTCCTTGCTCTATTCCCACTCTTCCCTTCATTCCCCCATGAATTCTATTTTTTCTATTCTCTTTTTTCCCCACTGACCTGGCTCTTAGGGGAAAAGTCATCATCCTTCACCAAGGCAGTGGGATGGAGTCTTAGGATTTTTAGGAAGACTTGGGCAGGTGAAATACAAACCTGTTGAACTGCCTGTCTGCGGGGGGGGAAGGAGGATCAAAGAAGCATAAAGGACACTTCTTTATTGATTGTTTCCTGTACCCCTTTCTGCTTGAACAGTGTCAATAATACCATCATTAATGCCTACTTTGTATTTATTTACCTGTGTATGTGTTGTGCCTTCCTTTCCCTTACCCCCACTTCCCCTCTTCTTTGAGAAAATAAAAATGGATTGAGACCCGGGTATTGAACCTGGGTTCAAGTCCTGCCTCTACTATTTACTACCAATGTGACCCTGGGCAAGGTATTCTCCTCTCTGGGCTTCAATTTCCTCATCTGTAACATGAGGGGTTTGGACTAAATAGATGACCTCTCAAAGGCATACCTTCCAGCTCTCAGTCTATGATCTTATGAAAGGAGAGAACAATTAGAAAGAAAGGTGGGGGAGGACAGAGAGGGTAGAAGAGATTTTCAGTGAATCAAGAGTTGAAAGGGTCCTTAGAGACTATCTAGTCCAATTCCTAATTTTACAGATGAGGAAATAGTCCCACAGTGGTGACTTTCCCAAGGTCACATGAGTGTTTAGTGGAAAAATTAGTATATAATTCAAACCTATGTCTTCTTAACTAAAAATTTAGTGCTAGGGAAAGGAATAGAAGAAGAAAGGAGAGGAAATGAAAAAGAGATAATGGGGTAAAAGGAAAGAGAGAGAAAAGATGATGAACAGTTGGAGAGCAAGAAGGAAGAAGAGAGGGAGGGAGGAAGGAAAGGATAAATGGAAGAAAGGAGGAGAGGCATGAGGCAAATTTATTTAGGGGAAAGAATAATGCAGAGAAGAGAGAATATTAGAAGAGAAAAGAGAGGAAGGGGTAAGAGGTTGGGAAGAACAGGAGAAGGAAGAGAAAGAAGAAAGGAAAGAGTGGTAGGAAGGAAGAGGAAAAGAGGGAAGATCAGAAAGGAGAGGAAGGAAGAGGGTTGGGAAGAAAGCGGAGAGAAGAAACATGAAAAAGAAAGGGAGGAAGAAAAACGGAAGTGAAGGAAGAGAGAAGAGGAGAAAAAGGAAGAGGGAATGAAGAAAGAGTGGAGAAAGCTGACTTAGAAAGGACCAGAAGCACAAGCCTGGGGAGAGGCTGGGGGCAATGCTGAGCACAGTTGGGAGGGAGCAGGCACAGGAGGAGAGGGATAGAGAGAGTGTGGGTTGGGAGAGAAGGAGAGCCAGCAGGGAGGGGAGGTGGGGGAATGGGAGGGGGACTGGGGCTGCAGCAGCAGCAGCGGAGTCTCTTCATGTCCCATTAGTGGCAATGGAAGGTGACATGTGGGGATCGATACCAATCGAGGCAACAGACTCCCAGTAATAAACCTATTTCACTCACACTTCTCCACCCCTGCTGGCCCCCACCCCAATGATCAAGGCCCCTCCACCCTTGACCCGAACTCCAAAGGGACCCCCTTCCTGGGCTGTGTCCAACCCTGGAGGATGAGAACAAGGAGAAGGCCAGGGATAAGGACTGGGAAGGGAGGTGAGCCCCTTTTGCAAGTCAGACTCTTTGAGGAATGAATTATCAGCATGAATTGTGATGGGTGATTATTATGGGGGGAAGAGGGAATTTGGGGGCTTTTGGTTTCCCACTGCCTGGTGTCATTAGGCCCAGTGCCAGGTTTCTGTGAAGCTTGTATGTCGTTATCCCTTAGTCGTACAACCTAATTTCTGGTCGTGCTGACCTCTTCTTAAAGACCTTTGTGAGCTGAGAACATGTGCAAGATAGGACCCGTTTCATACGGTGTATACTAAGTGAGTATAAGTATTGGTGTGTGAGTGTGTATAGATATATGGAAGTGGGTGTTCGAATATGAGCACTCATTTGTGTCCTCTGAATGTGAACATATTTATGTTTCCCCTTTGGCTGCTATGTCTTAGATGTATAGTCTTGGGATTCTTAACAAGCAGTGGTCCTGGGGCAGTGTAAGGGGGAGGACGGGGAGACTGAGCTATATGAGCTGGGGAGGACCAAGGGAGAAAAGTCTGAGTAGTAGGGAGGAAGGCTAGACCATAGGAAGGACTTCTCAAAGGCATACTGGTACAAACCTGGGACATAGGGTAAGGGATGGCCCTGTGTCCTGTCTGAGACATCTGAGAGAAGAGAAAAGACTGCTACAAAGGGGCTGAGCTGAGAGAGGAACTCAGTCATTTGAAAGAAGCTGTCTGCTAGTCCCTGACAGAAAATGTTAAGTATGAGAGGATATTTCTTTCCACCCAGCAGGAAGGTAGGTGGTGAGTGCTAGGCCTGGAGTTAAGAAGACTTGAGTTCAAATCCAGCCTCAGATGCTTCCTGGCTATGTGGCCTTGGGGGAGTCACTTCACCTCTGCCTCAGTTTCCTCAATTGTAAAATGGGGAGAATAATTTAAAAAGTACTTACTTCCCAGGGTTGTTGCCAGAGGAGCAAATGAGATAGTATTTGCAGAGTGCTTAGTAGAGTGTACTTAATAAACACTTGTTCCCTTTCCCTCTTCCCCTTCCCAACACACATTTCATGGCCCTGAGGGAATAGAGTCTAGGGAGGGTGAGACACAGGGTAATTTAACATGATGGCAGCGGGGAGAACCGGAGAACTGGCTTGTTTGAATGCCCTCCCCCTCTGCCCCCTGGTTTCTCCTGGAGTTTGGATGAATGCCAGTGTGCAATGTGAAGCAAGAAGGACTGAAGTGAAAGTCATCAGACTGTCTGGATGCCCCTGGATTGGAAGGGGACCATTTACAGAAGGGGACTATTCAGCAGACGATTAAAGCAGGGGAGAACTTGACTCCCCTGAGCCTGAGCTGTTTAGCAGGACAAAAGCCCAGCTTTTCAGAGGGAGGCCTTTCTACAAGGGAATGACTGACTACTCTTTTAGGCGATTTTCACCTACTCCCCTTTCTTAACCAACGGTACAGACAATCATCTGCTGCCTAAGAAGTCCTTTCTCTCTGCTCTCAGTACCCTCCCTTCCCCCTATTGCCAGCCCTTCTCCATAGGAATAAAGCCGTATTGTTAGATCATAATTCTAGAGCTAGAAAACACCTTTGAGGCCATCTAATCAAATCCCCTGATCCTATAGATGGCTGGGGGAAGTCATATGACTTGCTCAAGGTCACTTAGGTAGTCAACATCAGAGGAAGAAGTTGGATCCAAATCCTCTGACTTGGGACAGAATCGGTGGTCTTTCTACTGTACCACTAGGTACTGAACATTCCCCTACTTTGCAAAAGAAACTGAGGTCCAAAGAAATTGAGGTCCAAAGCCGCAGGTTGAATCAATGGCAAAGCCAAAACTTCCACTCTGTGGCCACGACCTTTCCTGCCCTGGGAAACCTTCCAGGACCAACCAGCCCTGCCTGCCTTTCTGAGGTGCATGAGTTCAAGCCTTAGTTCTGCTTCTGACTCCCCTTGTGACCTTGAGCACATTCATTTTTGGGTCTCAGTATGTGATCCTATGACTTCTAAAATCCCTTCTGGTCTAAGAGTCTAGCATGGTGCCTGGCAGTCAGGAAGATCTGAGTTCAAATCCAACCCCAGATGCAAACTGTGTGACCCTGCACAAATCACCTCTCTCTGCCTCAGTTTCTTCATCTGTAAAGTGAGGATAATAATAGTGCCCACCTCCCAAGATTGTGTTGAGGATGCATGGGATAATACCTGTAAAAAGGTGCTTGGCAAACTTCCAAGTGCTGTATAATACTATAAGATAACATACAAATGCCAGCTACTATTCATCCCTCTGGTATTTGTGTTCTCATTTTACAGAACAGGTCCGAGCCCCATTATAGTAGAAGCTTTCATACAACAAAAAATGTCCCGCTGACAGCCCACTTACTTTTGTAAGTCATTGTAATATACAGGGCCTTTTAAAATTCTAGATATTTTCCTGCTTGAGAGTCTTAACACCCTTTCTAGGTTATATGCCCCCTAAAGGTAGGGACCTTGTCTTTGTGCTCCCAACTCCCAGAAACAATGCCCTGTATGTGGAAGGTGCTCAGTGATGCTTGTTAGTCATGATAGGGATAGGTACTGGACCTGTGTTATCATTGATACAGGGAACTCCCAGATGAGGAAACTTTCTCCCCAATGAATGTAAATCTATACTTTCTTGCAACTTATAACGTTTCAGAGGCTGAGGACTTTCTACAAGGGAAGAACTCTACCATATAGGCAATTCTCCCCTTTCTTAACCAACATAGAGACTCTTGGCTGCTACTTAAAAACTTAAGAAGTTGCCCAGATAATATGGAAATATGTTATGCAAGATGTCACAGGTCTAATCAATATCATAATGCTTGCTTTCTCAAGGGTGGAGGAGGAAGAGAATTCAGAACTCAAAATTTTTGAAAAACTGAATGTCAAAAATAAATAATATAGATTTTGAAAAGAAAGTTGCCCAGAGCAATGAGAGGTTAAATTACTTGCTCAGGATCAGATAGGCTATAGGTCATAGGCCAGACTTGAATGTAGGGCCTATCAGAATTGGGGTCAAAGATGAGGGGAAGAGAATCAGGGAGACTTCTAGAATGGAGATAGAAAGGGGTGACACAGATCTGGGGAATATGGGTGGGTTGAAGCACAGCCTGAAATCAGATTCGGCGAGTAAATGGCTGGTATTGCGGCCAACAGAATGAAAATTAGACTGTGAGGCTTTTTTCAGTCTGAGCCCAGAAACCCAATGAGAGGATGCAGATTCAGGAGTAGGGGGAGGAAAACCAAGGATTGAATGGTGATCAGGTAAAGAAAGCAGTTGAAGCTTTGGGCTGAGCAGAGCCTTTGTTTTATTGATAGATTTCAGTTATTCAAGCTCTTCTAGCCTCTGGGAAAAAAAAGGGGTGGAGGGGGGGCGGGGGGGGGGCACGGAAAGCACTGGCTTGAGAGTCCTAGGACCTGGGTTCAAATCCCATACCTAAGGCTTACTATTTGTGTGACCTTGAGCAAGTCACTTACCCAAGCCCCATTCCCCAACCCCCCAGCTCCAGGCTCCTCAAACAGAAAATCAAGAGGTTGGACAAGGTGGCCTCTGACTTACGTTCCAGTTCTAGAGTTATGATACTATACAACATCACCTCTCTTTCAATAGCCTTTCAGAGGGACAAGTGGGGGAGTAAAGTGGGGAAAAAATGACCCACTTACCAGCTATGCTATTTCCCCCTTTCTGGGCTTTGGTTTCATTCTCTGTAAAAAATAAGAACGGGAAAAACGATCTCTAAGCTCTCTTCTATCTCTGACATTTTATGATGGCATCCAATGCCATCTCTGTCAAGACTCACCATGCCCTGGAAAGCAGATCCCCATCTCTCTGGGTCATGCACACCTCCCTACCTCTACCCCATTTCTGGGGCTTCTCTTAGGTCATGCTGGGGAGGCTTGGGTAGTGCTAACCAAACTGTGAATATACACACGGACATGTATGTGTGCATATAATGCACACACATGCATGTATATAATACAGTATGTAAATACATATAAACGTGTGTATACACATTTTATATGTATACTTGTATTATGTGTGTAAGCATAGGTGTGTATACATATATATATGTGTGTATATATGTGTGTGTGTCTATATATATATATATATATATATATTTTTTTTTTTTTTCTGTGTTAAGGAGCCTGGTGTCAGGTTGAGAGGAAAAAACACCAGGGAGAGAGAACTCCGCGGCAAAGGTAATGCAGAGCTCAAATGAGAACTGAGATAAAGCAATTACCTGATCAATACGGGTGAGATTGAGTAATCTAACAGATCAATAAGGCTGCCCTGCCTGCCCCTCCCCCCCCCCCCCCCACTAACCAGCACGCACATGCTCTGTGGCATCCTTTCTGCTCGTCGCAGAGCTCCAACCCTCCAGAACCAAAGGACCCCCTGCCTCTGATCTGGGCCAGTTCTTTTTCATCCCTGAGCTGAAATCCAAACTCCTCAGTGCCAGATTCAAGGCACATCCCGTTTCATTCCCTTTGTCTCTTAGGAGCTCTCTGATGCAGACTCTTTGCTCTATCTAGGAGAACCTGCTCAGGTCCCTCGTTCTTTCACCACTCTGAGGGTGTCGAATGAATTCCTGATACCTTCCCCTCCCTGTCTGTCTTCTCTTTCTCCTAAATCCTCCTCTTTTCTAATCAATCATTCCACCAATCGAACAACATGCATTAACTACGTGCTTACTTTTTGCCAGGCACTTTGTAACTGAGGGTTATAAAGAAAGCAAAACCAGTTGCTGTCCTCAAGGAGCTTACATTACAGTGGAGGAGACATGTAAATAACTAGGTACATACAGAGTAAGGAGAAGGAGACTTCTATTTAACCAGAATAAGATCTTCAGGGGGTCTCCCTAAACTTCTTCCTCTACTAGCTCTGATTCACCTTCAACCCTTCTCCACGTCCCCAGCCTGGAGGCATAGAGCTCCTTCTAGTAGGAACCTAGGTCCTTATCATAGGGTATGTGTGACCTGGGAGGGGTGGGGATCCTTTATCTTTCATCAGGCTAGGACTTCCTTGAAGCAAAACTTTGTCTGGTTCAGACTGGAAGCTCCCAGGACAGGGACTTTGTTTCCTCCATCAAACTGCATGCTCACTCTCCTGTCCGATTGGAGATCCCCCAAGGGCAGGGGCTGACTCTCCTCCTTCACAGAAATTTTAAGATTTAGAGATGGAAGGGACCTTCCAAACACCTCATTTTATGAGAAAATTTGGCCCATAGAGGGACAATGACTTGGCCAAATCTGCATTGTATATAAGCAGTAGAGCCAGCATTTGAACCCAGGAATTCCAAGCCCCAAACCCATTTGAACCCAGGATTTCCAATTCTAGATCCTATGCAGGGTAGGCCAAGCTGTAGTATGGTCAGACAAACAAAGTACTGGACTGGGAGCCAGAAGACCCCAGGTCAAGTTCTCTCTTGGATATTATTAACTGTGTGACCAGGAGCAGGTCACATTCCCTCTCTAGGCTAAACTTTTTGCATCTGTAAAATGAAATATAGCAGGTAAAGTGCTTTTGCAAATGTAAAAGCTACTATATAAATGCTATCTGATCTTATTATCTTCACTTCTGCTCTGATTTGCTAGCTGTGTGCCCTTGGGCAAATCACCTAAGCACCCTGGGCTACAGTAACTTATCAGTAAAACTGCAGAGTTGGATAAGGCGATTGATCTCTCAGTTCCCTTCTATCTCAAAATCTATTGCCCTGTGACTATCTCCACCTTCAGACTTTAGACTGGGGAGTGAGAGTCAAAATTTGAGAGCAGGAAGGGAACTTTGTTATTGTCGTTCGTTCAGTAATGTTCCATTCTCTGTGATCTCGTGAACCCTGCTGTTCATGGTGGTTTGCCATTCTCTTCTCCAGTGGATTAAAGCAAACAGGGAGTAAGTGACTTGCCCAAGGTCACACAGCTAATTAGTTTCTGAGGCCAAATTTGAACCCAGGTCTTCCTGACTCCAGGCCCAGTACTCTATCCACTTCACCACTTAGCTGCCCCTGGAAAGGGACCTTAGGGATCAACTATTTCAACCTGTAGATAGGAGTCCCTACTATAGGACATTCAACTAGTGTTTGCCTAGTTTCTGCTCGAAAACCTCTAAAGAAGGACAACCCAGCAGTTCTCCAGGCAGCCCCATTCACTTTTGGATAGCTCTTCCTGACATCAGGCCCAAAATTTCTTCTTTGCAGCCTTGCTCCCATGTTCCTCTGGGATAAAATAGAACAAGTGTAATCCTTCCCCCACATGATAGCCCTTCAGATACTTAAAGTCAGTTATTGTTCCCCTGAACACTGCCTTCCCCCCTCCTCCCAATCGTCTTTTCTCCTGGTCTTTCAACCAATCCTTCAACGCAGACACAGGGAGACACAGGAGGCCCTTCCCCACCTCTGACCAGGAATATGTCAACCCTATATTGTAAACCACGATCCAGAAATCCAATCTGCATTCTCAGACACCACCTCCTTAGCTAGCTGTTCACTTCCCAAATTAATTTTTCTTTTTTTGCATCCCTTACCTTTAATGGTACAGCAGGGAGAAGAACAAATGAGGGCAGCTAGGTGGTGCAGTGGATAGGGTACTAGGCCAGTCTTCCCGAGTTCAAATCTGGCCTCCGACCCCTACTAGCTGTGTGACCCTGGGCAAGTTACTTCACCCTGTTTGCCTTAATTTCCTCATCTGTAAAATGAGTTGGAGAAGGAAATGGCAAACCGCTCCATTATTTTTGCCAAGAAAATCCCAAATAGAGTCACAAAGGGTCAGACATGACTGAAAATCAGTGAACAACCACAATAACAATGAAGAGAACAAAACACATGCCCTCTGGTCTTCAGTTTCTTGCCTTAGACTTCATCAACATTCGTAATACTTTTTAGTTTCCTTCTGGGAGTCATTTATGCCCACATGAATCACTGGAAGTAAGCAGTTGTAATCTGTTTGGGTAAGTTTCTAGAGGTTCTTCCTTGTGCCTTGGATACGTGCCCTGGGAAGGCAAGAGATTTCTCTATCGTTATTAACAGGTTGACAAACCTCAGTACCCTGAAGCAGAAATTCACCCACTATGATTACTCTTTTCTTCTTCTGCCTTTAGCTAGAAGGTATCTTCCCTGAAAGTTTCTATGACTCTGTTCTATCAGTCTTTGGAGTTTAAGCAGCAACTTCCTGCTCAGAACAACTGGCTCCCTTCTTAGGAAGAGCCTCAAATCTGTTTTGCTTTTTTTTTTTTTTTCATCTCTAATTGTGCAGCTATCCTTTTTCCTTTCCTTTTATCTCTGTTTTACACTCTCCCGTTTTCTAAAGGTTGTTTCCTCTCCTCCACTCGGTTCCTTTATTTTCCTTTTGAAGTCTTGTTTCCCTTTCCTTTAGGAGCACTTAATTTTCCCTTACTACTTGGTGTGTGGAGAGGTACCGTCTGAAAACTTTCACTTTCTCTTCAGGAAAGAAGATTCATGTATGCTTGGAGCACAAGTAACAGTTATTTGTATGTGGCAGAAATACAAACATACATTCCATAAAATCGTGGCACAATTTTCCCAACTGTCCATAATGATCGAGAATGTTTATTTGTTGTTGTTTAGTTTCTTCAATCATGTCTGACCTTTTGTGACCCTACTGGGGATTTTCTTGACAAAAATACTGGAGTGGTTTGCTATTTCCTTCTGCTCATTTTGCAGATGGGGAAATAGAGGCAAACAGGGTGAAGCAACTTGCCCAGGGTCACACAGCTAGTACATGTCTGAGATCAGATTTGAATTCAGGTCTTCCTGACTCCAGGTGGGAGACTCAAGCCACTGCACCACCTAGCAGCCTCAGAGAATATTTATACCTCCATGCTAAGCACCTGGTTAAACTTTTTTTTTATAGTCAATTATCAGCTCTTCACAACTTGACCACCGCATTCAAATTCCTTTCCTTTGTCTCAATAATAATTCCATTATCATAGCCATAGCCAAGCATTCCTTCCCTTTAGTTGGGTATCAATTTGCCCCACTCATTAATCCAATTAATATCAATTTGCTTAACCTTCTAGTAGTTCCACTTTTCTTTTTTAACTGATCTTTTCTTGCCAGATATGTTCTTCTTTCTGTGTCTACCTCTTTAGATCCCACTCTCTAGTTCTTCCTTAAGGAAGCTTTTTATAGCTTGCTTAATTGTCCTTGATCATGCTCTTATAACCCTGAAGTAGAATCTGGACCAGTATCTGGGCCTGGAGATTGTTTGCCTTCAAATTTTCCTAGATTTCTCCCAAATTTTGCAAGATTTCTTCTCTCCAAATTCTACCCTGACCTACTTCAGTAGTCTAAAACCTTCCAAGTCACCTACATGGTTTCCCTCTCCTTATTGGGTTCAATTCCTTATCTCTTCTCCTGCCCCTACTTCCACAACCTTCTTTTTCAGAAGGTGGAAGTAAGGTGTCCTATAGGACACAGGTAGGGTGCCTATAATCCCCAAGACACTGGCAACTCTCTGAAGACCTGAATCACCTATTGTAATGAGGACTTTCACAGGGAAGATAGTCCTAACAGGAAGTGAGGGAAACAGAGAAGTGAGAGGAGAATAAGGTAGAGAGAGACAGCTGGCCTCTTCAAGTGCTATACAGGTACCTTTCAGATTTTTCAAACTGCAATCAAACTGTGCATACCCTTTAACCCAGCAATACCACTATTAGGTCTGTATCCCAAAGAGATCATAGAAAAGGGAAAAGGACCTACATGTACAAAAATATTCATAGCAGCTTTTTGTGGTGGCAAAGAAGTGGAAATTGAGGGGATGCCCAACAATTGGGGAATGGCTGAATAAGTTGTGGTATATGGATGCAATGGAATACTATAGTTCTATAGGAAATGATGAGCAGGTGGATTTCAGAAAAACCTAGAAAGACTTACATATCTAAATGCAGATATGAAGCATACTGTTTTCTTTTTTTTTCTTTCTTGTGGTTTTTCCCTTTTGTTCTGATTCTTCTTTCACAACATGACTAATGTGGAAATACACACAGGGCAAGCATTCACAGGGTGGTCAGAAGAAGAGATACAAGGACACCCTCAAGACCTCTCTTAAAAACTTTGGAACTGAATGTGTGACATGGGAGACACTGGCACAAGACCACTCAGCATGGCGTGCCCACATCAGAGGAGGTGTTATGCTCTATGAGCAAAGCAGGATGCACAAATTTAGAGTATCCACCTCAGATGTTCACACAGACTATTTGTGCCCAACCTGTGACAGAGTATTCCAAGCTCGCGTTGGTCTAATCAGCTACAGTCAGAAGCGCTGAAACTTGATTCTAGCATAGTAATGCCATTTTGGTCCTCTTTGAGAACAAAGGACAACAACCAACCAACCAATGTGGAAATATGTTTTTAAAAAAGAAAAAGAAATGATGAGCAGAATGATTGCAGAAAAACCTGGAAATACTTACATCAGCTGATGCAAAGTGAAGTGAGCAGGACTAGGAGAACATTGTACACAGTAACAGCAGCGTTGTATGATGATCAACTGTGAATGACTTTGCTCTTCTGAGCAATACAATGATCCAAGACAATTCCAAAGGACTCAAGATGGAAAACGCTATCCATATCCAGAACCGATGGAATCTGAAAGCAGATCAAAGCATACTATTTTCTGTGTGTGTGTGTGTGTGTGTGATTTTTTCCTTTTGGTCTCTTCTTTCACAACATGACTGATATGGAAATGTTTTGCATGATTGTTTACCAGTTTTAGGGAGGGGGAAGGTGAGGAAAATTTGGAACTCAAACTTTTTTTTGTGGCAAGGCATATGGGATTAAGTGACTTGCCCAGGGTCGTACAGCTAGTAAATGTCAAGTATCTGAGGCCATATTTGAGCTCAGGTCCTCCTGACTCCAGGGCTGGTGCCCTATCCGCTGTCCCATCTAGCTACCTCTCAAAGCTATTTTTAAAAAATTAATGTTAAAAATTGTGTTTACATGTAGTTGGAAAAAATAAAATATCATTTAAACTAAAAAAAGATATTTCAAATTGGATGTTCTAGAGACCTCTTTAATTAAACATGTCTAAAATGAATGAATTATTATAATATATATAATATGAAATATATTATTATCTGTCTCTCCTAAACCTTCCCCACTTCCAAACCTCCCCATTCCTGCCAAAAGCATCACTATTCTTACAATCTTCTAGTTTTTCATAACCTTGGCGCTATCTTCTGTTGTTTCACCTCATATGCATGACAACTGTCAAATCTTGCTATTTCAAACTTCACAATGTTTCTCATATCTGACCTCTTCTCTCCACTCACATAGCTTAGTTCAGGTTCTCATCACCTCTTGCCTAGATTATTGCAAAAGCATTCTAATTGGTCTCCCTGATTAAGGCTTCTCACAACTCCATTCTACACACTTCTGCCAGAGTCATTTTTCTGAAGTGATGGTTGGACCATGTTACCATGGTGCCACACCCCACCTCCCCAATTCAATAAACTCCAGTGACTCCCTATCATTTTCAAGATCAAATACAAAATTCTCTGTTTGGCATTCAAAGCCTTTCATAACCTAGCCTCCTCCTACTTGCAGACTTCTTACAGCTTACTCCGTGCCATGTACTCTTTGATCTGGTGACAATGGCCTCCTGGCTATTTCACGAACCAGACACTTCATCTTTTGGCTCTGACCATTTTCTCTGGCTGTCCTCCCTCTCTGGAATGTTCTTCCTTTTCATCTCCACCTACTGGCTTCCTTCAAGTCTCAACTAAAATCCCATCTTCTGAACAGGAAGTCTTTTCCAATCCCTCTTAACTCTGTTATTTCCCTCTGTTAATTATTTCCTATTAATCCTGTATGTAGCTTGCTTTGTATGTTTTTATTTGTATGTTGTCTTCCCCATTAGAGTGTAAGTTTCTTGAGGGCAAGGACTATCTTTTCAAAAAAATATTTATTTATTTACTTTTAGTTTACAACATTCAGTTCCAAATTTTCTACCCCTCCCTCCTCTCCCCCCTCCCCAAGACAGCATGCAATCCGATATAGGCTCTACATACATGCACATTAAACATATTTTTACATTAGTCATGTGGGTAAGAACTATCTTTTGCCTCTTTTTGTCTCCCCAGTGCTTAGCACAGTGCCAGACACATAGTAGGCACTTAATAAATCTTTACTGACTGACAGTCTTTAATGTAAATCTTACCATGTGACTCCCCCACTCAATAAACTCCAGTGGCTTCCTATTGCCTCTAGAATCAAATATAAACCTTGTTTAGTTTTCGTAGCCCTTCACAACCTGACCTCAAAGTACCTTTCCAGACTTGTTGGATGCTACTCCTTCTCCTGCGCTCTGCAATTCAGCCAAATTGGCCTTTTCTCTCTGTTCCTCATGCATGACACTCCATTTCCTGTCGTTTTATCATTGTACTAGCTACTCCCCGTTTGGGAATACATTACCTCTTTACCTCAACCTCAGAATCCCTCTCTTCCTTTGATATGCAAGTCAGACACTACCTTCTACCTGAACTTGACCCGCCTCCACCTCCATGTGTTAGTAACCCTCCTTCCCAAACTACCTTATATTTAACTACTTTGTGTGAAAATTACATTTATATATACGTATATGCCCTGTTTTTATGCTATATACATTTTTATATGTACTTGTTGTCAACCCAATTAGTGTAAGTTTATGGTAAGGATAGTTTCATTTTTTGCACTTGTATCCCCAGTGCATGACAAAATGCTTTGCACAGAGTAGGTGCATAATAAATACATGTTAACTGATAGATACGCAGGTGTGGTAATGAGAGTTTTTCTATCTGGATAAGGGGGTGGAGAGATTTGGGATTTATCCATCAAGAATCTATTTTTTTGTTGTTGTTGAAGAAGGTAGGTGGTGGAAAGGTGGGAGGGGCAGGGAAAGAACTTGTTTCAAAGCCCCAAATAGTCAAAGTCTATAGTAATTGGGGTCCTGGCTCCCCCTTTGAGTCTCAGAAACCTTTATCAAAACTAGGAAAATCCACTCTGGCCCACCAGCCTACAGGGGACAAAAAGAAGCAAGTTATGGAAGCCTCAAAAGAAAGCAGGGCTTGGCTCCAAAATAGCAACTGACATTATGCATTGAAATGCTTTATACACATTATTTTTCATTTGATCCTTACAATGACATCAAGAGACAAAAACTACAAGTATTATTATGGAATTCTCTCTTTCTCCCCTCTTTAATTACCTGGCTTCCCTGGGTTCTTTCAAGACTGTTTAAATCCCATCTTCTGCAAGATGCCTTTCTTGGTCTCTACCCAGCTTTCCCCTCCCTCCCCCAAGTTCCTTCCTTCTGAATTACCTCCTATTACTGTGTATACATCTAGTATGTGCATGGTCTCTCACTAGAATGTAAGCTCCTTCTGGGCAGACATTGAGTTCTTCTTTCTTTGTATGTCTACAATTAGCATAGTGTCTAGCCCATAGTAAGTGCTTAATAAATGCTTGCTTATTGACTGATTAATCACTTCTATTGGGTATGGCTAAGGGAGGACAGGGGCCTGAAGAAAGTGAATAATTTCATTTCACACCTATCAGCTTCCTTAATTCTCATGACCTTTTGTGTATATGTATGTGTGTGGAGGGTGTGGTGGGGGGGAGGAGATGGGCAGAGGAGTTAGCTCCATGTTATGTCAAAGAAACCAAGGCCCAAGGAAGTGAAGCAATTTGCTTGAAGTCATGATACACCAACGGAGATGGAAAGGTTGTGGAGAAGGAAGTTAAATCAACAGCTTTATTTAATGGAAAGTGCGTAGGATTTGGAATCTGAAGATGTGTGAGACCTTGGTCAAATATTTCCCCTTTCTGAGCAGTATTTGTTTCCTTATCTATATCGGCAATTGAAGTAGAGATCCTCAAGGTCCCTTCTAACCACAAACTCTTTTCCCCTCTCCTGGTCAGATTCAACCTAGAGTATTGGGTTTGGATCTGGGGGTGACGAGAGAGTGAGGCTGATGACTTTGCACAATTCCCCCTCACTTAAATCCAATTCAAGCCCAAGTCAAGACATTGCCCCATGACGTCATCAGTCCTCTTTGAAAGTGAAGGATGAGCAATAGGCATCCAGAGGAAAATGATTGGGATGAGGAAGAGACTAAAGACCACCCAATAAGATAACCATTTTAAAAAATCATTTTAATTTTCTTTTCAGTTCTGAATTCTCTCCTTCCTACCTATCTCTTTCCCTCATTGAGAAAGAAAGAAATACAAAACCCATTGCAAATAGGTACAGTCAAGCAAAATAAATTCTTGAATTAGCTATGTCCAAAAAAAAAAAGGTGCCTCAGTTTGCAGTCTGAGATTATCATCTCTCAATCTGGAGATAGATATCTTGTTTCATCATGAGTCCTCTGCAATTGTCACTGGTCATTGTATTGATCAGATTGCCTAAGTCTTTCAAAGTTGTTTGTCTTTACAATATTGTTATTGTACAAATTGTTCTTCTAGTTCTACTTGCTTCACTTTGCATCAGTTCATTCAAATCCTCCTGGGCTTTTCTGAAGTCATCCCTTTAATCATTTCTTATAGTATTTTCTTATAGTACTCCATTCATATACCATAGCTGGTTCAGCCATTGCCCAATTATGGATATCCCCCCAATTTCTAACTTTTTGCTACCCCAAAAAGAGTTGCTATAAATAATTTTGTACACATGGGCCCCTTTCCTCTTTCTTTGAGGCTATAAACCCACTAGCAATATTGCTGGGTCAAGTACATGCGCAGTTTGATAGCTTTTGGGGCATAGTTCCAAGACACTTTCCAGAATAGCTAGACCAGTTTATATCTCTACCAATAGTACATTAATGTGCCTGTTTTCCCACAGCCCCTCTAGCAGCTGTCATTTGCCTTTGTGGTCAACTTAGTCAATCTGATGGGTGTGAGTACCTCAGAGTTGTTTTAATTTGCATTTCATTTGTGATTTAGTGCTTCCAAGCATTTTTATAAGGTTATTGATAGCTTGGATTTCTTCCACTGAAAATTGCTTATTCATATCTTTTGACCATTTAGTTAAGATGACCTTTTGAAAGAACTGGGGATGTTTAAGCTAGAGAAGACTTGGGAGAGGGAAGTATTTGGCATAATAGCTATCTGTAGGACTATATCTGGAAAAGAGATTAACTTTCTTTAGCTTGGCTCCATCAGGCAAAATGAAGAAAGTGGACAGAAGTTACAGAGAAACACATTTGGGTTTGATGAAAGAAAACATTTCGAAATGATTAGGATTATCCAAAAGTTAAATAGTCTTTCAAGTGGCAGTAGATTTTCCATCATTAGAGGTCTTCAAGTGAAGGCTAGATGAGCATTTCTTGGATATGTTTTAGAAGGCATTCGTTGTTTAGGTATAAATTGTCCTAAATGACTCTTGAGGTGCCTTTCATTTCTGAAATTCTAAAATACTGGAACTTTACCTCTCTGGGCCTCAGTTTTCTTGCCGATAAACATGTATATCAGATTAGATGACCTCTAAGCTTACTTCCTGTTCTAAAACCTATGATCCCATGGTGTCTAGAGGTTTGGAAATACAAGGAGATCCTCTGCTTAGCAGAGGGGCAGGAGACTTTGAGGGCAGATTATTGTATACTTGGTCATATTCCACCCCTGAACCACATGTTTTTATCTATTTTTCTTTGTTATAAGGGAGGGTTACACTTCATGGTAAGTGTGGAAGAGGAAGTACTTCCAGAAATGACTAGCATGTAAAAAACAAAAGGGACCAATAAGACTGTGTTTTTTTTTTTTTTATTGCATGGAATGGGGTAGCTAGAAGTACCAAGGAGGTAAGAAGACAGTAGTGAGCTAAGGAGATATGAATCATTTGTTTCTCCTCCCCCTCTATACTTTCCTCCTTTTGTCCTACTCATTCTTTTCTATAGTTCCTCATCTCCCACTTTTCTTGCCTCTTCTCTCCTGTCTTCCCTCTTCCTCTTCCCACTTCCTGCTTGCCCTCAGTGTAGTACTGGGCACTGGAGAGACCGATTTGTCTCTTCCTCCCTCCCTTCCCTATCCCTATCCCTCACACACAAGAACATCTTACAGCATATACAGAAAATGGGATAGGAACGTCATCTGACCTGTGATTCACTCCCAACCCAATAGGTGCTCACTGGTGTGGTTAAGCTAGGCTGGAAATAGCTAGTTCAGCTCTACTGCAATCCCCCTCCAAATGCCCTGCTGTTGGTCTCTTGCTGTTCCCTAAGGTCCTTCCACTCATCATACACTTATCCGGATGTTTCCCTCTCATGCCCGCTGGCCCTGAGACTACAGAGAGGTCAGGCAAAGTGGAGGAGATAGGAGCTACAGGAGACCGACAGACAGATAGATCCCTACAGATGCACAGGGGTTATCTCACTTGGTTAGTCTCCCACTTTTTGGGGACAATATATGTTTCATTGTTTGCTCACTTCTAATGATAGTTTAATTGCTCTGTCCATTGTTTGCCCCAATCCCAGACAACTTTTGGACTATCCTTCCTCTTCCCTTTGGAGCCTGGGGGACTAGAAGGGGAATGGCTCTCAACCCCAAGATCTGAAGGCTAAAAGCAGACACCCTGCCCCCACTTCTCAGTCCCAGTCAGGTGGTGCTCTTATCTGGGGGTCCCTCTGCATTGTGGGAAGGCACCCATGGTTTCTATCTCTGCCTAGCTGCATCTCTCCTTTCTTCCCTAATTTATAGACCTTTTGACTAGCCTGATTATTCCTGTTAGAACTGGCTGAGTTGATACTGTGCTTTCTGCCCCTCCCTTTAGCCCAGCTTTGCACCCAGACCCAACCTTGGGTCAATTATTTTGTCCCTTCTTAATTCTAGTCCCTGCCCTCTTTTGATTATTTTCTATTTATCCTGTTTATAGCTTGTTTGTACATATTTACTTGCTGGTTGTCTCCCCCATAAGATTTCAAGCTTCTTGAGGACAGAGACCGCCTTTTGCTTCTTTTTGTATCACCAGTGCTTAGCATAGTGCCTGGCACATAGGGGAAGGGGAAGAAAACATGCATTTACATGTTGTCTACTATGTGTCAGGCACTGTGCTACATGTTTTACAGATATTATCTCATTTGATCCTGACTGAAATTCTGGAGATAGATGCTGTTATTATCTCCAATTTACAGTTGAAGAAACTGAGGCAAACAGAAGTGAAGTGACTTATGCAGGATCACACAGCTATTAAGTGTCTGAGGCTGATTTGAACTCAGGCCTTCCTCACTCCAGGCCCAGCTCTCCGTCCACTAACTGCCTCTAGGTGCTTAAGAAATGCTTTTTGACCTACTAACTGCTCTCTACCCTCTTATCCCCAACTGGCCATACATACTGTATCCCACTTACCATATCTTTCTCAGGGGCTTGTGGGAATGGAGAAAGAGTAGCTGGAGAGAAAAGGAAAGAAGAGAGTCTTATTCCAAATTCCAGAGCCCCAAGGAATGGGTGTGGCCACTCTACTACTGAATTAAACTCTATCCCCCTTCCCCACACCTAGGAGCCTTTATTGTAGTGGGGAGTTAGGGAAGGCTGAGGATTGCAATTAACTGCGGGCCCTCTAAATAACAGCTAGAAGGAAATTTAGAACTTACCTCTTTCCAACCTCTCCTTTTGCAAATAAAGAACCAGAAGCCAAGAGAGAGTAACTGTCATACCCAAGTGAGCAGCAGAGACAGGATTTGAACCTTGCTCCTCTCCAGCTCCAGTGCCAGGCAGAGGTGTAGTAGAAAGTATTGGACTTAGAATCAGGAGGACCTGAGTTCAAATCTTGCCTCTATCATTTATCGGTTGTATTGTTATGCATGAATCCCAACCTCTCAGTCTGAGTATCCCCTTCAAAAATCAGAATACTAATACTAACTATCCCACAGGCTTAAAATAATGCATATAAAGGTCTTAGCAAACCTTAAACTGCCATATGTAGTAGTATTATTATTACTATGCGTCCTCTAATCATCTCCCTCTTCCCCGTCATCTATCCCACCCCCCATCCCAA
Source organism: Trichosurus vulpecula (assembly GCF_011100635.1). Lineage (NCBI taxonomy): Eukaryota > Metazoa > Chordata > Mammalia > Diprotodontia > Phalangeridae > Trichosurus > Trichosurus vulpecula. The sequence goes on along the minus strand of NC_050576.1, from coordinate 160,083,832 downwards.
ACCTGAATGATGCCAGGAATTTTTCATTTCTACACGAAGTTCCTCAGATGGACTCTAAGGTGGTTCTTAAATAATCTCATAGAATTACCTCCCACTAGGTGATGGCAGTGAGAGTGCGGGGAAGCTTTTTCAAGGAGAAAGCAGGTAAACAGCAGAGAACGCTGAAGTGGAGGGTCAGAGGAGGGACAAAATCCAAATTAAGAGTTAATATTTGATTGGGAGTACAGGAAGGTGTTATACATAGCTGCTGAGGGGCAAGCTGCTTTTCTCTCAGGAGGGAAAGAAGAATGTATGTTTCCGGTGTTTTTTGTGCCATAGTCATCTATCCCCTGGTCAGACCACATCTGGAATATTTTGTTTACTCTGGGGGTCTACCTTTTCAGAAGGATATTGATAAGAAGATAGAGTAAGTGGGATGGCAAAGGGCCTTTAGGTAATACCATACGGTGATGTTGGAAGGAACTGGGGCTGGTTAGCCTGAAGACTTAGAAGGGCCAACATAAGTATTTGTAGGGCTGTCTTGTGGAAGGGACATACTGCTTGGCCCCAGAGGGCAGAAATAGAAGCAATGGTTACAAGTTGCAGGAATGCAAAATTCGAAGGAAAACTCCCTGAAAATTAGAGGTGTCAAAAAGTAAAATGGGATGTCTTTGGAGGTCCATAAGCCTCTATTAAGCACTTACCAAATAAGCTGATATGTATTTGAGATAGAGACACAAAACAGTCTCTGTCTTCAAAGGAGTTTGTAGAGAGGGATTCTTATTCAGGTCCAGGTTAGACTAGATGGCCTCAAAAACCCCTTCCAAGACATGAAAGTTTGAGAGTTTGTGAATGTAGGTGATGAAGTGGATAGAGAGCTGGGTCTGGAATCAGGAAAACCCATCTTCCTGAGTTCAGATCTGGCCTCAGACACCAGTTGTGTGACCCTGGGCAAGTCACTTAACCCTGTTTGCCTCAGTTTCCTCATCTGTAAAATGAGCTGGAGAAGAAAAGGGCAAACCACTCCAGTATCTTTGCCAAATAGGGTCATGAAGTGTCAGTCGTGACTCAAAATGAGTGACCAACAACAACAAATGTGTGCTCTTTTCTGCAGGAGAGAGGTGGGGATGGAGATTATATTTAGTGGGCTTCTAGGTCTGCTTCTGCCTCTGCCTCTCTTGTCTGAGCATGTACCTGCTCACCCTTTCCTACTTCTCTGCTCCCCTAACATAGGAATTCTGTATCTGTCGACAGATAGACTGAGCAACTATGAGGGTGGGGCGGGGGAGGGAGATAACAGGGCTAAGAGATTGAATCACAGAACTTAAAATCATATCACATCCTATCTATCTCCACCATCCCCCATCCCTTTCCCTTACTTGTCTTTAGCCACTTTTTGTCCCTCTTCTCCCCCTACCAGTATCCCCTTTCTTTCTAGTGCCCTCTCTCCCTTCCCCTCTCTAGAGTCCAATGACTTGCTCCTTCTCATTACATAAAACTCAGCCTGAGGATCTGGGGACATGGGGTGGGCAGAGCCAGATGGCTGAGAATCCTCTGATATCAGAACTGGAATTGGATCCAATTTCAAGCCTAAAAAAGCCTTTTGATTTTTGGCACCCCAGAGTTGGGGAGAGAAGGCAGTCCAATCAAACTGGGTGGGGGGTAGGGCCTGTCTACCCCTCTCTCCTATCCCAGAAATCATCACACGGCTGCCCATCCTGTTGCTACACGTCCCCAGCACCCTACTCCACCCCATCAGAAACAACCAACACAAGAGAAGCAGGCAGGTCTGGCCCAAGGGTCTGCTCAGATCCCAGACACTAATTTGACAGGACTGGTTACAATTTCACATAATCCTATTGTTTTAGAATCTCAAAGTACTTTAAGCAGCTTGGCCCAGGGGAGGATTCTAGAAAGTGTTGATGCTATCTACTAATTCAACTCATTTCAACAGCTGGTACAGTGGGGGTAAAAAAAAAACAACTCTGACAGTTTTTTGTCAGAGTGGTAAGTAGCTTGGGCTAAAAGACTTTGTCTCAAAGGTGCCAACATGGATGATGGGGTATACTGGTGGTACCTAAATAATCTACAACCACCTCCCACTAGATGATGGGGGTGAAAAAGGGGGGTGGGGAGGGAGCTTTTTGAAAGAGAGGACAGGTAAATAGCAGAGTACTCTGAATTGGACTGAGGTACTCATCTGGTCCTGATACTCTCAATGACTATCCCCCCACCTCACACAGTTTAAGGGTGATAGCAATAAGAGTCTCATCCCTGTCATGCTCCTTTACCAGGGCTCACCTTCACTAACTTCAGGGCCAAAGTAATTGTACCTGGTCAGGACAGAATGCCCACATTACACCCCCAGCCTGTGGACCCAAGCCACGGAGGATGTCCAGAATCTGTGGCAGTGATGGTGCCTAGATCAAACCAAGTGACCTTGGTGGCAAGAGCACTGGACTGAGAGTCAAGAAGACCTGAGTTTGAATCCTGCCTCCGATCCTGGCTCTGGCCAAGTCACTCAGCTTCTCTAAATCTCCATTTTTTCATCTACAAAATGGGGATAACACTAGCACCTATCTCATAGGCTTGGTATTAGGATCAAATGAGATAACATGTATAAAGCACTTCACAACCCGTTTAACATGTTAAATAAATGTTACTGTTGGTATAGCAATGCCATTTATAATATACCCAGCATGCCTTCATCAGGTCTGCATTTGAATGGAATAAGAATGAAACGGAATAAGCATCTATATAGTACCTACTATTTGCTTTACAAATATTATATCATTTTAGTTAATTTAACCGGTTCGTTTCAATGAAAGGGAACCCACTACTCCCAAGGCAGCCTACTTCACTTTTTCGTCGTTGTTAAATCGTTTCAGTCCTGTTTGACTCTTTGTCACCCCACTTGGGGTTTTGTTGGCAAGGATTCTAGCGTTGTTATCTATTTCCTTCTCCAGCTCATTTTACAGAAGAGGAAACTGAGGCAAATAGGGTGAATTGACTTTCCCAGAGTCACACAGCTAGTAAGTGTCTGAGGTTGGATTTGAACTCAAGAAGATGAGTCTTCCTGACTTTAGACCTGGCACACTGTGATACCTAACTAGATAACTAATGATTGTCCAGTTTTTCCTTATATTGGAGCCTAAAACTGCCTCTTTGTAACTTCCATGACTGTTCTTAGTTCTTCCCTCTGGGGCCAAATAGAAAGAGTTTAGTGATTCTTCCACTTGTCAACCCTTCAAATAGTTGAAAACAACTGTTGGGTCCTTCTTAAGTGCTTTCTTCTGTGGCTACCTTGGAAACACTTTTTAAATGAAAGAACAAAGACAATAGGACAGATGCACAAAGAGAAAGACAAGCAGGGAGAGACAAAAAGCCAAGAATTAAGCATTTTGTGGATGACCAAGTAAGATTTATGGGTAATAGTAATAAACTATACCTATCACCAACCTGGAGGGGTTACCATCCCACATTAGGAACTTGGGACACCGGGTAGAGACTCAGAGACAAGGTCCTATCCTTTAATCAGAGGGACAGGGCAGAAATAGAAATAGATCATAAAATGACAAAAGAATAGAAATCTATTGAGAGACAGGATGGTGTGGTAGCTCTGGATTGGAAGCCAGGGTACCAGATTCCAGATCTGTTTCTGTCCTTCACTGTGTTTACTTGAACACTGCCTCTACTTCCTGAAAGGGTTAAAAACAAGATGATCTTTTCTCACTTTGTTTTCTGATTTCTATGACCCAGATGGATCATACAAATCTGGGAATTCTTCCCAGATAGCAGGGAAGGAGGAACAGAAGGGAGTAGAATTTTGAGCCATGACTTTGGGGAAAGTTTTGTGGACCTTTGCAAATCAAGATGCTCCAAAGAGTACTTTAACTTAAAGGCTTATTGAATTGGATATTTCAGTTTGACTGTCCAAAGATAGATCCAGCTGAATGGCTGCTAAGCTCAGTCGCATTGTGCTGTGTGGACATTCAATTCAACGAGTGTTTATTAATGTAGAACAGCCCTGGCCTCCAAGGAGCTTGCATTCTACCAGGAGAGAACATTACTATTGTGAAAGCTGAGTGGGAAGAGGATCCTGCAGGAGGATGTGGTCAACACCGATATCAAAGACTTCAGAGAGGTCAAAAGTATGAGGACCAAGAAAAGGAGAGGCTGTATAGCTAATTTTTGTTGACTGATGGACCGACTGATATCTGGGCCCCGAAAAAAATCCATGCTTGGATATAAAAACAAAACAAAATGAAGAGTTTTGGAACCAGTCAATAAAAAGAGTTTCCTTTCCTTCACCCCATCCCCAAACACACATAAATAGACACATATGCATACACCTTTGACTCACTTTGGGGCAGGGTGGAATTTGAAGGCAAGTGTTACCAGTCCCTGTGGAGACCTGGAAACATCTTGAACCCAGTCTCTTTCCTCTGTGACTCCTTCTGCCAAATGGGCCTCCTCTGGGATGAAGCTTCCTGGGATAGGTAACTTGAAGAGTTGTTGTTCAATTGTTTCAGCCATGTGTGACTCCTCATGATCCCATTTGGGGAGTTTCTTGGCAAAAATACTGAAGTGGTTAGCCATTTCCTTTTCCAGCGCATTTTACAGATATGAAAACTGAGGCAAACAATGTTAAGTGACTTACCCAGGGTCACACAGCTAGTGAGTGTCTGAGGCCAGATTTGATTTCAGGTCTTCTTCACTCCAGGTCTAGGACTTTCATCTACTTTACCACCTAGCTGCCCTAACTTGAAGAGGAAGTATTATAAAAATGGCAGCTTTCTCAACTTAGGTGATTTCTAAGGCTGTGTTCTGCTCTAACCTTCTATGATACCTATTCTGTGATCTACAAATTCTAAAAATTTTACCTTCTGAAGACTATGCTCATTATCACATAGCAAGGAGAAGGCAGAAGTGGGTGGGTGGGGGAAGCAGAACCAAAAAAGATGTGAATACTAAGGTAAGTTCCTAGTGAGAAATCTTGTATTAATTACCCAAGATTATAGACTTTGTTCTGATGGAAGGACAGCATGCCAGTGTGCAGTATCAGAATGCCTAGTGTAGCCAAGAGGAACTAGTAAGGATTAGACATTAGAAGTCTTAATTAGGCACCAGAAGATCTGGGCTCCAGCACTAGCTCTGCCATGTAACCTTGACCTTTGTAATCTTGGGCAATTGACATCAACAAATATTATTAAGCAATTACTATGGTACAACATAGGTTTACAAAGCCCCTGTTCTCAAAGAGTTTATATTGTTCTGGAGAAGTACAACAATCACACAGATAAAAAAAACATACAAGGAAATGTGAGGGAGAAGAAAACATTAGGAACAACAGGGATTGGGGAAGGTGACAATTGAGTTGGACCTTGAGGGATGATAAAGATTCTGAAGAAGAGGTAAGGAGGTTACTGCATTGCAGGCAAAGGAAGGATCTTGTGTGAATGCAAAAAGAATAGCAAGTGTGGAGAACAGCTAATTGTCCAGGTTAGTCAGAATGTAAAGAACATGAAAGGAGAAACAGTGAAACGAGTTCAGAAAGGTAGTTGGGAAACAGATCATAGAGGGGCTTAAAAACCAGGCTGGAGAGTTTGTATTTCATGCTAGACGCAATAGTGAGCCACTGAGGCTTTGAGAAAAGTAATATGGTCAGATCTGTGTTATTTTTGAGGATGGAGATTAGAGGATTGGAGAAGGAAGAAACTGGGTGTAGTTGGACCACTTAGCTATTATAATAATTCAATTATTTATCTTTGCTGAGCTTCCATTTCTTCTGTAAAACTGACATAATTGTCCAGCCTAACTCATAAGGTTCTCATGGGGATCTACAATTATATTATGTGAAAATATTTGGAAAATCATAAGGATAAACAACCCTTCCTGGATCATTGCCTTGTCATGGTGAAGGGGCTTACATAGCTCAGTGGAACTATGAGTTATGCTGTGCAGGGTTACTCAAGATGGACAGGTCATAGTGGGGAATTCAGACAAAAGGTGATCCACTGGAAAAGGAAATGGCAAACCATTCCAGTATCTTTGCCGAGAAAACTCAATGGACAGTACTAAAATGATAAAAGACATGACACTGGAAGATGACCCCCTGCATCAGCAAGACAATAAACAACATCAACAATAATTGTGAATATGCCTATATAGTTCTATATCGCAAAATATGACAGACTCTTCATATAGAAGGCAGAAGAGGTAAAACATTTATTCAGACACCAGAGAACCAAATCCCATAACCAATAAGTTCAACCCATACAAGCAGCAACCAACTTCCAAAACCAGTAAGCCTACTTTATTATAACAGCAAGGAATTTAAAACACTATATCATAGCATGAAGCCTCACCACCCCATTAGCCTTCCATCTCTCTGCTGGGGCCTTCCCACAAACACACTCACAGTACAGCTAGCACACCTGCATCTGCTCTCTCCCTCAGCTCTAACTGCTCTGTCTGAATTTCTTGTGGTACACTTTCCTTTTCCTCTCAGCAAGCTCCTCCCACAACATGTGACTGAGGCTTCCTGTGATGTAAGCAGGTCACATGGGCCGATTAATGGAGGGAAAAGATCTTCAAATTTAAATTACCATTACACCCCCTCAGGTCAGAAAGTGTCCAACACATTACTAGGGAGGAGGGGAGGACAACTAAAAGTAGCTCCAGAAAGAATGAAACAGCTGGGCCAAAGCTGAAGCTAAGCTCAGCTGTGGATGTGTCTGGTGATGAAAGGAAAGTCTGATGCTACGAAGATCAATATTGCATAGGAACCTAGAAAATAAGATCTACGAACTAAGGGAAGCTGGATGTGGTCAAACAGGAGATGGAACATTTAACAATGACATCTTGGGTATTGTGAACTTAAGTGGAATACTGTGGGCAAGAATCCCTTAGAAGAAATGAAGTAGCCCTCAGAGTCAATAAAAGGATGAGAAAAGCAGTACAGGGGTATAATCTCAAAAATGACAGAATGATATCCGTTCAAATCCAAGGCAAACCACTCAACAGTAATACAAGTCTATGCTCCAACCACTGATGCTGAAGAGGCCAAAGTTGATCAATTCTATGAAGACTTACAATGTCTTCTAAAAATAACACCAAAGAAAGATGTCACATTCATCATGGAGCATTACCATGCTAAAGTAGGAAATCCAAAGATAATTGGAATAATGGGCAAGTTTGGCCTTGGAGTACAAAATGAAGTGGGGCAGAGACTAGTAGAGTTTTGACAAGATAAGTTTCTGGTCATAGCAAACTCTTTTTCAACAGTCCCAAAGGCAATGCCACACTTGGATATCACCAGCTGGTCAATGAAGTCAGACTGATTATATACTTTGTAACCAAACGTGGAGAGCTCTGTACAGTCAGTTAAAACAAGACTTGGAGCTGACTGTGATTCAGATCATGAGCTTCTTATTGCAAAATTCAGACTTAAATTGAAGAAAGTAGGTAAAACCATCAGACTGTGTAAGTATGGCTTAAATAACATCCCTTATGAATATTACGTGGAAGTGATGAATAGGTTTGAGGGATTAGATCTGGTAGAAAGAGGTTCACAATATTGTAGAAGGCAGCAACAAAAAACATTCTAAAGTAAAGGAAGAGCAAGAAAGCAAAATGGCTGTTTGATGAAATTTTACAAATAGCTGAGGTGAAAGAAGGAAAGTGAAAGGTAAAGGAGAAAGGGAAAGATACACCCAACTGAATGTAGAATTCCAGAGAAAAGCAAGGAGAGAAAAGGTTTTCTTAAATGAGCAAGGTGAAGAAATAGAAGAAAATAATACAATGGGAGAGGTAAGAGATCTCTTCAAGAAAATTAGAGATATCAAGAGAATGTTTCATGTAAACCTGTGCATGATAAAAGCCAAAAATGGTAGGGATTTAACAGAAGTAGAAGAGATTAAGAAGAGGTGGCAAGAATATACAGTAGAACTATACAAGAAAAGATCTTAAAATCACTGATAACCACAATGATGTGGTTACTGATCTAGAGCCAGACTTTCTGGAAAATGAAGTCAAATGGGTCTTAAGAAGCATTGCTAGCAATAAGTCTAGTAGAGGTGTTAGAATTAGAGCTGAGCTATTTAAAGTCCTAAAAGATGATGCTATTATAGTGCTGCACTCAATATACCAGCAAATTCGGAAAACTCAACAGTGGCCACAGGATTGAAAAAGATCAGTTTATGTCCCAGTGCTAAATAAGGACAATACCAAAGAATTTTCAAATTCCTGAACAATTGTGCTCATTTCACAAGACAGCAAGACTATGCTCCAGATTCTGCAAACAAGGCTTTAGTGACATGTGAACCCAGAATTACCAGAAGTACAGGCTGGATTTCAAACAGGTGGAGGAACTAGAGACCAAATTGCCAACATTTGCTGGATTATGGAGAAAACAAGGAAGTTCCAGAATTTTTTTTTTTACTTCTGCTTCATAGACCACACTAACGCCTCTGACTGTGTAGATCACAACATAATATAACAAGTCCTCAAAGAGATGGGAGTGCCAGATCATCTTACTTTTCTCTTGAGGAACCTGTATGAGGATCAAGAAGCAATAGAACTGAACACGGAATAATTGATTGGTTTAAGACTGAGAAAAGAGTGGGACAAGGATGAATATCATCACCTTATTGATTTAACTTATATGGAATACATCATACAAAATTCCAGGTGAAATGAATCAAAAGCCAGAATTAAGGTTACCAGGAGAAATATCAACAATCTCAGATATGCAGATTATAGCACTCTGATGGTGGAAAGTGAAGAATTAAGAAGCCTCTTGATGATGAAAGAAGAGAATATAAAAGCTGGCTTGAAACTTAACATAAAAAACAAACAAACTAAGCTCATAGCAATTGGTCTCATCACTTCCTGGCAAATAGAGGGAGAAGAAATGGAAGCAGAGTCATAATTTATATTTTTGAGCTCAAGGATTACTGCAGATGGCCACTGTAGCCATGAAAATAAAAAATACTTGCTCCTTGGAAGGAAAGCTATGGCAAATCTGGACGGCAGACTAAAAAACAGAGGCATCACCTTGTGACAAAGATCTATGTATGGCTGTGAGAGTTGAACTATAAGGAAAGCTGAGCACTGCAGAATTGATGCCTTCAAACTGAGTTGTTGGAGAAGACTTTTGAGAGTCCCTTGGTCACCAAGGAGCTCAAATCAGTCAATATTTAAAGAAATTAATTCAGACTACTTATTGAAAGGACAAATACTGATGCTGAAGCTTAAATACTGGCCACATAACGAGAAGCAAGACTCACTGGAGAAGGCCTTGATGTTGGGAGAGATTGAAGGCAAAAGGAGAAGGAGACAGCAGAGGATGAAATGGACAGTGTCATGGAAGCAATGAAAGAGCTTTGGGAGAGAATAGAGGGATAGAAGGGCCTGACATTCTATGGTCAATGGGGTCACAAAGAGTTGGACACGACTGAACCACTGAACAGCAATAACAAAGATAAACAAGCACATTGAGAAGCTAAAGTACATTTTACCATGACTTCAAGTTACCAGGTACAGACTGACCACTTGTAGTCATCATTTCCTAACGATTATTTGAGAGGCAGTGGAGTGGAGTGGGGTCAGGAAGACCTGAGTTTGAATCTTATCTGAGACATTTACTAACTGTGTGACTCTTGGTAGGGCACAAATCTCTGTGGCTCAGTTTCCTCATCTGTAAAATAAAAGCATTAGACACAATGGCCTCTAAAGTCCCCTTTAGCTCTAAAGCCATGATCCTGCAATTTTTGAAGAACCATGGTCAAGGCCCAACCGTGTCCTGATTTTTAAAAAAATGTCTTAAATTGAGACAAAATGTTAGAACATATCTAAAATACAATTTGTGTCCCCCAAAGAGGGAACCATCATGAAAGTATAAGCCATCATGGTTTCATTAAAATAAATCACTCCAGATTAATCTCACTTTCTTTTTTGGCAGGGTTATTAAATGAGCTCAAGGGAATAATATAAAAGGGAAAGGAGGAGTATTTGAACCCAGGTATCTTCTGACTCCAAGTTAAGCACTCTTTCCCTTACATCACACTGCTTAGAGAGATAAGGACTTTAATTCCTTGGGTATAACCCATGGCTTGTCTTGGGACTTCTTCACTGTCTATACTGGCTCTCTTGAAGTCTGTACCAACTCAAATACATTCAAAATGATATTTGTGCAAATGACTCCCAAATCTATGTATTCAGCCCTGGTATCTCTCCTGAGCTCCACAATGCCAAATGCTTATTGTTTATTTTGAACTAGATGTCCCATTTGCATTTTAAACTCAATATATCCAAAACAGAACTCATTATCTTTCCCCTCAAACTCACCCTTCTTCCAACACTGGCACACCATCTCTCATTTTCACATCGTCTCCAGTGCCAGAATTCACTCCCTCCTTATTTCTGTTTCCTTCAAAATACATTTCAAGAGGGTACCACCATCCTCCTAGTAGGTAGCCCAGGCTCTCAAACTCAGTGTCATATTCAAGTCCTCTCTCAAATTCCCTCTTTATCAACTACACTAAAGCCTATATATCCTACATATCCGATCTGTTACCAAGTTCTGTCATTTTTCCTTTACAGCATCTCTCATATATGTCCCCTTCTTTCTGCTTATATAGGTACCACCTTTATAAAGGCTCTCCCATCATCTCATGCCTGGACTATTGCAATAGCCTTCTGGTTGATCTCCCTGCCTCAAGATTCATTCTACTCCAATCCATCTTCCATTCAGATTTCAAAGCAATTTCCCTAAAGTACGAGTCTGACCACCCTTCCCCTACTTAAGAAGCCCCTATTACCAAATATAAAATCTTCTGTTTGGCATTTAAAGCCCTTCACAACCTTACCCCATTCTATCTAGTGTTCTTACTTTCCTCTAAGGGCTCTATGATTCAGCAACACTAGCCTTTTATGCTGCTACTCACATTTCTATGCCTTTTTGAAGGCACAGAATTTCTTGGAAATTCCTATGCTTGGAATGCTCTCCCTCCTCACTTCCATATACTGAATACCTTGGTTCCCTTCAAGACTCAGCTCAAATCTCACTTTCTATATGAGGGCAAGCCCCTCCCCTACCTTGCCCCTGTTCCAGAGCCTTCCCTTTGAGATTTCCTTCTATCTGCTCCCTATATACAGGGTGTCCCACCAAAAAAAGTCTTAGTGCAGTTTAAAGCTTTAGTAGCTTAACACTGCACTAAGACTTTTTGGGATACCCTATAGTTTGTTTGTATCTGTTTGCATGGTCTCCCCCATTAAAATTTGAGTTCCTTCAGGGCAGGGGCTGTTTTTTGCCTTTCTTTGTATCCCCAGAAGTTAGCATAACACCTGGCACATTTCTTATTGCTGAATTGTTTCAGTCATGTCCAATTCTTTGTGATCCCATTTGGTGGGTTTTGTTTTTTTGGTTTTTTTTTTTGGCAAACATACTGGAGTGTTTTGCCATTCCCTTCTCCAGTTCATTTTATAGATGAGGAAACTAAGGCAAACAGGGTTAAGTGACTTGCCTAGGGTCACATAGCTAGTATGTCTGAAGCTAGATTTGAATTCATACAGATGAGTCTTCCTGATTCCAAGCCCCCTGAACCACCTAGCTACCAGTAATCTGGCACAGAGTAAATGCTTAATAAATGCTTGTTGATTAAATGACCTTTCTACACAAAGCCTTCAATGATTCACTCTACAGCCAGTGCCTGCCCTCTCTCTCTCTATCTCTGTCTTTCTCTCTCCCTCTCTCCCTCACTCTCTCTCTCCCTCCCTCTCTCTCTCTCTCTCTCTCTCTCTCTCTCTCCTTTCCTAAATACTTTGTATCTATTTTGTATATACATACACTTATTTAATGTTGCCTTCCTTGATACAATGTAAACTCCTTGAGAGCAAGGATTGTTTCATTTTTTTTTCTTTGTCTCTCCCACACTTAGCATGATGCCTGACAAAGGGAGCTTAATAAATGCTTGTTATCTCTGTCTTGGTCACCACCATCCTTTGTAGTCACCCAGTTCACAAATTCTGTATCAACTTCAGCTCCTTACTCTTCTTACTCCCTACATCCAACCAGCAACTGAGCCTTCTTGTTTCTACTTCCACAGTATCTCTTACGTAGGTTTCCTTCTCTCCATTCACATAAGCCACCACCCTAGTTCAGGTCCTCATTACTTTTGCCTGGGTTATTGAAGTAGTCTCTTAGCTGACCTCATTGCCTCAAGTCTTTTGCAATTCCAATCTATCTTCCACTCTGTCACCAAAGTAATTTTCCTAAAACATAGGTCTGACTATGTCAGCCCTGCTCAATAAACTTGAGGGGCTTCCTATTACCTCCAGGATTGAGTATATAGTCTTCTGCTTGGCCCTCCTCATAACCTGGGCTCAATCTACTTTCCCACCCTATGATACATTACTCTCATTCGTGCACATTATGGTCCTGTCCAACTAGTCTTACTGTTCTTCATACACAGCATTTCATTCCCATCTCTGTCCCCCATGCTTGGAATGCACTCCCTCCTTACCTTCACCTCTTATCATCCCCAGTTTTCTCTGAGACTATAACAAGTACCATCTCCTACGCAAAGCCTTTCCTAATCTCCCCAGCTGCTAATGTCCTGTGCCAAAACAACTTTGTGTCTCTTTTGCATATATCCATATATGTATATTTCCCTTTATAGAATGCAAATTTCTTGAAAGCATGGGATGATTTCATGTGTCTTTGTATACTCAGCATCAAGCACAGTGCTTGGCACATAGCAGCTACTTAATAAATGTTTATTGGTTAACTGATAACTAGTACACTGAAAGAGAATTGGAAAGTCATCCTACCTCTCAGATGGGAGGTAACCAGGGCACTTGAAAAGCTGAGACTATGCCTCATAAAAACTGTTTGAAAGAACTAGGAATGTTGACATTGGAGATTACTAAGGTGAGGCCAGGATAGTTGTCTTCAAATATTTGAAGGACTGTCATGTGAAAGAGAGAATTCTCATTCTGGTTGACTTTGAAGGCTAGAGGGTGAAAATCACAGGAAGACAATTTCAGATCAAAAAAGGAAAATTTCCCAATGTGTAGAGCTATGCAAAAAAAAATTAGAATGGAACAGGGAGAGGGGCAGGAGTAATGCGTTCCGTTCCACCACTGAAGTTCTTCAAACAGGAATTTGAAGGCAACTTGTCAGGTAGGAAGTTAAACCAGACCCCTTAGGTCATTGCAATGGTCTCAGAAATCAATCTTGATTCCACAAAGTGTTAAAATATAAATTATTATACCATACCAAGTCACCATAAAGATGGAAAATGTTACTTCAAATTGACACACCTCTGATTTCAAAAATATTTTTTCTTCAGATGTAGCTGAGAGTATTTCACCCGTTGATCTAAATCCTACCAGGTTAAACAAAACAAGTACTCTTCCTATTTTTCATTAGTCAGAGGTATAGAGACACTCAGACACAGGTATTTCTCCCCACTTTAGGGCCAACTTTTCCTACCCAGCCAAAGGGGTGGACCACTTATGGTCTGTGAATCTGAGGGAATTTTCAGAGAATCGAAGCCTGCGGTGGGAGGGTCATAGTCTTTCTCCTCAAATGCCAAAGTAGCTAACTACCACAGGGGCTTGGTCATTTGTTGTTCACTCATTTTTCAGTCATATCTGACTCTTTGTGGCTACATTTGGGGTTTTCTTGGCAAAGATACTGGAGCGGTTTGCCACTTCCTTCTCCAGCTCATTTGACAGATGGGGAAACTGAGGCAAACAAGGTTAAGTGACTTTCCCAGGGTCACACGGCTAGTAAGTGTCTAAGGCCAGATTTGAACCCAGGAAGATGAGTCTTCCTGACTCCAGGCCCAGCACTCTATCCATTATGCCCACCTAGCTGCTCATGAGACACTTCTCAAACACAGTAGACCAGAGAAGGAATACTTTTTCCTCATTGTCATTTCCATACATGCCACCTTCTCTGGCTGTCTCTGCTACCTTCGTTAAGCAATTTCTCCTCCTTTGAGGTTCACTATACAAATTTAGCACCCAATCCAGATCCTGATGACTATTATCTATAGACCTCTCGGACATTCTCCTTCCTTCCTCAAAAAGTTGAGATTGTGGCTCAGTCTTTCCCTCCATCCCAAACCCTGCCCTGATATTAGGGGATTTTAACAGACATTGATTGATAGATCCTCAAATAACCTAACTTCTCTATTTACCCAGTTCCTATATCCTACTTCTCTACTCCACTTCAACTGTCCTATCCCTGATCTTTCCATCACTCTAGAACAGCCAATGAACATTTAAGTACCTACTATGTGGCAGGTATGGTGCTAAGTGCTAAGGATACAAATAAAGGCAAAACAGTCCCAAGCACCTCAGACATTAGTGGAGGAGATAACTATGTACAGAGAAGATAGATACAGGATACATCGGAGATAATCCATCAACAGCGGTAAGGCACTATCATTAAGGGAAGATTGAGAAAAGCTTTTTGTAGAAAGTGGGATTCTACGTGGGACTTGAAGAAAACCAGGAAGCTAGGAGGTAGAGAATTCCAGACATGGGAGAGCCAGAGAAAATGCCAAAGTTGGGAAATGGAATTTCTTGTGTGAGGGACAGCAAGATCAGTGTCACTAAACTGCAGTGTATGTGGGAGCAAGTAAGATGTGAGAAGATTAGGAAGGTATATGTGTGTGGCAGGGTGGGGGCAAGTTATGAAAAGCTTTGAATGCCAAACATAGGATTTCATATTTGATCCTGGAGGTGATAAGGAGTCACTGGAATTTATAGTGGTGGAGTGGGGTGAGGAGAGGAATGATAAGACTAGGCCTGTGCATTAGGAAGATCATATCAACAGCTGAATATATATAGATTGTAACGGAGAGGGGCTTGTGGCAGGGGAAACTAACTAGCAGGCTATTTCAATAGTTCAGGCATGAGGCAATGAAGGCTTGAACCATATTGGGTGGCAGTGTCTAAGGAGAGAAGGGGGGCACATATGAGAGATTTTACAAGTTAAATAGATAGGACTTGCAACAGACTGGATATGGGAATGAGAGTGACACCTAGGCTGAAAGCCTGGGGGACTGGGAGGATGATGGTATCCTCAATGCTAATAGGGATAGTAAGAGGGGAGGATTTGGCAGGGAAAGACAATGAGTTCAGTTTTGGACATGTTGAGCTGAAGAGGTCTATGGGACATTCAGTTCAAGATGCCCAATAGACAGTTGGAGATAAGAGAGTGGAGGTCAACAGAGAGGTTAGGGCTGAATAGATTTGAGAATGAGCATAGAGATGATAATTTAATCCATGGGAACGGAGATCATCAAGTGAAATAGTATAGAGGGAGAACAGGGGTTAGGACAGAGTCCTGGGGAATACCCAAGGTTGGCAGATATGTTCCACTTTTATTTTCATGAATTCCGAAATTCTGTTATCTGATCATAATCTTTTATCATTCCTTCTTTTGCTATGCCTGATGACTGCTAAACCATTCTTCATGGTGATTTCTATTCCCTCCACTCCTAAATTCTTTCCAAAATTATCCACACCCCCCCACCCCACTGACTACACTCTCCTCTTCTCTTTCATGACCTCTTAGTGAATCAAATCAACATTACACTATCCTCCACCTTTCATTTTCTTGCCCTCTTGTCTGATCATGCCTTGCCAAGCCTCAACCCCAGATTACTTCCATCATCTACCTTGTTCTCTCCTTTTCTTGTGCTGCTCAGCAGAGCTGGAGGAAATCATGAAACTGTGCTAATTGGTCTAATACAAATGTATTATCTAATCTCAACTGGGCCTTCACCACAGCAAAGTAAACATGTTTCCCCTCAAGCCTGACAGAGGGAGGGAGTGCCCTTCTTCAACCCTCAAAGCAGAGGATGACTCACACTTCAGAAAAAATTGAGACCAATTGTTAATTGCTCTTTCTTTCCTCCCTCCCCCCATTCTTCTCATCTTACATCATTCAGCCATCTTTTACTCTTACTTCATTCTGGTCTTAGATGAAGAGGTGGCCCTTCTGGTCAAAGCAAACTCCTGTATGAGTACCTTTGAGTCTGTGCCCTTTCAATTTCTCTAGTCAATCACCACCATTTTTATCTCTGCTCTTTAATCTTCAATCTCTCCTTATCTATTGGCTCCTTCCTTGCTAACCATGTTTCCCCCATCCTTAAAAAATCTTGAGATTTGCCCATTTGATAACTACCACTCTCTCCTAAATTTTTCTCAGCCAAACTTGAAAAAACCATCTATATACTAAGTGCTTCCACTTCTTTTCCTCTCCTAAACTGCAATTTGGTTTTCAATCTCATATAATCAAAACTTCCCTCTCCAAAGTTACCAAAATGATCCCTTAATTATCCAACCTAATGGCCTTTTCTCAATCCTGATTCTCCTTGGCCTCTTTGCATCATTTTATGCTGTCAATCACTTCCTCCCTAGATTTTCATGGCACTGTTCTCTTCCCAGTCCTCTACTTTTATGACCACTTAGTCCCCTTTGCAGGTTATCCACAGCATACTCAGTAATGATGGGTATCCCCCAAGGCTCTGTCCTGTGTCCTTTTCCTTTTTGCTTTATACTGGGGCTTCTTAAACTTTTTTCCACTTGAGACTTCAGCACTTCATAAACTGGGGGTCTCAAGCTCATAGAGGTTCTGTCTGGGTGATCTGGAAGCTAGGTAGCACAGTGGATGCAAGTGCTGGGCCTGGAGTTTGGTAGCCCTGAGCTCAAATCAAATCTCAGACACTAGCTGTGTAACCTTGGGCAAATCACTTGTTTCAACTATAACACTCAGTTTCAATTGTAAAACAGGGATAACAGCACCTAACTCCCTGGATTGTTGTGAGGATCAGATGAGAAATTTGTTATTTGTGAAGTACTAGCACAGTGCCTGACACATAGTTGGCCCTGTATAAATGCTACCTATTATCTCATCAGCTCCCATGGTTTCAATAAGCATCTCTATGTAGATGGTTCCCAGATGTATATATTTAGCCCTAATCTCTCTGCTGAGCTAGTCACACATCTCCAACAACCTCTTGAAAATCTTGAAGTGGATGCCCTCTAGGCCTCTTAAACTTGGTATATATTTTCTTCTAAATCCTCCCCTCTTCTAAACTCCATCAGAGCACTATCATCCCATGCACCGAGGCTCACAACTCCTTACCCCATATAGCCTTGCCACATCTTCTAACCTTCACATCTATTGCCTCCAGGATTAAACAGAAAGTGTTTGGCATTCAAGGCTCATGGCCTTACTAGCTTCCAGTTTTACACCTTACTCTCCTCCATCTATACTATAGCCTAGCTATACTGGCCTATTTATAGTGCTGGGAATACAAATTACTCCTATGCCTTTGCACTGTCTGCACTGCCCATGTGCCACGCCACCCCTCTCCCCCCAAATGCCTGTAAGGCTCTGCCCCCTTGTCTCTTGGCTTCCTCCAAGGCTCAGCTCAAAAGCCACCTTCTATAGGCCTTTCCCAGTTCCCTCTTAGCTTACCTCCATCTATTCAATATGGCTCTTGTTGATAGTTATATATTTATGGTCTCCTCCATTCACATGTATACTCCTTTGAGGTCAGGTAGTTGTTTTTGGGTCTCCTGCTCTTTTTTGCACATAGCCTATCATATAGTAAGGGTTTAATAAATGCTTGTTGACTGACACCCATTGGGCTTATAAGGAAAAACACAAAGTCCATGTGAGAGAAAAAAGACAGCACATTACGGACTAAAGCTCCCCAGTCTTCATAACCCTAAATGCTATCTGACACTGGACACTCAAACAGATGGAATCCCAACATGGACTCAGCAGACGTTATTTAAAAGTATTTTATTTAACTTTTTAATTTTGAGGTAAAATACTTTTTTCTTTCAACTTCCATAACAAAATACAGAGCTATCAGATACCCCTGGAAAAAATATGTATATTATACATATATTTCTATAACATTACATCATATATATATAATATATATATGCAAAATTCTGAAGACTTTATAGAAAGTGGAACATCTAAAAGGCACTGCACAATGGAGTTAAGATTACTTACATTTTTATGTACATATACACACTTTATTCTGCTTAAGTGGATACACCTAACCAAGTCACCTTCTGTAAGTGAACATGTCATTCACAAATCCCTGCATCACAATTCTAATCAACTTAAAGAATATGCTTAAAGGACTCAAAACAATTTTCAATTGGTAGTTTTCTTTTTTTTCAAAAAAGAAACTAAAACCAGAACAGTTTTTAAAACAATCAGATTAAAATGTTTTCTTTTTAAACCAAAAAGAAAAAAATCAAAACAAACACCATGTAGGATCTGTAAGACAAAAAGTAAAGTTATTCTTGCTTATAAAAAGAACAAAACAAAACAAGAAAAGCCACAAAACATAATTATGGAATAAATAAAAAATAAGGGATAACCAGCCACTGGACTCCACCTGCCAGGTGAGAAGTGAAACCTTGGCTATGGTTTTTGTTAATGCTTCTTAGGTTTTTCTTGGCCCACTGAAGACTAAACTAAGGTATGGTAACTCCCTGTGTTAATAAGATGGAGATGAGGGTGGAGTGGGCCTTGGTAAAGTGTGTGTATTTCACCCCTAACCCCCTTAAAAACAGTGAGCTATTTGATGAGGATGGATGCCGTTAAGTCTCTTCTCTACAGGATTTTTTCCTAAGGCTATAAAAGCCCACTGCTCATAAGAACATACTTGATTTGTTAATACAGGTGGATGTTGAAATGTCAACAGATTTAAACTTGTCAAAGTTTAAACATTTGGCACAATGGAATTTGGAAAAATTATAAAGTAACAAACAAACAAAAAACACCCTTGTTTTCATTTCTCCCTCCTCCACCTGCTGCTGCTAGACATTGATGTCACTGTCGTTGGCTGGGAGGAGTCTGGCTTATAACAGGCAGGGCTGAAGTGCTACAAAGAGGTTAGGAAAAGGAGGTTCAGAGTCCCCTCTAGCCCTAGCACCACAACCACCACCTTCCTGAGGACCACTTCTAACATCAGTGACGTCAGCATTGCCTGACAACCTGAGTAAGCCCAAGTTTGGCTCTGAAAAAGGGACCATCCTAATCCCAGCACACAGTGCAATCAATAAACTAACAGGCGGAATGGTGATCATAGAAAACAGATTAAACACCAACAGGTTCATAAAGCCAAACAACAATTTTCATGGAGTTGAACATTTTTCTGAGTGTTTTTCAAGTGTGAAATCAGTGAATTTTTGTTCAAACAGAAGCAGCATCTAGGAATTCTGGCACTTGGGTTCTAGGGGGTTAAAGATATGCATTATGGATTTTTTTTAAAGGCCTCATGTTATCTATTCCTGAGTTCATACCGACACCTGGTGGCCCTCTCTAGGGGATGTGGATATGGGAAAGGGGGATGGCCAGACAGCCTCCTATATACCAAGTAGCATTGTGCCCCCTTGCCCCAGTCCCAAGCATGCCTTCCAATTCAGAGGTAAGTCAAGGTGCTAAGAGAAGAAAAAACCCACAATAGGTACCAAAGGCAACCTATGGGATGTCACTGCCAAGAACAAGGGTCCCCTTGCAGCCTGGCCAGGGCCTCATTGATCAAGGCTCCTTCCTGAGGAGTGGGAAAGTTCAAGTCACTTACTGATCTTGATTCAGTTAACCGGGTGCATATAAAATCAGGATGGCTCACTGGGAGATGAATCAAGATGCTGACATTAATCCAAGCCATCCCTGGAAATCTTAAATCCAAATAACACCCACCTGTTCCAACCCTTTTCTTGGCCTTTCATATCTGGTACTCTCCAATAAAAAGTTTTTAAAAGGGAAAAAAACCCATTTTAAACACATCATCATACTATATACAGCTGAGTTAGGGTGGGGTGGAGCTAAGCTTTTCCATGCTTCTCAAACCCTTATTACCATCTTCTTTAACCATCCCTGCAACATTGTCCCAAGTTGATCTAACCTCATAGTAGTGTAACTTCAGTTCATACACACAGCTACTCAATTTCCCTTTCAGTCATTGGCTTTTCTTCCTGGTCTTTGCCTTATTTTCCTGGCTTTGCGAAATATAGACTTCTTACTCCTTTGGAGGAGCCACTGAAAACATTCTCCAACGTGGGGGAAAAATACTTCTCACTGGAATTTGGAATATAGGCTAGGCTAATCAATGCATCACAATGAGAACCAAAACTACTCTAGATAATGGGCACGTGGCAAATATTTTATAGTTACACTGGGACAGAAAATCTCTCTTATCATTACCAGGCCTTTCCTTTTATTCTCCCTGTCATCTGTATTTCTTGCTGTCTCTCCACCTCCTCTAATTTCATCATACATCTACTCACACCCACATCAACTTTCTGCATTTTAGAAGATATTTCAGCTGTCCTTGCTCCTCACCATTCTGCTTACCACCCTGCTCCTCCCAATCCCAATAATATCAAAGATTGGGATGGAAGAAGGATAGGGAGGAGGGCTAAATCCTCGCATGTCAACTGGAAAACCCAACCATATTCCAACATTCCTGGGTTATCTGAAAAGTTGTCTGTGCCCTTCTACAGGTTGTGCCAACAGACCCGTATATTGTAAAGTGTATTAATTAATATTAAGGCTTGACTTAAAGAAAATGTTAAGAGAACCAGACACGATGGAAAGACATTTTCAATAATGCTGTCACACTTCTAGGTGAACTCACAATCATACTTCACTTTAACTCCCTCAAACCACAACTAGAAAGGAAAAATGAGGGTAATTCTTGTCTCTTGTTCCTTAAAGGCATCAGGCTACTTCCTCCTGCCCTCTTCTTTCTTCCCTGAAAGAGAGTTTACAACTCCTCATGGCTTCTTTAATAGGTAGGGTAGGTGAAAAGTCCTAAAGAAACTAGCAGCCCTTCCAGAGGGCAGAGCTTCCCGACAATCACATAGCTGCTGCTGTTGCCCCTCTGCCCTGCTCTAATCTGGCTTTACTTTTCAGGGTTTCCTGAAAACTGTTTAAAAAAGAAAAAAATTCACACCTGACTCCCAAATAAGACTGTGAGATTTCTTGCCCCTCCCTTGAAATAATCAAAAATGGAAAAAAAAAGTTTTTCCAGGCTAAATCTTAAGAATTAATGGTCTCATTGTTCCCACCCCAACCCCTTTCTGTTATGTTTCCCTCTACATAAAAAGAGGAAAATTCATTAATGACTTCTCTATATAAATACAATAGAAAACCAAGTTGTCTGGGATCCCCAGCTGTCCCTATCAACATGACCAAGGTGTCTTGGTCTTTTGGGAGTTTCCTTATCAAAAGTCCAAGCCTTACCAGGGGATAGAGGCTCCCTCTCCCTCCCCTATTTAACCCTCCCCAACCCAACCCCCAACTTAGCTTTTCACATCCTGCTAATTTACAACAAAAAGATACCCCTCCCCTGCCCCAAAACATAAAAATACAAGAAGTCTATTTTCTAAAATGATCAAACCAGCTTAATTCCCTCCCTCCCTCCCCACCCCCCACTCTGCAACCTTGCTACATAAATACATGTATTCAATTATAGTATAAACAGCTCCCAATTAATTTTCAATACTAAGCATCAGCAGCGGCTGCTGTGGCCACCCCCCTGGGTCCAGCAATGAGGGGTGGAGACCCAGAAAGATTCCAGTGAATCTTGCTGCTCTCACTCAGCTCTCTGGCTTCCCTATCACCATTCCATCTTCGCTTCAGCCGAAGCTTTGGGGGCATCAAGGCATCCTCTTTCTTTTCAGGGGCATTGGGCTCAACCACTGCCAGGGCATCCTTACCAGGCCTGTCCTCACTACCTTCACTCAACTCTGGGGTCTCTTCACTTGGGCTACTGTGGGGGACCAAGGACCAGGCTGGAGGTGCAGCAGGGCGTGCAAAGAAGGTGCCCTCCTCATCTATGGTCCCACTGGGTACAGAGCGCTCTTCCCGCTGCTGTTCCTCCTTTTCTCTTAGTGGCTGCTCTTGGTTCTCAGGCTCTCTGTCTGCAGTTTGTTGTTCCACCTTGATCCTTGGAGGGGTAGGGGCCATGGTAGGAGTAACAGTAACTGCTGACTCTTCACTGCTCTCTACTCTTTCCCGGTTCTTCCGCCCAGCAGGTGGTGGCTGGAGCTTAATGGGAAATTGGGCTGGCTCCTCTGGATGCATTTGGCACTGCAGGGGTGGAACCATGAGCCCAGGATAGCGAGGAAAAGTCCGGGGACTTAGATGGTAGTTTAAAACTGAACAGGCTTGCGAATGCAGGTAGTGTTTCATTTCATCAGGATTAAAGGAGAAGCAACTGCTACCAGTGAAGGGGCTTAGACCTGGAGAAGGACTATAGGAGAAGAGGGTTGGGGTAAGGGATAGAGCTGGTGATATGGGGACATTGAGGACACTTCCACGGCCTGGCAGTGGAGAAACAGCAAAAGGACTGTGGGGGTCAGGGTATATCCCAGGCCTGGTGAAAAGAGGAAGCATGATGTCTGGCTTGCGCTTCTGGTGGCTAATTCCTCCACTAGTGACTGAATTCCGCGAAGTCATGAGATCCATACCCCTATGCCACTCAGTGGAACTGTCCTCCAGCTCTGAAATCTCTGCTTTTCGTTCACTTGCATCATTCAAGGACTCCTGCCCAGAAGGAGCTAGGGAGCTTGTGGAGAATCGGCCTGGCTGCACATCATTGGTGGGGGAATGGCTGTCCAGAGGGGGAAAGTGGAAACGGGAGGAGGCTGTTGGTACTGGAGGGGCACTCTGGGGTACTACTCCTGGGAAGGGGAAAAATAAAGAAAAAGGAGTTTGGTTAATTAATTGCATCACTATTTACTTATGCTACATTATAGCTATATTTTGTAGCAACAGGAAAAATCATTGTTGAGATTAGATGCCATAGTACCCACTTTTTCCTACTATCTGCTGAATTAGGTATTTCACCCAGTTTAGTTGCAGAGTTCCTTGTCCACCACATTCACAACTCAACTGAGGAATCTGGCCTGCAATTAAAGTTAAATCAGGGTTGTATTACTAGCTCCTCCTCCCCAAACCCAATGGAAAGTGAGGATGCAAAGATCTTGTGTGTAATCCTAGGTAGATGCTAAAGGTGTCCCTACCTGCCTAAACTCCGCACCCAGCTATTTTTCTTGTGGCTATTTCTACCTACAAGGGTCTAGAAACACCATCCCTGAAGAGGAGTGCTTCGAAGAGCCACATACCCTTCTAATTCACACATGGGTGGGGTATTTGAACAAGACCATATTTTTAAGAGAACACAGATGGGAGACCTGGAGGAAAGGTGTCAAATTTCACTAACACAAGTTATTGAAACACTTTTGCTCATGAGCTGAGAGCTACCACATGAATTCAATACTGATTCCATTGTGGATGCTTTCGGTTTCTATAATTCTGATGATATACCAACTACTCCTTTAGCAAGTTCTATCTGGCAATCTCCATTCCTAGGCATGCTCTACAGAGGAGCGGAAGAAGACCCAGCACATGCTCCCTTTCCCAAGTTTGCCTGCAGCAACTGAGCTGTTAGTGGAAAAGCCAGCACAATGTTTTTCACTTCTACCTTTTTCCCATAACGAACTGCACACCAACTTCTTAGCAAAGTCTCCCAGCATAAAAACCAATGGTGAAGGAAAAAGTCTGAGGATGGGTCAGTAGCTCTAAAGCTACTAAGGAGTGTGGTTCCCACTAAAGACCTTGGGTATCACTAAAACCCCACCAGCCCTGAAGCAAAGTAAGGAAAAAAGTGAGGGGATGTATGGACACATGAAGAAAGAGTAAAGGGATAATTAACAAGAGAGAAAGAGAATCCAGTTATACATGGCAATAACTCTATATTTACATAGGACTTTAATGTTTAAAAAAGGATGACCTCATACAATCCTATGTTATATAGTACAAATATTATTATTTTATAGATGAGGAAATCTGCATGTCAGAGTTCGAGTAGTTTGCTAATGGCCACAGAACTAATAAGCTTCAGAACTAGGATCTAAAGTCAATAAAGGTATGGAAAGGCACCATCATTAATCAGTCATTCTGTGGCTCTGGTACCAGGGACATTAAGTGCAGACTAGGTAGAATCATATAGGTACCCTTTATTAACCAAGAGGCCATACAGCTCCTTCATGATGGAGCCACCTAACATTACTCCTTCTTCAATGGATAACAGCCTTCTAATTGGCCTCTTGGCCTTCAATTTCTCTCCTCTTTAGTCCATCCTTCACACAAAGGCCAAAGCACACATCATGCTGTTCCCTTGCTTGAAAGCCTTCAGTATCGTCCCAGTGACACTAGAATAAAAAACCAGACTCCTCAGATGGCACTTCAAGCCGTTAACAATCTGACTCCTGTCTTCTCTAGTGTACCCCACATTCCAGGCAAACTGGACTATGAACTGCAGAATGTTTAACATTCTACCTCCAACTTCAGTGCCTGGAATGCCCTCTTTTCCTTCTCTCTACCTCATAGAATTTAGCTTTCTTCAAGGTTCAGCTCAGGTGCTACCTCCTCAGCGAACTCTCTCCCAACCTAAATTATCTTTTATTTACTGATCCGTATATACGCTATATTCTCCAATATAAACTCTTTGATAAGCAGTTACTGTCACACTTGTCACTACATCCCCAGCATAATTTTTTTTCTCCTGATCTGGACTTGTCTGTGTAGGGAACTTGGACCCAAGTAGGAACCTCATGGTATAGAAATAATGCAGATCCACTCACATATGACATAATCTTAAGAGAATGGCCTGGGGTACTGAGAAGTTAAATGACTTGTCCATGTCAAGTCAGTCATGTCAATGAGCACGGTCACATTATCAATAAGTGCCAAGGCAGGCCTTGAATCCAGGTCTTCCTGACTCAAGGCTGGTCCTCTACTATATCAAGGTACCTCTTGCCTCACTCACAAGTAGGCATGTAATAAATCTAATGTGGAAACTGCATCTTAGTGAAGCAGAAGTTGCACATGAAAAAGTCACATGTTAGGTGAATGCCATAGTTTTAGAGTAAAGCCTTATTCCATGAAATTTTCCCCTCCCACTGCTGAAAGTGATCTCTTTTTCCTATGAATTCCTAGCCAACTTTGTACATTTCCTACCTTTTAATAAGATTTGACACTGAGTTATACTGTAAGTTACTTATGTACATGTACACAATTCCCCTGATAATTTCTTAAGGGGAGAGCCATGTTTTACGTACTACATCCGTCTTACATCCCTTTGAATAACTAGTTTGGTGCCCTGCATGGAGAACGAGCTGCCTGCATTTAGGAGGTATTTAAATATTTTATAAGTGAATGAAGCCCTTTTTATTAAAGTGGGGATAAATATCGGTAGTTTTCTACCTTCTAGGAAGGTGTATGATCACCTCATGATCAATTTAATCATTTCTCTGCCTGGCATCCTACTCATTCAATAAAGGTTCTATCCTGTTTTAATGTCTTTTAAAGTACTATCAAATCTTCTGCCAAATTTCAAAACATAAAATCAACTTTGGGGGCCAGCTTCTAAATTATAAGTTCTTTGAGGGCCAGGGATATATCTTACTTATTGTTGTACTCTTCCCTTCTCCCCACCTGTCCTGATGATCTGCACATAGTAAATGTACAAATGTTTGCTGAATGGAACAAATTATCCCTTTAGCTCTGACTTGTAACAAACATCACCTATACTTATGTTTCTAAGCAGTTTTTGTTTACCTAACTTATTTCAGGGTAAATCTCCCAAAGGCTAATAATTTTTCTTTCGTGTCACCTCTGATGTTGATACACATATTTGATTTGAGGGTTAGAGAACAAGAAAAAGCCAGGACAGACGACAGTACTTAAATAGAGCTTACATCCACATGGCTGACCCTGACAAATCTTCATCTGGGGACTGTGGCTGGAAGAATAATGAACTGGATGGTTACGTACTCAAGTCTGGTACAGAAGGAGATACTGAGAGATGCTAAGGAAGACCTTCTTGATGAGAGCTTTGAGCTCATAAGTACCTTGAACTCAGCACCCCAAGATTTCTTTTCCTTTAGGGAAGAGAGCCCATAGAAATCTTAAAGAATTCTAAGACTATCAAGTTAAAAGGTACCTTAAAAACCACAGATCCAAGGGTTGAATTTATAGAGATGAAGAAATAAAGCTCAGCAGCAGCTTAGCACAGTGCCATGCACACAGGTACTTAATAAATGTTTATTAATTGAGAGTGTTTTATCTATAGCCAACAATTCAATAAACATTCATTACTGTGCAGAGCACTGTACTAGAGAACCCAGGTTTTCTGATTCCTAGTTAGGTACGCTTTCCAAGCTTCCTTGAAGCCTTGGAAAAGACAATCGCAAAACCTCATTGCCCCTCAAATTACATAAGGCCTATAAATGGGGCATGGTTAAGAGCAATTTCTAAACAAAATCATGCTTTTGTATAGGATATTGTATCCAGGATAGCTGTCCATGCCCAGGTGCAGCAACCTGAAGCAATCAGGCACTGTGCCCACGAGCTGTGCTTTGCTTCATGACTTGTCTGTGACTTTTTGGTTAAGATTTGAAAGGCTTTGTATTGGTGGGAAACCTTCATATACCTCAATCTAAGCAGTTCGATAACTCCCTTCTACTTCTGCCAGTCTACTGGTTGGGGGAGACTATTATGGTTCCCTTTCAAGACCTCAGAAAATGCAGGTGACCCCTAAGCCACCAGGTGAAATTGCCTTACGGGGAATCCAACTCTTGATCTGGGTTGCTGCTTGTACACTGGCTTCAAAATAGAACGTGGTCTAATCTAGAACAGTTTTGTCAGTGAAGATTTGAGGGAAATAAGAGATTTGGAAAGAGACTGACTTGGAGCTTATTGGTGTGATTCTAGGTCCAGGGAGATCCAATCCCCTTCCCCACCCAAACCAGGTGCATAAGGGAGGGGCTAGAGTGAGAAATAGAGGAAACAAGATTCCAGCGGCCAAAACAGGTTTGATTTCCTAACGCCTCTCCCCCAGGCATAAGGAAAGAAAACAGGTTGTAATTAGAGAGATGCATTCCAATACCAACTTTTTTTTTTAAATGCATGCCCCAGGGACAGGAGGGAGTGGCTAGCAAAGGGGAGATGGAACAGTAATGATAGCAGCGTCAGGCTAAAACTGCCCTAACTTGTTGTGTGTAGTAATTACAGATCTGCAATGGATCTTGGCATTCTATTCTCTCTCAGCCACTCCCGGTTCCAATTTTTCAGGTCTAGAACAAACTTTACTCTGGGAAGTTGTATTACCTTCATAATCAAGATCAGTTTTCCTTAGCACTGCTACCCAAGGCAACAAAGTTGGAAGTTGATGGAATGGCCAGAAACTGTTTAATTACAATTTAATTTGTAGGGTAGTGGTACTATTCTCATCTTTGGGGAGGAGTGAAAAGCCTTTCAGTTTTCAACTCTTGGGTCTGCCAGATCTACAGAGGGAAAGGGCCTCTGAGCTGTGCCAAGCCAGGTCCCCATAGACAGCTGTTACCTGGGCTGCTCTGAAGGGAAACTCTACCAAAGACTGTGTGTATCCTGGGGGCCCTGGGGGAAGAGAAGCCATGGAACCCAAACAGCTCAGGCTGCCCTGCTTTCAGACCCCCCCCCCCCATCAAAGACTATGCTTTTTACTGCAAACATGATTGAGGCCACTGTGGTTTTGATTGTATTCACTTGATAAGGTAACTTGGTAGTTTCAAAGAAAATCGGAAGTGTTTATAAAGGCTCCAGTTGCTATTGAGGGAGTTAAACAAGTTCTAGAGTCTGTATTTAAAAAAAAAAAATCAACATAAATTTAGGAATCATCTTCCTTAGAGAACACAGAACCAGATCTCTAAGAGACCTAGCACTTGATAAAATAAGCTTTTAAAATCGTAAGAAAGGGCAATCATCTTTAAAAAAAATGCAGCCTCTGGTCAATTATATCAATGTTAGTACTATGTACTATCAAAATTTAAAATACACAGTTGACCTTTCTATTAACAATAACAATTGTGGGGAGAATGTACTTTTTTAAAAGGTGTGTTGGGATGCACCTGCTATTGTGAAACAAAATGTTATCAACACCTTTTTAAAAAATTTCCCAAAGAAAATAGTTATGAGAAAGTTCTAAGTGTCCATTGCTTCTGAGTTTCCCTTAGAAGTGCTAGTATTAGACTTAAATTTCATTTCAGTTCACATTCTTTTCTCCACTCAAAAAATTGGTGCTTACCATTGGGCCGAATGTTGATGAATGGATAGTTGGGCATCACCAGCTTGTTGAAGTTAAACTTATAGGTAAACCTTTTGCCTTTTGTTTTATGAAGGATCCTCTTGTTGTAATAGTATCTGTGAAAACAAAATTATGCCTATTAATGCATCTTCCAGCTCCCCAAGTTTATGTTAAAAAATTTCAGGTAATCAAAGACTCATGTCATTTCGAATGGGGGGGGGGGGGGCCAGCAGGCAAAAAAGTCTTTGTCCCTTGACTCTACCCTCACTTCAACCACCTTTCCCCATCTCTCCAACCACAGCTCTATACCCAGTTTCCTTCCTGTTCCCACTTTGGTCAGAAGGCTACGTTATACATACACTATCTCTTTTTTGTCTGCCTTGCCCAGGTGGGAGCAGACAACCTGAGGCACAGAAACTCACAGTGTGGCTAGTTGGGAGGCCTGTAACTTGGGGAGAGGAATGCAGGATTGTTTTATGGTGACAGGTCAAACAATGGTATATCCTGATCTGGAAAACAGCAGCCAGCTTGAGCTGCCTTAACCTCAAAGATTCAAAGGATCTATAGAGCTCAGACAAAGCTGGCAGATAAACATGTGGGTTCAGGGTCAACAAAGGTGAGGGACTAGAGAACTTTTAAGAGTGACTGGTACCTTCAGCCACTTAGTACTAGACAAGTTATAAATTGCCCTTTAGACCCTGAGGGATAAAAGATCTCTGAAATTGAGAGTGACAAGAGCAAATCTAATAAGGAGGAAGTTCACACAGATCAACCTCTGGACCTCTTGGAAGGTCACAACCAAACAACCTATGGATTAACAAGGACAAAAAACGTTGTTCCTGGATAGCTGTCAGTTGAAGCATAAGATAACCAAATCAGCCCTCCTTAGCCTCCTCCTGAGAGGTCAGGAAGAAGAGAAATAACAGATAGGCACAATACCAAACACCCCATAAGACAGAGCTAAGTAATGCCCAGGTTTATAAATGAACTCCAATCTTTATTTCACCACACCCTCTCGCCCACTGAGGAGAATTGGTTGCCTGTCAGGATTTAGTGCCAACCATGTTGGAATGTCCTCCTACAGATACCCACAGATATGCTTTCTCCTCTCGTACCTTCACTACTTACATTCAGGTGTTCTTCTGCTCCCACTCTGAAGACATGAAGGAATTTATCTAGCCAGTTGAGACCTACTAATCCACAAGATGTCAAGTCTCCCATAGTCTGATTGCCTCCTAACCCAAAACATCACAAATACAGGTCATTTTCCCTCCCTCACCTGAGGGCCCGGCTCAGCTTGTCATAGTTCATCTGTGGTTTGCACTTTCTTCGGCCCCAGAGGCGGGCCACTTCATCTGGGTCCTTGATGACAAACTCCCCATACTCTCCCTGCTGCCAGGCAATGACATGGCGGAACTCCTCCTTCTGAAGCAGCTCCAAGATGAAATGCCACAGCTGGATCTGCCGGGAGCCTGGGGAGGACTCCGTTTTGTAGGCCCAGTCAGGGAACTGGTAGCCTTGAGACCAGAGGGAAAGAAAAGTATAAGACTAAAGAAGTCAAGAGCTATTTAAATACCAGCACCCCTACTCACTTTACATTCCACAGATCAGGATGCTAGAGTGCTGAGCAAACATACCTTAAACACCTTTTCAGACAACTGGGACTAGTCCATTAGGGAATAAGAAGGGACAAAGAAGTTACATGTCCTTATTGCAATCACTAATTCCTGGAAAAAACTGGCAGCAAAATTCAGGTGTCCTAATTACCCATCCTTTCTTTGTTACTAAATCCTATGCCTACATGATGTGAGGGCATTAAAGTTCATTAAAGGGACATGGAATGAACACCCCAGAAATAATGGAATACTTTCTAAAAAAGAAAACTATTACACCCCTCTCTCAAGATACTAACATTGGAATTGTGGCTCTAAGAGGAAAAAGTTTCTACAGTCTAGGACAAGGGTGTGGTGAACAGACATGTTAAACACACATCCATAGGAAACAAGCCTACAACTGTCCTAGCAACAACCACCCAGCCAAGAGGCTGTCAGTCACGGTTTGGCACTTGGTGTGGACAGAGCCCAAGTGGAGAAAACGGGAAACCACCAAGTGACATTCCCAGTAAACTAGAAAAGGCTCACCTCCACCTCCTTCTGGCTTTTCCACAATGCTGCAGCCCGCTTTCATTTTCTCCCTCCTGCTGACTGTTAAAAGAGACACAAGCCACAATTACTTTAAGAAGCTATTATCTTGCCTAGGTTTATTTGTATAGTCTTTTTCCAACTCTCCTTTTCCCCATCTTTCCTGCTCCCAGCATTAGCAAGTCTCTTTCCTCCAAACTTGTCACCTCCAAACTGTTAATCCCCAAGTCGACAAATGATGGTCCCTAGGTCATCAGCTTCAAGAGCCATAATTATCTCTCACCTGACTTTAAACCACAAAGTGTAAACACTGTCTTTAATATTTGCTTTCTTCCTCCTGACCGGCCCTTCAAAAGTAGAAAGGGAAGGCTAGAATGAGACGGGTCCAAAAAGGCAGCCAAAACAAGTCAAACAGTTTGTCTTCTATTACTAGACAGATCCAGATGCCAAGATACACAAGCCTGAGCTCACCAGATGTACCAGTTTAAGGAAAGAAAAAAAAATCCAAACCCTTCTTATTCCCACTCAAGAATGCACATCTGATTTTGATTTCTTCAGCTGGATTATGTGAGCATGGGGAAGGAGAACTTCTCCTAACCAGAAACAGCCCCCTCCCCCTCAGAAAAAAAAATACCCTGGGATACAGGAAGTAAACACACCACATGTACAGTCACTCAGCACCAGGAAAAAAAAACGATATATACACACTAAGATTTGGAGATGGAGTGTAAATAGTTCTACATTTTCTCCCTTTAGCATTAAGGGAAAAAAAGGGACATTTCTCAGCATCTACTCCCCAACAAATATGAGGCTGAATTCATTTGGCTCTTCAAGGAAATTTCCTGATAGTGCTTGGTTTTTAAGTACCACTCCTCCCTTACCCCTCAGGGAGGAAGGGGAGAAAGTGGGGAAGTGGAGGCAGAAGGTAATCCATTCCCGAAGGAAATCCATATGTATAGGTTTAGGATATCACCAATCCCAACACACACATCAATCAACACACAGCACGGGCCGAGGCCAATAGAAGTATAGGTGTCTCGGTGCCCGGAGAGGTGGGGTGGGGGAATTGGGTGTGGAAATCCTAATCATACACATTTTAAGATGACTTCCTAAGGTACTCAAAAACACCAGACTTTCAATTCTCTCCTCCACCCATTTTAAACTTGCAGAATCATTACAATAGATTAGAGGATGTATGACAAAAAAAAGGACTGACACTTTTACACACACACACACACACACACACACTCTTCCAGCACCTCCCCCCTCCCCCATCTCCATGACTCCCGAGTGTGGAAAAAAGTAATTTCCCCAGCCTTCCGGCAAGCTTCGCTGTACAACTCTTAACTCCCTCAAATCCCTCCCTAGCTCATCTCAAGACCCTTTAAAGGGTCTGGGGATCTCCTTCGACAATCGCCACAGCCAAGACAATGATTCGCCGATGACCTGCCCAGGAAGTCCCCTTACCTGACACCCCAATCCCTCCCCCTCATTCCAACGCATACCTTCATCAACTGCTCGGACCTCCCTCCCTAACTTCCAAACTTCCCTTCACAGCACTCCGAGGCTTGGGCCGCCCCCTCCCCCAGCTGGCTGTCCCCAGCCTGGGGGGCCCCTGGGTGGGGACTGACAGGACCGCGCCACTCCCCTCCCCCCAGACCCCAGGCTCCCTACTCCCGAGCCTCCTCCTCTGTATGACGGGGCGCAGCCTCGGACCCCCGCCTCAGACCGTGGGGGTCCCGCTGCCCGGGCCCCGCGAACTCCCCACCACCCCCGGCGCTCCCGAGCCCGCGCGGGGTGAGGCCCTGCTGCTTCGGGGGGGCGGCCTCGGCTCTGGACCGAGGGCGGCAGGCGCAGAGGAAGGCGCCGGCCCGACGGGGGGCGGAGAGGGCGTCTCGGCCCCAGGGAGGAGCAGGCACGGAAGGGCCCGGGAGGCGGCGGCAGCCAGGAGGCAGGGCCCCCAGTCGGGGCCGGGACTCACCTCACTCCTCCGCGGTCCGTCTCGGTCCCGTCTCCTCGGCGGCGTCTCCGGCTCCTCCTCATCCACCCCAGCAGGAAGTGACCTTCCCGTAGGATTCGTCACTTCCGCCCCCTAGCCAGAAAAGCAGGGAGGAGGCCGTCCGGAGAGCAGAGGCAAGCCCCTCCCATCTTCCTTCACAGCCTCTCGCTTCGGTCCCCTTCGCCGCCTCCCCCAACCTCCGCCCCGTCTCCCTTTCCTTTCTCTTCTCCGCAGACAGCGACTTCCGCCCACACTCCGCCTCTTCCTCGCCGCCCAACCCCATGCTTCCGCCCCAGCCCGGGTGCCGTGCGTCATGATGCGGGGGCACGTTACGCACGCCTTAGGGGGCTGGCGAGACGAGAGGCAGACATCGGGCGGGGCGCGAGGCCGAGGGAGGCTCGGCGGGGCTCCCTGGGGAGTAACGTAGGCATCAGGGAAGGGTCTTTGCGCTGTGCCCACTCGGGTCGGGCCTGTGCGTGCGCGAGCGAGTGTATGGGGGCGGGGGTGGGGCGTGAAGGGGAAAGGGAAGGGGGCGGGGTCTCCGAAGTCTTGGAAGAGTTAAAAGGGGGAGGGGGAAGCTGGCTGCTAACCCAGGGTTCCTGGAAAGGGGCGGCCGGGCTTCGTAGGACTCCGGACACCTGGAAAGACACCCTTAGACCTCACCCCTCCCCAGACATCACAGGGCTCCAGATCCCTTCCTGTGTGCCAGAACAGGGGCTTCCCTACGTTCCCAGCAGTGCTTTTCTGAAGAGAAGTGAGCAGGGCCCCCTCTCCGTCCTTTCACTTCTGCCGTCAGCGCAGAGGCAGAAAATAATTTGCACTGACCAGGTGTAATTGACAAAC
Organism: Trichosurus vulpecula; assembly: GCF_011100635.1. Lineage (NCBI taxonomy): Eukaryota > Metazoa > Chordata > Mammalia > Diprotodontia > Phalangeridae > Trichosurus > Trichosurus vulpecula. The sequence continues at coordinate 160,050,677 of NC_050576.1, read as the reverse complement.
CGTGTTTCCTCTCCTAAACCAATCAGAGCACGCCCTCCTTTCTCTTTCCATTTCCCTTTTCTAAACTACCTATGAAGGGAAAGCCGTAGGCTTGTTTTTTAAAAGGACTCTTAAGCTTGGGTCTTGTAATTAGGAAGTAAACTTAACTTTGTTAATCTCTACTGAAAAACACAAGTATTATTGAGGTCCGGGGTTCTTGAACAGAGTTGAGGATGCTCACTCCTCCGCAAGTCCCACAACAAGAGATGTGTTTTGTATGTACTTTATACTGAAACCTTATATGTGTGCATCGAGTTGTCTTTCCTATAGAATGTAAGTCTGTCAGCAGCACTTATTAAAACGCTTATACAGAGAAAAGAAAACAAAAACCAGTCCTTGACCTCAAAGGGCTTACGTTCTAAGTGGGGAGACCACATGGGAAGAACTATATACAAACAAGATACATACAGGATAAATAGGAGATAATCACTGAAGGAAGTTGCTAGCACTAAGAAGGAAATGGAAAGACTTTTTGGAAAAGGTGAGATTTAAGCTGAGACTTGAAGAGAGCCAGGAGATACAGATGAGGAAAAGAATTCTAGGCACGGAGGACAGTCTGTGAAAAAGCTGGTGGTGAAGTGTCTAGTTTGAGAAACAGCAAGGAGGGGAGGGGTTATTGCAGAGTACATGGAGTAAGGTATAAGAAGAGTAGAGAGGTAGGAAAGAACCAGGTTACGAAGAGTTCTCTCTCTTTTTTTTCTTTCCTCCCGAAAGGCTTTAAAAGTCAAACAATGGATTTTATATTTGATCCTGGAGGCAATGAGGTGGCACTGGAATTTATTGAGTGGGGGAGGGAGAGGTGACATGGTCAGACCTGCTCTTTAGAAAGATCACTTTGATGACAAGGAAGGATGGACTGGAGTGGGGAGACATTTGAGGCAGGGAGACTAACCAGAAGGCTATTTTAGTAGTCCAAGTACAAAGTGGTGTATGGCTGCATCAGGGTGGTATTAGTGTCAGAGGAGAGAAGAGGGAATGTGGAGAGATGTTACAAAGGTAGAAAGGATAGAAGTTGGCAACTGATTGGATATGGGGGATGAGAAAGAGTAAGGAATTGAAGGTGGCACAGTGGATAGAGTGCCAGGCTTAGAGTCAGGAAGACTCATCTTCCTGAGTTCAAATCTGGCCTCAGACACTTACTAGCTGGGTGACTCTGGGCAAGACACTCAGCCCTGTTGGCCTCAGTTTCCTCCTCTGTAAAATGAACTGGAGAAGGAAATGGCAAACCAGTCTAGTATCTTTGCCAAGAAAACCCCAAGTGGGGTCAGGAAGAGTCAGACATGACTGAAACAAATGAACAACAATAACAACAAGGAATTGAAGATGATACCTAGGTTGTGAGCCTGGGTGGCTGGAAGGATGGTGATACCTTTGAAAATAATAGGATAGTTAAGAAGAGGGAAGGTTTTGTTTATGTGACATCTAGTTGAGATGTCCAATTAGCACTTGGAGATTTAAGACTAGAAGTCGGTAGAGAGATTAAGGTGAGACAACAGATCAAGGCAAGGTTCTCAGCAGAGAGGGCAAAGGGAGGGAAAGCTATGGGAGATTTGAGGAGGGATGAAAAATTTGGCAAATTTTCTGTGGGAAATAGCATAATTGGATTGGTTAGGAAGGTTTAAACAGTTTGCCTTGTAATAGTCAGGGCCCAGTTGAAATTAGGTAACACAAATCTATAGTGGACCCAGTCAGCATGGTTTTGTGATTTTCTCTAGCAGCGTGTGAATAGAGGGAAGGCATTGGATGGTGAGAGTAATCTTTCCATGGCAAAGTTCAAGAAAGGTTAAGGGAGCAAGGGACTCAGGAAAAGAAGACAGACTCTTGTACTGGTTTATGAAGGAGTCAGGATGGGGGATAGAAGAAAATATCTCCAATTGTTCTGGGTTGGGCCTGACTCAAGTTGGTAGTTTAGGTTTGATATTGGAACAAGATGAGACATTCAAAGGTCATTCAACAGTTATCGAAAGATAAGATGTGGTATGTGAATGTAATGGAATTATAAGAAATGATGAGCAGGATAACTGCAGAAAAACTTGGAAAGATTTACATGAACTGATGCAAAATGAAATGAGCAGAACCAGAACGTTGTAAAAGTAACAGCAGTATTGTATGATGATCAACTATGAATGACTTAGCTCTTCTCAGCATACAATAATCCAAGACAATTCCAAAGGACTCATGATGAAAAGTACTATCCTCATCCAGGGAAAGAACTAATGGAGTCTGAATGCAGATAAAAGCATACTATTTTGCCTTTTTTGTGTTTTTTTTCTTTTGTCCTGTTTCTCCTTTCACAACATGACTAATGTGGAAATGTGTTTTACATGATTGTACATATATAACCTATACCAAATTGCTTGCCATTTTAGGAAGGGTGTGAGATAGGGAGGGAAAAATTTTGGAACTCAAAATTTTTTTAAAAATGAATGTTAAAATTGACTTTACATGTAACTAGGAAAAAATAAAATACTATAATAAAAAAGATTAACAAGAGAAGGATATTTAACATATACATATACATATATATATATATATATATATATATTTTTTTTTTAAACCCCTTGAATTGATTCAGCTGAGTGAAGGTTCTATCAAAACCTACCAGTCCAGCATCAGAGTTGCCCTGGAGCTCCTTGTGGTTGCTAAGTGATAAAAAAAGTGATATCTGCAGTCTGAGCCCTTAGTCCCTTGAGCCAGCTAAGTCTTAAGGAATGCCTTAATATCTTTTAAGGAAAAATTATCCCAACCTGCATGGGGTGAGAGATTGGGATACTGTTCCTCCCACACTCCATCCCTTGGTGGTAGGTCCTTTAGGTTTTCAAGAGCAGTGGTGTCGTGTTCAAATAGAAAGGGATCGCTACTTTATTTTATTAAACATTTCCCGATTAATCTAGTAGAGCACTGGGAGATGTTGGTGGCTGCACTGAAACAGTAAATTTACCACTATTCTAGAAGACTTTTTACCACTGGTTAACCCTGACTTCGAGTATTCGAGAAGTCTGATGTAAGCATCATTAAAGGAGGAAGAGAAAAAACTAAAACAGAAACACCATAAAAACAAAACAATGTAACAGTTCCCTGAATCTGGGATAGTCCCACGAAAGCCTGAGTCCTGGGACTAAACAAATCAGGTACATGTGGTGGGTGATACCCAATCTTTTCAGTTCATAGTGGGTCTCCATGTAAAAAGGTGATTGTAAACAGGAACAACACTGGGAACATCAGGGCTATGAAAAGATGATTACATTTCCTGCATAGTCACCAATTCTTATCACAGATCAGGGAAAATTGCCCTATATTTGCCATTCATTAAGTGTTCCTTGGGTTGGAGGGGGTGGGGGACACAAAAATCTTTGTCCCAGGATAGGCCTCTGAGGGATAGTTCGACTTCTGGGAAGGCTGCTTAAACACTTTCACCTACCCCTTGTAGCCATAAAGCAAGCTCTTTAACAACAATGGCATCCTTTGGCCTTCCCTTGGTTAGTGGTACAGTGATCACTGAGTGTTGTACTGGCTACAACTTGAAGGAACCAATATTTTGTTATATTAATTAATGGGCTATGGCTGACATGTCTTTTACCATGGTACATGTCAGCGTTCACTTTTCTGCTACTGGGCTGCCACTGTTGCTAGTAGCTGATCCATTACCTGCTGCAGCTGGAGCTGCCTATGGCCTGCTTCAGCAGCATCTCTGTTCACTGCCCCCATGCAGTACCCCTGGAGCCTGAGTCTCTGCCTGCTATTCCCTCACCAATACTATCTGGGTGATAGTATGTGCCCTCTGCCTACTGCCCACTCTACCAAGGTCAGTTGCTGCCCCCATGCCAGAAAAGAACAACCTACCACTACTAGGGTCTGAGCTTTTCTGCCCTACGTAGGACAGAATGTTGCTATAGGCCTGAACACTTTTCTCCAGTACTCCTGGGACCCTGTATAACAGATCTAACTCTTCCTTTCACCTCTGCCCAAGATTACTAGGGTCCGTGATGCCATTGCTCTCCTGTGTTCAGCATAAGAGTATTAGGGGTGCTGACTTCGGGAGATAGTGCAGGATAAAAGGGCCTATAGTGTTATGGTCCATGAGGTCACAAAGAGTCAGACATGACTGAACAAATGAACAACAACCATGGGAGCCCTTACCACTGAGGAAAAGACACAAAGCAATACAAAAAACAAAGCCAGAAATTTGTCTAGGCCAATACATGTTTCTCTATTTCCCATGTACAAGCAGTAGCCTTTTCTGCTGGGAGTGGAGAGATGCTCCTAAGACCAGAGTTCTTTGCTCTTCAGGGGCTCCTTACTGAGAGCTTCAGAGGGGAAGAATTATAGTTAATAGTCCACAGATCGAGGGTAAGAGTAGAAACTTTTAAAACTGATGTAGCATCCTTGTCTGTCCTTGGCTAATTAAATGCAATGCAATTGGTACATTTATCTATATCTCCAATTCCAGAGATGTCTCTGTGCTCCTGGGGAGAATTTAGCATTGTCCTTTCAAGGGCGTCCCCTAATAGCCTCTTAAATTCCAAATTAAAAAACAAACAAAACTCAGTTTCTTCGGCACAGTGTAGACAAACCTAAAATGCTAGAGATCTGCCTTCATTTGCGTTTTCTTATTGTTGGGGTCCTTCATGCAACCCCTCATTGACTGGTCATGGACTGAGGATTGTTGGTTATGCTATCTTGTCTTTTCTTTAAAAATTATTTAAAACCAAACATTTTACACAAGAGACTCCCTTAGAGTTGGAATGACCCTTTTTTCTAGGAGGCATCCTCCTGGACAATTAGGTGATATTGACTATTAGCAATACAGAAGCATCTAGTCTAGGACAGAGGTAAGCACAAATGGTTCTGAATTTGTGATTTTCTAAGGAGAGGGGAAAATCTTTTCTTTCATCCCCTCAAAATTCAGTCCCTCCAGGTGTCTTTGAAAGTGAGTTGAGTTTTAGAGAGACACTAGTAGCACTTGGAAGACACTTAAATTAGTAGGCTGGTAGGCTCAACAACCCTCAAGTGCTTAAAATACAGTTTAGCACAATTATCTTCAAGGTACAGTGTGGGTTTTTTTTTTTTATTTGAAACTGAGTCTCCCTATCTCACCTAGGCTGGAAGTACATCAGCCATTCCCAGGTCTGATTCTGATACTGATAGGCAAAGAGCTTTAACTTGCTTTATTTTTTTCTGACTTGGACTGATTTGTCCTTTCTTAGGCAGCCTGGTGGCCCTCTGCTCCTGGGGGCTTATCTTATTGGTACCAGACTTACTGCCAGACTTAAACTCCTGCAGGAAGGCAATTCACCAGCCCCACCCAGCAGCATTGACTATAGACATGTGCCATCATACCTGGTCAAAGTACAGTTCCAAAGGACACTGAGCATACTCACATTGTTCTCTTCTTGGTGAATTTCCCAGGAGTGTGAGTGGGTAAGACCTCACAGTAAAGGTATCTCGAGTAGCATGAATAAGGTCACCTTCCTCTGCACTGCACCTCCCCCCCCCATTCACTGAGCTTATTATCTTTCAATCTGGCAAGACCAGACTAATTATTCTGGGCTGGGCTTGGCTCTGGCTAGTTCTCCGGTAGGTTAGGTTTGATATTTGGAACTTGATGAGACACCCAAAGGTCATTTAACAGTTAACAAAAGATAACAAGAGAAGGATCTTAAGAAAGGATAGTCGTTGAGAATCCTTTTAGTTGATTGAGCTGAGCTCATTGTAGGTGCTTTGTACTTAGGTGACGAAGTGCCATCTGTAGTCTGAACTCAGTCCTCTGAGCCAACCAAGTCTAGAGGAATGTCTCAATACCTTTTAAGGAAAAATTATCCTAACCTTCCCTTCATGGGAGGTGGGGAGTATGGAGAGGGATTAAGATATTACTTTTACCACTTTAGTGTAGAGGCAATGGCCTGACAAAGAAGTAAGAAGGATAGGGATTGGAGGTCAAGGAGAGGAGGAAGAAGACAAGATGCTGGAGGATGACTTTCATTTTCTATTTGGCTCCTTAGGGCCTAGTACAATGTCTGGTTCCTAGAAATTGATTAATAAATGCTGATTGATTGACTTTGAAATGACCAAAATCATTGTCAATGAAGATGTATATGAGGGGTCCAGCTGTAGAGAGAAAACTGAGAAGAAGTTTGTAGGGAGAAGAGATCAGAAACAAGGGAATGGAGGAGAATAAGGAGAGAGCTGGGATTGATGGATGGGAGAGAGCTGAGCAGCATTTTGGGGTAGTAGAGAAAACTTCCTCTGTTGCTGTATTGTGTAAATTCTGCCTCACCCTCTTTCCCACCTCATTGGCTTCAAAGGACTCAGGTAATGAGAAAGACAGATCACACACCACTATCTTTCTAGTTTTCCAGGTTCATAACCTCAGCATTATTCTTGATTTCTCACTTTCTCTTGCATCATGTATACATTTTCCAAATCAGTCTCTGCAACACTTCTTACATCCAACCACCTCTTCCTCCTTACACAGTGATATCCTTAGTTTAGGCCCTCATTAACTCTTGCAGTGGCCTCCTAATTGGTCTCCTTGTATCAAGTCTCTCACCACTCCAGTCCATCCCACACACTGCTGCCAAAGTGATTTTCTTTAAGAATAGAAATGACTCACCCCCTCAATTCCAGTGTCTCTCTATTACCTCTAGGATAAACTACAAGCTCCTTTGTTTAGTTTTTAAATCCCTTCACAATTGGCTCCCAGTTTATCTTTGTAGTCTCATTGGACATTACTCCCTCTCTTCCCTATCCCAGACAACCCCATCTCCCTATCAACTCTGCCATCCAGCCAAGCTGCCTTCTCTTAATTCTTCACTTAAAACACTCCATTTCTCAGCTACTTATCTTTTCACTGAACATCCCACATGCCTGGAATTCACTTCCTCCTTACTGCCATCTCAGAGAATTACTCTCTTCCTTCAAGATACAGCTTGAGCACCATCTTCTACATGAAACCTTTCCCAATTTCCTTTCAACTGCCAGTGTGCAAGCTATCTTATATGTTACTTCATATTTATTTGTTTTATTCTCTTTATATTTATTCTGTATACATTTATATATGTGATTATCTTCTCCATCATATTGTACACTCCTGGCATGCAGAAGTTGTTTCATTTTTTTGTACTTGTATTGTATACCCAAGGCCTAGCATGGTGCCTGGTACGTAATAGATACCTAAATCAATGCTTATTGACTGTTGATTCATTGATAGCAATCTGATTGGGGGAAGTAGCATACTATATAGGGCAGCAGTGACTCATCTTCCTTAGTTCAAATATGGCCTCAGGCACTTCCTAGGTATATGATCCTGGGCAAGTCACTTAACCTTGTTTGCCTCAGTTTCCTCATCAATAAAAATGAGCTGGAGAAGGAAATGGCAAATCACTCTAATATCTTTGTCAAGAAGAACCCAAATGGGGTCACAAAGAGTTGGACATGACTGAAAAGTAACTGAACAAAAACAAAAGCATACTCTATTACCTATACATAATGCCTTGCCCATAATACAGGGGTTCTTGACCTTTTTTGTGTGTGTCCTGGACCCCTTTGGCAGCAGTCTGGTGAAATCTATGAACCCTTCATCAGAATAATATTTTTGAATTATAAAATAAAATACATAGGATTACAAAGGAAACGAATTATATTAAAATAAAGTTATTAAAATATTTTTAAAAAACAAGTTTACTGACCTCAGGCTAAGAACTCCTGCCCTAGTAAGTATTCAATAAATATTTTTCAATTGATTCAAGATGTAGTTAAATTATTAGGATTTAGAGAAAATGATTAGCACTCTTATTCTTATATTTATTTGTGAATCATAATGTCATGTGCTTGGAGACTCTGGGAGCAAGGGAAAATAGGAAACAGAAATGCTTCAAGCGTTGAGTGATGAAGCCATAATTATTAAACTACGACTCAGTGTAGATAAACAGAATATCCCATATTTTGTCAAAGGTGTATCTGGAACTCTATGCCATCTAACCACCTTAGACTCATAGCAGTAAGTAGTCTCTGACTAATTAGGGTCACAAAGGATGTGTTAAATAAACACAGTTATTAGAGACAAACAACAGAGCTCCTTAATATCTGGCTGGAGACTGAACCAATGTATTAAGACATGTTTCTATCTCAGCTGAACTCAACCCTTCTCTCTCATTAGAAGTCTAATCACTAGCCCCAGACTCAATTGGTGGATTTAGGTCTGTCACAGGCAAACTGGAAATTCCCCAACAATTAATAGGTTTGGGTAAATGAGCTGGAGAGCTGGGAGTCCTGTTGTGGTAGTTTCTGGGGAGACTAGGATGACTAGGGACTTATCACCCAGAATCCCAAAGGTCCCTATCTACAAGTTCCTTCACCACTAAACTCAGCTGTTGCTTCCTCGTTCTGTTCTCTCATTGCAAAAGTGGGCCAAGAAGTTTCCCAAAGCTTTTGGTACTGACATGGTTCTGTTTCTGCTTACAAGGACCACACGAAGTCTATTAAACATTCAACTGAGAAACTTAGATACCATTCAGGAACTAGGGCAGGGTTGTAGTCTCTTAATTTTTAGTTGACTAAACCCTCCTTTGCTCATTTGACTCACTTGTACTTCTAAGTTTTCTCTCCAGGAGTTCCATATGGTACCATCTCTTCTCATTCCCCATATACATGTACACGGAGCCCATCAAACTGTCTCCAATCTCTTCAGAAAATGGAAAAATCCCTCTCCTAGTAAGCCTTTTTACTCTAGTCAGAGAAGAGAAGATGTTTTCTTCAGGTTCATTCTCCTTGGGCTATTTGTCCTCTCTCTTCAATGGCTGACCCTCCCTGCTTCCTACTCTGATTCTGAGCTTTTCTTTACTCTCTACACAATTATCATTGGCTTGCATATGACGTAAAAACCTTACTGTACACTACTATAACTGTTTAATATTCCACTTTATAAACTTTAAAGTGCTATAGAAACATAATTTATTATTCTTTTGTTTGAGTTGTTAGAATTTAATTCAACACACACTTATTCATAGAGCCTTCTACTTGCTAGGCTTGTGCTAGGAACTGGAGATAAGAAAACAAAGATTAAATCATCACCCCAAGAAGCTTATGTCCTGCTAAAATAGATGTGAAATAAATATAAGAAAATTTCGAGTACTCACAGCTGGAGGCAGCAGGAGACGGCTCATGTACAAGGTAGTCCTCTACTTTTGAAGGAAGCTAAGGGTGACAGTGTACTTCATACATAAGGGACAGCCTTTGGAAAGGAATGGAGGTAGTGGAGATAGAATACCATGTACAGGGAACAGTAAGTAAATAAGTTTGTCTGGAATGTAGAGTACAAAAGGGGGAGCGATTAGTAATCAATATAGAAAGCTAGGTTTGGGGGCAGCTAGATGGCACAGCACATAGAGTACCAGCCCTGGAATCAGGAGGACCTGAGTTCAAATCCGGCCTCAGATACTTATGTATGACCCTGGGCAAGTCATTTAACCCCAATTACCTCCAAAAAATAAAAATAGAAAGCTAAGTTGCAGCCAGATTGTAAAGATCTTTAAATTTTAAATAGGAGTTTTTGTCTTGTTCTAGGGACAACAGGGAGCCACTTGAGCTTTTGAGCAGGATAGTAATATGGTCAGACCTGTGCTTTAGGAATTATCAGTTCTCCAGCCATGTTGAATATGGATTCTATATAGGAGAGACTTGAGGCAAGGAGATCAAATGGGAGGTTATTATAATAGTGCAGTTGAGAGGTAATGAGTGCTTTAATTAGGATGATGGTCCTGTGAATGCGAAGAAATGGATGGATGGGAGAGGTGCTATGGAGATAGACTTAACACTTGGCAACAGATTGGATATGTGAGGTGAAGGAAAGTGTATTAAGGATAACTACAAAGTTTCAAACTCAGATGGCTGGAAAAATAGTGGTACTCTTGACAGAAAAAGGGGAGTTAGAAGGAAAGGTGGGATTAAGAGGGAGAGAGCAAATTTAGTTTTGTATATGTTAGGTTTGAGATGCCTATAAGACATCTATGTAGAGGTGTCCAGCAGGTAATTGGTGCTATGGGACTGGAGATCAGGAGAGAGATGAGGGTTTAATATGTATATTTGGGTGTCACCTTTGTAGAAATGATAGTAGAACCCAGAGAAACTGATGAGATGTGACATAAAAAACAGCAAGACTAGAAAAAAAGATTGGCTGGTCATGTAACAAAAATAAAGTATAATAAATGCAAAACATAAGTGTTGCACTGGTGTCCATGAAAAATTAAAACAACTGGAGAATGGCCTCTAATGTGTGGTATAGATCTATGATGGAGAATTTATTGGAAACCACGTACAGAATCACAGAGGATAAGAAGACATGCATAGATTGCCAGTTGCACCAGAGGAGGAAATTCCCACACTGAAGAAGTCATGGCTCCATGGGATCATTATTCTGCCATCTATTTGACCCATAAACACTTGGTCTTCTCCACATGCCTGCTTTAGGTTGTAGATACCCAGGATTAGAGCCTACATCTTTAGTTCCCTAAACAATTCAGGATTTTACCAGGTGTAATTAGATTATTTTAAATGCTTGGTTATGATGATTTTCTTCCTGTTGACACATAAACCAAGACTCTCATGTTACACCGATCTTCTTCATCCTTCCTTAATCTTACCTGAATCCTCTAGTAATGAATTCTTCAGGTCTATTTCCCCAAGATTCATTCCATGACTAATCAAAATCCCACTATAGCTGTGACCATGGGTACCATCCCAGATGCCCGCATAATTTAGAGTTAGAAACACAAATCTTGTGGTGATGGGAAGTTGAAAGGCACCATTAAGTGGTGGAGAGAATCCTAGATTTGGAGCCAAAACAACTGGGTTTGAGTCCCAGCTCTATCACTTACTATCTGTGTGGCTTCTCTTAATTTCTCTGAAACTTCCCGTTCCTTATCTGCCCAATGGGGATAATGACGTTACGAAGCCTACATGAAATGCCATGTGTAAAATGCTTTGTAACTGTACTATGTTATATAAATATAATCTATTACTGTTACTCAGGCCTTATAGCGCATTCATTCCTTGAGTGGAATGAACAGATTTTGGAACTAAATTGAATGTTTCAACCTGAGAAGGAACCCAATAAGGAAAAGGAAAAGACCAAGGTTTCTTGTCCAGCTTCTGCCACTGATTCACTGTGTCTTTGGAGTAAGAAATATCATGACTCAGCATATCAATTTCTCCATCCATAAAATGGCTATGATAATTGATTTCAGGAAGAGAGGTATTATATAAATTAAAACATTATTCATTATTGGTCACGATGAATACTGGAAGTTACGTAACTATGAGCAGAGCAGAGGAATCATTATAGGCAAAAGCTTAGTGGTTATGACTTGGAGCATGTATGAAATCTATATAATGTCCTTTTGTTTGACTCAGTTTCCCTTTATGCAAATAGAGATCAATAGGAAAGAGAGAGCAGACCTTAACGAAAAATGCTTTGTACTTTACCACAGTAGTTGTGAGAAACTCACATGATCTTGGTTTGGCTGTTTTTCCCCCCAGTTCAACCCAGGGATGTTGTGAGGATAGAGGAATTAATGCCAGTAACATGCCTGGGGATCCCCACATTAAAGGTTATGTCAGTACAAAGCAGAAGTGACTTTGCTCAGAGTTACAGTACAACCAGCCGAAGCCCAAGAAAAACAGGTTTATTTACTTAGCAAAGCCTGGACCAGAAAGCCTGGGCTTCTCCCTAGTCCCATTTCTACCACAGACTGCAAATGCCCCCTTCTCTCATTTCCTCTTTTTGGGTCTTGGTTTCCCCCCTTCACAAGGAGGTTCAATATCACCAACCTGGAGAAAGGGTAGTGAGAAATCACGAATAAACAGTGTGAGACAACAAGATCATCAAGAGGAAATGACTCCTCTGTCCTTATTAGCATATCTTGGGCAGCAGGTTGGGTGATAGAGAAAATTCCTCCCCTTGCCATCCTAAAGCTTGGTTGCCAGAACCAAATCACTTCAGTCTCTCTTTTCTGGGAAACCTGTCTAGATCGATCTAAGAAAGAGCAATTGATTTCCCCTAACTTGGCCCTCTTTTGAATGTTTTTTTTTTTTAGTCTTCTTTGCTCCTCACTCACTTAACTCTTGATCTCTTATATAAAGTAAATAATTATGAAGCATTTTACACTTATTCAGCATCTGTATCCTGCTGTCTCTTTAAGGTCAATGGGGAGAGACTTGTGGCCATTTCACTGCATGGTGGAAGCTTCAGAGTAAAAGTTTAGAGAATGCTAATAGAAGCAGTTAACAGTTATCTCTCAAATGCAAACTAATTAGTGGAAAAGTGCACAATACTGTGCAAACCTTGTTTTAGAAAACCATAGAGAATTTTAAAGCTTGAAAAGACCTCAAAGATCACACAATCTAACCTCTTTATTTTACAGGTGAAGAGACTGAAATTTGTTAGAAAATATATTTAAATACAGCTTTAACAAGGGGCCATCGATGAAGACCATCATGGAGTTGAGAGTTACCTTCGAAGTCGGAAGTCCAACCTCTTATCTGATGTAGAAATTCCTGCCATAACATCCCAGACAGGCACAATCTGATTAGTCAATCAATAAACATTTATTAAGCACCTACTTTGACCCGGTACCTTGGTAGTTGCTGGTGAAACAAAGATAAAAATAAAACAGTCCCTGCCCTCAAGGACCTTATGTTCTGTCGGAGGAGACAACATGTACATATATAAACATATGCAAAGCATACACAAAATTAGTATGCAGTAGTTTTTGTTGCTGTTGGGGGAGAGACAGTAGTAGCTATGGGAGGGAATCAGGAAAGGCTTCATGTAAAAGGTGACTTTGAAGAAAACGGGCTTCTAGACATCTTTCTGAGTTCAAATCTGTTCCCAGACACTTGCTAGCTGTGTGGCTCTGGCCAAGTCACTTAACCCTGTTGGTCTTAGTTTCCTTATCTGTAAAATGAGCTGGAGAAGGAAATGGCAAACCATTCCAGTATTTTTGCCAAGAAAACCCCAAATATGGGGTCATGAAGAGTCGGACATGACTGAAATGACTGAACAACAACAAAAAGGGATTTTGAGAAGTGAGGAAGGAATGCATTCCAGGCATTCCGGGCATGCAAAAGCACAGAAATGAGAGATGGAGTATCATGTGTCAGGGATAGCAAGAAGGCTAGGATGGTTTGACTGTGTAGCATGTGAAGGAGAGTGATGTATAATAAATATGCAAAGATAGGTTGGAGCCAGGTTGTGAGGGTCTTTTAATGCCAAATAAGGGAAGTTTGCATTTGATCCTAGAGGAGGGAGCCAAGGAATATATTGAGCAAGGGAGTGAAAAGGTCAGATATATGCTTTAGGAAAATCACTTTGGCAGCTGTGTGGAGAACAGATTGGAGAAGGGAGAAACTTGAGGCAGGGAGGCCAATTAGAAGGCTGTTAGAATAATCTAGGCCAGTGGTGATGAGGGCCCTGAACAAGAGTAGTGACTATACAAGTAGTGAGAAGAAAACAGATGCCAGGGGGATCTTGGATTTAGACTCAACATGAGTTACCTACTCACTGCACATATGGAGGGAGAGTGAGGTATCAAGAATATCTCCAAGGTTGCTAAGGTGGGTTACTGGAAGAATGGTAATTCCCTTAACATAAACAGGGAAGTTGAGAAAAGGGGTGGCTTTTGGAGCTCATTTTAGATATTTTGAGTTTGAGATGTCTATGGGACATCTGGTTTACAAAGTCCATTAAGGGAGCTGGTGGAACTGGAGCTCAGAAAAGAGATTAGATATTTAGATCTGGGGATCCTATGTATAGAGTTAATAGTTAAATCCATGAAAAAGAGTGTAGAGAGAGAAGAGCAGAGGATCCAGAACAAAGTCTTGAGTAATACCCACTGTTAAGGAGAGTGATATGGGTGATGATCAAGCAAAGGAGAGTGGGAAGAATTGGTTAGACTGGTAGGAGGAGAACCAGGAGATAATCTTGTCGTGATAACCCAGTGTAGAGAAAGGGTCCAAAAGGAGAAGGTGGTCATTGATGACAAAATGCTCCAGAGAGGCCAGGAAGGAGGAAGACTGAGTCCTTTATAATATTGCCTAGTCCATTTTCAGACTACTGTATTTATTATGAAGTTGTTTCTTATACTAAACTCATCTCTGTTTCCCTACTGTTTCTATCTATTGATCTTCTGTCCTGTGGGACCACATAGAATAAATTTACTCCCACTATTATGAGAACTCTTCAAAAACTTGAAAAGGGTCACACTCCTCCAACCCCAATCGTCCCTTTTCCAGTTTCTTTATCTGATGGCATTGTGTTGAGGTAGCCCTGTTTACCTTCCAAATTTGTTTCTTATCTTTCCAAAAACGTGGCTCCCAGTCTGAACATATTACTTTAGATGGCACAGCAGGACTGTCACTTCCCTTGTACTGAACATGTTGATGCTTCCATTAATGTAGTTAAAGCTTGAATCACATTTTTTAAAAGGATTGTATCGAGTTCGTGGCTGACTAAAGCCCCTAGATCTTTGTCACATCAGCTGTTGTAAAATCAGATCTCTCCCACCCTGCAGTTAGATGGTTGATTTTAAAAATCTAAATTCAGAACTTTGCTTTTGTCCCAGTTAAATTTCATGTTGCTGGTTTCAACCCTCCCTTCTACTTTTTCTAGTACAGCAATTTTCAAACTTTTTGTTCTTAGAGCCCCTTTATACTTTTAAAAAAATTTATTTTTAAGACAATATTTTATTTTTTCTCCGATTATATGTAAAAACATTTTTAGTATTTGTTTTTTTTTAAAAGTTTTGAGTTCCACATTCTATCCTTTCCTCTTTCCCCTCCTCCCTCCCTGAAATGTAAGCAATGGTATATAGGTTGTACATGTGCAATTCTTTTTATACTCTTAAAAATGATTGAGGACCCCAAAGAGATTTTGTTTCTCTGTGTTATATCTATTGATATGTACTGCTTTAGAAATATAAATGTTTCACTGTTATGAAAAAAGCTTTGACTTTGAGGACCCTCT
The DNA here is from genome assembly GCF_011100635.1 of Trichosurus vulpecula. NCBI lineage: Eukaryota > Metazoa > Chordata > Mammalia > Diprotodontia > Phalangeridae > Trichosurus > Trichosurus vulpecula. Next base: position 160,035,619 of record NC_050576.1, on the reverse strand, counting down.
GTAAGGCTCTTGGGGACTGGGGTCCCTGGATGATACCTTCAGAAATGCTGTTCTAATGAATTGATAAAATGGAAGAATGTTGTATTGTTTCTTGATAACAGCTGCTCTACTGTGGAGCAGCATCCTGAGTGTGGTTAAAAAAAAAAGTAATCATAGTAAATTATCTCTCATTAAACAAATATTTAAGTGCTTTCTTTGTGCAGTTTATTGTGCTAAGGGCAGGAAAGAGATACAAAAATTAAAAAAAAAAGACATAGATATTACCCGAAGGAGCTCATACTCCTGGTAAGGGGAGATAAGATATGTACACAGATAAACAGAATGTAAGTACCTAAAGAATACTGGGGCACTCTATTCACCTTAACAGGATACCATACTGAAAAATGCATAAGAAGAACTATGTGCTATGTGCTATGAGATCATCTGAGGATGAAACCGTTGCCAACTGAGGGCATCACTGAAGAAGAGAGTGGAGTCTGAACTTGGCCTTGAAGAATGTGATAATGATAATAGCTAGCATTTACATAGTACCTGCTATATTCCAGGCACTGTGCTAAGTGCTTTACAAATATTATTGCATTTGATCCCCACGACAAGCCTAGGAGGTAGGTTCTTTATCATCCTCATTTTTATAGTTGAAGAAATGGAGACAAGCAGAGGTTAAGTGGCTTGCCCAAGGTCGCACTGTTAGTGTCTGAGGCAGAGATTTGAACTCAGATCTCAGGAGGCAGGAAGGTGGCACAGTGCACAGAGTGCCAGGCCTAGAGTTAGGAAGACTCATTTTCATGAGTTCAAATCTAGCCTCAGACACTGACTAGCTGTGTGCAAGTCACTTTACCCTGTTTACCTCAGTTTCCTCATCTGTAAAATTAAAGAAGTAGCAACCCACTCGAGTGTCTTTGTCAAGGAAACCCCAAAAGGGCTGTGGAGAGTCTGACATGACTGAACAACAACAACTCCCTGACTCCAGGCAGAACTCTCTATCCACTGTACTAGCTAACTGTCTAACAACATAGAGAATGTTATCCATCTTGGTCAGGGGGTAATTATAATAATTACTGACATTTATATAGTGGTTTAAGTTCACAAAGCTCTTTACCTATATTATCTTATTTATTCCTCTCAACAAGAATGTTATGTTCTGGCTAGGCAAATATTCTTGTTAACAGGGAGCCACCTCATATGATATTCTTCAAAGAATCAAAATCCACTAAAATACACAGAGAGCTAAGATTCTACTGAGCATAACAAACTTTCTTTGATGATTCAGGAGACACTTTGGGCTCTTGAAGTGAATCATCAGTTATTGTACTGTAGAAGTATGGGGATGCCAGTTAATAGAGAGTTCTAGTAAATAGTGTTGGATAATAGAGAGCTTGGGAAGGAGATTGGCAGAGGGCTAAGGCAGTAGGAGTTCATGCGGTTGGACATCACAGGAAAGCTATCGTATTTTGGCATCAAATCAGAAGGCAGGCGGTACTTCTAGAGTCCTGCCCTACTGCCAAGAGTTGAACCTGCACCAACAATAGATTATTGTCATGGACTTGGCTAATAGGGCCTATGCCACTTGTTTAGCAAAAAAGGTTTCAAAACCAGATTGTTCTCAACAGCAGGAGAATGAATAAATAAACTCGACATTTACATTGCCCTATCTTGGGCTTGGGTTCTGCAGGAAGAGCTTGGTCTGCTAAAGCTCATTTTTGGGAAAAGGGAAACTCAGAACTTGAAAGTCTCGCTGGAGCGTGCATCCATCCTGCTGGCAGCCAAGTTGGGAAAGCACCTGGGGTGGGGTGGGCAGGACCTGTTCTCTGGAAGTACAAACAAGCCTCGCAAGTGCCATCTTGTTTGCCTTTCCCATTAGGCAGATGCTGATTGCAGACAGAGCCCTCTCCTGCCCCTGCTTGCCAGATCCATTCAGGACAATGCTAGTTTCTCCCAAGTTCCCCATGGAAAATATTTTGCCCGGAGACTGCCCCTGAAGCTCTGAAACACTAATTGTACTTGAACGTTAATTGAACCTCATTAGTGGAAGCTTGTGAGGGAGGGGAGTGTCCCCTGGGTTTGAAGCAAGGAGAAAGGAGATTTACTTGAGGTTACAACTTAGCTCTGGGTGCCAAACTGCTGCTGTTCGAGCTGGAGTTACTCCGGGTTACTTGGGAGAAGATTTCTCTCCCTCCTCTGCTTCCTATATCCTTTCTTTTCTTTCCTACTGGTTACATTATTACCCCCTTGAGGAACTCCAAGTTCACGTTAAATTCTGCTTTGTCTCTTCTATAATGTTTGGGAAAGTGGCTCATAGAATGTTGAGGAAGTTCTGTAATTGTCAAACTAATCACCAGTCCCAAGTAATTGGAGACTTTAGCATTCAGTTATTACTGAACTTAATTCTTTTTCTTTGCTATTCATTCTTAGGAGCCTGGAAGGTTAGGTGTGTGGGGCCAAGAGAGAACTTTATGGTGATATGTGTGTTCTCTGTAACCCCAAGTAGCTAAATGCAAATGCCACTACAAACAGGAGGTAGGAGGGATCTTTAATTTCACTGGTTTAGGGAACTCCCAGATGAGGAAATTCCTTCCATCAATTCCAGTTTGGCATCTTCTTTGCAACTTTGAGTCTTGGTTATTGCCTGTAGCAGTGGTGTCAAACTCAAATAGAAAGGGGGGTGGGTCACTAATCCATACTTAAGGATCCCTGCAGGCCTACTATTGACTTAGTTTTAAAATGTGATATCATCTATGCTTTATTTTATTTATTTTGTTAAATATTTACCATTTACATTTTAATCTGTTTCTAGAGGGTGTTACAACTGTTTGACACCTCTGGCCTAGAGCTGGGTGAGGTTTAGTCCTAGGGTCTCATAGGCAAAGTGTCAGAGGCTGTACTGGAATTTCATTATGCCATGATGTTTCCCGTTATGTCTTTATTTTTTTAAACTTATAAACCTATATTTTGTATCTACTGAATACTGAACAAAAATTAAATTGGAAGCACAATAAATGCAATACCTAAATTAGTACCATGGACATCCAAGTTCTTTGTCTAACATATAAAGAATGAGGGACAGCTAGGACTCAGTGCTTTATTTTGCTAGGCTACATTATCTCTCCAGCTGAAATAAATCTCCTGGTACTCTGACAAGTGGGCAGCTAGGTGTCAAAGTGCATAGAGGGCCAGGCCTGGAGTCAGGGAGACTTATCTTCCTGAGTTCGAATCTAGCCTCAGACACTGACTAGCTATATGACCCAGGCAAGTCACTTAACCCTTTTGGCCTCTGTTTCCTCATCTGTAAAATGAGCTAAGAGAGGACAATGGCAAATCACTCCAGTATCTTTGCCTAGAAAACCCCAAATGGGGTCACAAAGTGTTGGACATGACTGAAACAACAAAAATGACAAATTATGACAAGTGTCTAGAAATGTCAATCTTCCTAACACTATTCCTGAGATGTCCAGTTCTTTAAGACCCTTACTGGTAATTGACAAAGCTCTTTCTACTTTTGAAATCACTTTAGTTATCTTATTTGATCCTGTCAATGAGCTTTTAAGTAATGTTCTCTCCAGTTTTAAAACTTTGTGAGCAGATAACCCTGTTACATAAGTAGCAAACCATGAAACTGTCCAAAGGTGAACAGTTTTGTGTTGACATAAAACTTTTTTGGTCCATATCTACGATTTTATTAGTATGAGTATTTCCCAGTATGGAAGTTTTCTCTACCAGTATAGATCGGTATATAAATGTATATATGTATATTTTATGTCAGTATATAAAAGCATATAATCTGTATGTAAATATGTCACCCCCCCACCCCCCCTCCCCCGCCTCCACCAAATAAAGATCAGTAGTTCCTTTGTAACTTATGGTCTTAGAGAATTTTTGACTTAGCTACCGAGAGGTTGTAAGTTGCCCATAGTCACAAAACTAGTATATGTAAGAGGCTAGACTTGAATCTAGTTCTTCCTGAATTCAAGGCTAGCCTTCTAGTCACTCTGCCAAGCTACCTCAAACACCTTTACACAAGTTAATCTGATACAAATTTCATGATAGGCATAATCAGCATTGTGCCAAATGAAAATTAGTTATAACTGATAATCAGTTAATATAAGTGGTTTTAATTTGTACAATACAGATAACTAAATTTTATCTCTTCAAGAAATAAAATTTCATTTAAGCCTTTTTTTCCCAGTGAAAATCGTTCTTTTTCTCCTTACCAGTGAACAGACTATCCACCTGTCGTCTTTCACCATCACCTTATGATCAGCTCATCTTATTTTCCTATCATACATTTCCTTGATGACCTCTTTTACTCCTGTTCTTTGGAGTTCTTTGTTTATATGATGCAGCCAGATCACCTCTACCAATGCTCTCCTTCTCGTACAATTAGGTATGGGATACTACTTCTCCACACCAAAGAAATGTTTGATGCAAAAGGCTCTCACAAACTTGCACTGACAGGAAACACTTAAATGAAATGATAGTAATAACTTACAAATACTCTTATACCCTCTTGGGAAGTTGAGACTTAAAAACCATCAAAACATAAAGCATTGGGCGGGGCTGATAAATTGACATTTCACATTTCACCTCGGCCCTACACTGTCCAAACAATTCTCTCCAGGTTCGTGTCTTCTGGGAAGCCTGGTGAGGGATCAAGCTCCTGCCCCTGTTGGTGTTGTCCTTGCCAATGCAGAAAGTCTTCTTACCGCCAATCAGTTATGTCGAGGGGTCCCACAACTGCAGACATCTCATACTCACAAGGTGGTCTCCAAGGCTATAAGTGTCCATCTTATTATTGCTCTTCAGAAATGGAAACACAAAGTGTACAAGGCAGCTAGGGCTCCCAAGCAGGGCATGTACTTTAATTGCTAGGTACTTAGAACCAACGTTTGGCCGGGGTTGGAGTGGGGAAGGGAAGTAAGGCCCCTCAGAGGAGAAGCTGAAAAGGTCCTGCCACGATTTATAGCTGGGAAGAGAAGAGAGAGACTGAGGACAATTCACTTCTTTTTAAAGCTTCAGAGTCAGATTGCTTCATCATTCCAAATTATCTAAGTCCTTCATTCTGAGCTGTTTCCTTGGAAGTGACCGAGGGCACAGCTTTGGCATTCTGTTGGGTATACTCCAAATAAACCCCTATGGGTATGTAGGAAATCTAATTTGAAGGTGTGTGTATTGGAGATGAAATATTTGGTGTGGAGAAGAGCAAGAAGGACATTTTGGCTAGATGATACAGAGGATGCACAGAGGAGAGTGATATGTAATTAGCCAGGAGATACGGAGTGGGGCGAGGATATGTACACAATTAAATGCCAAACAGATGAGTTTATATTTGATCCTAGAGGTAATTAGGAACCCCTGGGGTTTATGGAGTAGGGAAGTGACATGTTCAGATCCACACTTTAGGAAAATTCCTTTGCCAGCTATATGGAAGTTGGATTGGATTGGAGTAGCAGGGAGATCAATTAGGAGGTTATTACAATTATCCAAGAAATAGGTGATAAGGGCCTGAATTGGTGTGCTGGCTATATAAGTATAGAGAAGTTGGTATGTGCTAGAGAGGTGGTAGAGCTATAAGCAACAAGATTTGGAAATGGATTGGATATGTGTGGGGCGAGTGAGAATAAGGACTAGAGGATGACATTGAGATTGTGAACCTGGATGACTAGAAGGATGGTGGTACCTTGGATAGAAGTAAGGACATTTAGAAGAGAGGTGGGTTTTGGGGAAAAGTAAATACGTTCTCTTCTGTACCTGTTGAATTTGAGATGTCTACAGGACATCCAAAAGTGAAATGGGATTAGTGAGTTTCCTGTCATTGGAGGTATTATAGAGAAGATTGTTTTGCAGATACATGTTTAGACTAGCTGGCTTCTCAAGTCAATTCTCTTCATAGGATCATAGGTTTAGACTTGGAAAGGACTTTAGGGGTCATACAATACATAGAGCTTTTATTAAGTACCTCATATGTATAAGGTTAAGGAGGTATAGTGGATGGAAAGTTAGCTTTGGGGTTAGGAAGATCTGAATTCAATTCTAGTCTCTGACACATAGGTGATCATGGGCAAGTCATTTAATCTTTCAGTGTCCCAGGAAAGATGTCCCCCACAAGCCCCACTTCCATATCCTGGCCCCACCCTGTATTTCCTGGCTACTTACAGAGGAGTAGCTAACATGAATTGGTGGGAGGGGTTTCCACACCAGGAGTTACTCACACCAAGATGAAATTGGCTCCAGAGCACACCCTCCACCCCCAACTCAAAAATACAAAGCCATTATGCTAGGCACTGGGAATAAAAGATAAAATGAAAAACAGTTCTCATCTTCAAGGAGTTTACATTATATTGAGGAAATACTATATGCAGATCCCTTTCAACTCTGAAATTCAGGATGATTCTGTATTTGTTGAAGTTCCCTACACCATCACTATGCATTCTCGCTGTAGCAGATGCAAAATTGGTGCAATAATAATGATGAAGGCTTATATTTGTATAGTCTTTTATGGTTTCCAAAATGCCCTATCCTCAGGGACCTGGAAAAGTGAGACCAATACATGTGAAACAATTGAAGAACACTATTAGACACCAGGTAATGAGCTGCTGAGTTAAACATCATCAAATACCAAAATGTATCATGCAGATAATAAGCTTAATTTCAGATAAGGAAGGGGAAGACTGTTTAAGAGTTAGAAGGGGACCCTAGCAAGTGGTTATCTAGTTAAGTCTATTGTTGAGTTAAGGTCAGTGCTGGCCGGAGTTAACTGGTAAGGCTTCATGTGGAGGAGGTGAGATTTGAAACGGATAAGAGTTAGATGGAAAGATGCAGGAAAGGCCTTTAGGTGCTGACAAAGGTTGAATGTGAGAATCAGCACGTTGAATTGGATATTGTCCAGGGTGGGGTAATATAGGGTAGATGAGACCATGAGGAAATGGGTCTGGTTGGAACACCTAAAGGTAATGAAGAGTAGTGAGAGATAAAGTTGGATTTGTCCGGTCGGACCAAATGTGGGAGTGCTTTGAGGGTGAGGGTGAAGAATTTGGAATATTCTGATATGTTCTGAACTGTTTAAAGCCTGGAGCTTCCTCAACAGGGGAGTAATTTAGAAGAGAAGCATTCTGGGAATATTAATTTTGGAGAGGTATAGAGCATGGATTATATAGAGTATATAACTGGAAGAAGGGAGACCAGATTGTCAGATAAAATGTTGAAAAGAAGACTAACTACACCATTCTGTTCAGTACTACCTTTATCTAGGATGAAAAGTATCAACTTCAGTAGAACTTCCTTCTCTAGTTCTAGTCCATGTGACCAGTTTCTGTCTTCCCAGTGAGCAAGTTGCAGAGAATTAAGATCCCAGATCTCCTGTGTATCCCTTTCTGCATGATTCAATCCAACCCAATTCAATCCCATCTCATCCCAATCTAATTTAACCAGTAGCCGCTATATGTGCTATTTGCTGGGAACATAAAGACAAAAGTAGAGAGAGTGTTAATAACTAACAGCATGAGGAAAAGCTTCCCAAAAGATACTAACATGGGCTGAACTTTGAAGGGAGCAAGGGATTCTTTTTTAACTTTTTTCAATGAATAAAAATATATTTTCTCTCTGTCACACTTTCCTTCTCCAATGAAAAAGAAAAGAAAGACAAAACACTCAACTCCAAATAGTGCAGCAAAACAAATTCCAGCATTTGTCACGTCAAAAAAAAATGTCTCATTGTGCACTTTGAGTCCATCAGCTCTCTGTCAGCAGGTGGGTAGTATATTTCCTCATCTGTTCTCTGGAATTGTGATTATTGTTCATATGGCTTTCAGAGTTGTTCATCTTTATGTTGTTACTGTTTGAATTGTTCTTCTGGTTTTGCTCATTTCATTCTGCAGTCTTAATTAATTAATAATTATTTATTTGGATCATAGTCTTTCCAGGTTTCTCTGAAACTGTCTCCATCATTTCTTGTAGCACAATAGTATTCCATCACATTCCTATACCATAATGTGTTAAGTCATTTTCTAATTTAGCAGTTCTCGAACTTTTTGGTCTTAGGACCTCCTTACACTCTTAAAAATTATTGAGAACCCCACCTACAGAGCTTTTGTTTATGTGGGTTATATCTATCAGTATCTACTGCATTAAAGATGAAAATGTCTTTGTATTATTATGAAAATAGTTTTGACCTTATGGACCCCCGAAAAGGGTCTGAGGAAATCTCTGGACCGTACTTTTGAGAACAACCGCTCTGATAGGTACCTCCTTAATTTCTAGTCCTTTGCCACCACAAAGAAGAATTGCTATGAATATTTTTGTATACATGCATTATTTTCCTCTTTCTTGGATATCTTTGGGGATATAAGCCTAGTAGAAGTATGAAGCAAGGGATTCTAAGAAAAATATGTATGGGAAGGGAAGGAACTTGAATACAGTCTGAGCAAAGGCAAGGAGGCTGGGTATTGAGTGAAGAGGCCAGAACTATAAGTAGGCCAGTTTGGATGACAAAGAACATTTTTGAATAACAAAAGCATTTTCACATTAAGCTCCTACCTCATGCTAGGTACTTTGGCTACAGTGGGATACAAATGTGAATAATGCTTCTGCTCTAGAGCATCTTACAGACTCCAGCTGGGGAGATAACATGTAAACAATTATTACCATACAGACAATAAATATCTAAGTGCCAAATGAGCCGTATGTGAGAGCTTCAGGAATTTAGAGAGAGAAGAGTGTTTGTTTCTACCTGGGGTAATCAGGGCAGGCTTCTCAGAGGTGGTAAGATTTATGTTGGGCCTTGATAGGTATGGTGGAATGAGGGCATTTCACCTAGCATGAGCAAAGGCACCAGAGTGGGAAATCATAAGGTATGCTGGGAAAGGTGGTAAATTAACTATTTTGGGTAGAGTGGAGAGTTTTGGTAAAATAAGGCTGGAGAGGTATGGAGAAAACAGACTATGGAAGGCTTTGAATGCCAGGCAATGGATTTTGAACTTTATCCTGTAGACCTTATGTCAGCTTTACGACCTTGGGCAGGTCACCATTCCTGCCTCAAGTTGCCTTGGTATCTATTTTGTATGCATCTTTTTTTTAATCTGTTGTCTCACCCATTAGAATGTAAACTTTTTGAAGGCAGGGACTCTTTTTGCTTTTTCTTTGTATCCCGAAGCTTATCACAGCCCAGGTCACCTAGACAGCCTTGATAAAAGCTTGTTGATTGATTAACCTCTCTGGGCCTCAGTTTCCTCATCTGTAAAATGAAAGAGGTGAACTACCTGGCCTTTGAGGTCTCTTCCAGCTCTAAGCCTATGTCTATGATCTTATGCTTGAAGGCAGTTTTATCCATATTTAATCCAGTGAAAACCCAGGCTAATGGAATGAGGAAGTTGCTCCCCACCCGTCTGAAGGGTATTGTAATGAGATATGATTTATAGAAGGCTAGGTTCCCAGACTCAAGCAGAGCCCAGGGTTCCTCTTCTTAAAAAGACAGGTGCATATCCAGGAAACTTCTTTGAAAACACAGACCAAGCAACTATCAATACCCAGAAATTGTTGTTCAGCCATTTTTCAATAGTGTCTGACTCTGTGACCCCATTTGGGGTTTTCTTGGCAAAGATACTAGAGTGCTTTGCTATTTCCTTCTCCAACTCATTTTACAGAGGAGGAGCCGAGGCCAACAGGGTTAAGTGACTTGCCCAGGGTCACACAGCTAGTAAGTGTCTTAGGCCAGATTTGAACTCAGGAAGAGTCTTCCTGACTCCAGGCCTGGCACTCTATCCACTGTGCCACCTAGCTGCAGAAATAGGGAGTTTGAATTGAGGACACCTAGTAAGGGTAAGGAAATTCTTAATAAAGGTGAGACCAGTATTGGGTGGGGCCAGCCTGGGAAGGCTTCCTGAAGGAGAGAGAGAGGATAGAACAGTCTGGAAAAGGGAGGGAAATGTCTAGGAACTGGAATGGGGGGAGGGAGAAGGAAGAGAGTAGGGCATAGTGGGGGACACCTAGAGATGATGTTATTATTTGGTACTGGGAAGGTTGAGGTTCCCAGCCCTTGGCTGGGACTCCTGGTGAATGCTCCCCCAGGCATCAGCAGAAAAGCAAAGAAGAACAGATCACAGCTGCTGTGAGGGGGCCTGGGAAGAGATCTCTACGGAAACAGGGATAAGAATAACCATCCTAATACCCAGGACTATTCCACAGCCAAACGGCTTCCTCTTTCCTCTGCTGCCTAGATGGTGAATTTCCTTTGCTACTACATGGACTCTTGAGCCTCCTCACCATCATTCCACCTATAATCATCCCTCTTCCCACCACCCCAGTCTGTGTCCCAGAGAGTCTTGCCATATGCCCCCTGATATGTTCTATTCTTATATCCACCCCATCCTCATATTGGAACAGAGAGAGAAATAAGGCCTATCCTTAGCCTTTCAGGGGAAAGCAGGGACTGTTGCTGCCCATTTTCCATTTTTTCCCAGTCTCCCAAACCCATTTTTGCTCCACAAAAAGCCTGCCATACTCCACTCTCCTCACCCCCACCCTCTCCCATGGACCAACAACAGAATAGTGGTGTGTAGACTGGAATGGTGATATTAATTTCAAACTCTTCATTCTCGACCTCCTGCATCCTGGGCTATCATCAGTCTTCTTGACTTATGTCTTGCCACTGGCGGTCGATGACTCTGGAAGAGAGAGTGAAACAGACAACTTTGTGCAGCTCTGCCTCACTTAAATCCAATTCAGGAGTGAGTCAGGACATCGCTATGTGATGTCATGGGTTCTCTTCGAAAAGGAAGGACCAACAACAGCAATATCAAACCATTCCCAACTCTGGTTCTTCTCATCACTGTTTCCTCAAGCATCTATCCCTCTTCAATTCAACTCAACAAGTGGCACTGTGCTAGGTTCTGGGTATACCAAGACAAAAAAGAAATCTCCCCTGCCCTTAAGGAGTTTACATTCTACTGGGGGAACATCATATGTATGAATAGATATATTGTAACAGAAATTGAGGAGGTAAGGATCAATAAACCCTGAAAGGATCTAGAAAGGCTTCATTTCAAGTAGGCAGTGGTGCTCAAGGTGAGACTTGGAGGATTTTTCCTCTGTGTCCTTCCTCCCCTTTCCTCTCCTAAAAGTGTGCTCCCTGCTTCCTCTCCAGGTGTTTTTTTAGACATCCTGCCCTCCTACCCCCCTTCTACCCACACCTGCACAACTTTCAAGCCTAAACTGCCAGCTAAACCCAGGAAATCTGAGGAGCAGGGGTGGTGGGAATCCCAAACCAGCCCAGGGAGACAGGATCCTCCCCTGAACTTTGGTCTCACAGAGGAGCTGGACAGAAGCCAAGAACAAGGCTTCCCCTCCCCATGTCGGACTTCCTGCTGCCAGTCAGCCAGGGAAATCCCTGGGGCCTGGCTGCCCCTCCCCCAGCTCACCCTGCCTACCCTCGCATGGCACAGAGAGCTAATGCCCCAGATCAAAGCCGGCTTTGGGCAGAGGAGCAGGGGTTGGGGGAACATTGAGAGGACACCAGGGAGAGAGTCACTCTGTAAACTCCCTTGAACTCTGCCTTCCTGACACAGTTGTGGTTATTCTCCTGCCTCCTCTTTCCTCCCTCAAGCTCAGTGGTAGGGCTGGCTGACCTTCCCTCTCCCCACACCCTATACCAGCCTCGACTGGTGTGTGTGCCAATTGGGTGTGGCCTGGGCAAGCTGAGTGTCTCCATCCTCTGGGTTGATAAAGGGACTGGGACAGTAACAACCTGGCCAGCTTGGCATCAGAGTCTGTCCTCAGACAGGTCTGTTGCCATCTCCCCCAGCCTAGGTGAACATGTGTGAGAGTATATAATAACCATAATAATGATAACATCTTTATATAGTGCTTTAAGATTTTTTAAATGCTTTCTTCACAACAGCTTTGGGAGGTAGGCAGTATGTGTATTCAGTGGGAGGAGAGGAGGGGTCAATCAATTAATCAGCAAGAATTTATAAAGAAGGAAACAAATATTTATATAGTGCCGACTATGTGCCAGGCACTTTGCTGAGTGCGTTACAAATCTAACCTCATTTGATTCTTACAGCAACCTCGGGAAGTGGGTGCTATTATCACCCTCATTTTACAGTTTAGGGGACTGAGGCAAACAGAGGTTAATCAAGCAGTAAACATTTACTAAGTGCCTACTATGTACCAGGTACTGCTATGGACTGAGGATATAAAAAGGGGCAAAAGACAACCCCTGCCCTCAAGGAGCTTACAGTCTAACGAGGTGGAATTATTCACTTAGTGTTACATAGCTAATAGGTGTCTAGTAGGGAGCTATTGGGGTTCATTGAGTAGATGAGTGACATGGTCAGATCTGTATTTTAGGAAAAATTACTTTGATAGCTCTATGGAGGATGAATCGGAAAGCCCAGAAATTTTAGAAAGGGTAGTTTTGGGAGGCTTTTGCAATAGTCTAAGCCAGAGATAATGAAGCCATGAATTAGAGTGGTGGCTATGTGAATGGAAAGAAGAGGATGGATTTGAGAGACATTACAGGAGTTCAAATGACAAAATTTGGCAACTAGATGGATATGTAGGATGAAACAGAGGAGGGAGTCAGGGGTGACACTGAGGTTGTTAACCTGCGTGATTAGAAGGAGGGTAGTGCCCTCTAAGAGAGAGGGAAATTCAGAATAGGAGTAGGTTTGGGGGGAAAGATAATGAATTCAGTTTTGGACATGTTAAGTTTGTAATGCCTTTGGGACATTCGGTTTGAAATGACAAATAGGCAGTTAGTGATTCAGGGATGGAGCTCAGGAGAGAGATTAAGGCTGGATGTAGAGATCTGGGAATCATCTGCATAGAGATGATAGTTAAAACTGTAGAGTAGTACACAGATGGAGTACACATTAGGGGATGTGATATGGATGATGGTTTAGTAAGGGGGATCAAGAAGAGGTTAGACAGGTAGGAGGAGAACCAACAAAGAACAGTGTCAGGAAAACCCAGAGAGGAAAGTATCCAGAAGGAGAGAGTGCTTAACAGTGCCAAATGCTACAGAAGGATCAAGGAGGCTGAGGAATGAGAAGTGACTGTCAGATATGGCAATTAAAGGAGCATTCAATTCATGATTTTGGAGAGAGTAGTTTCAGTTGAGTGACGATAAGGTTGGAAGCCAGATTGCAAAGGGTCGAGTGAATAGTGAGAGGAAGTAGGGACAATGAGTATAGACAGCTCTTTCTTTAAGTTTTGGTGAGAAAAGGAGGAGACATAGGGCAATAGCTTAAGGAGAGCCTTTAAAAAAAAGGATTTGGAGTTATTTGGGCTATTTATAAGCACCAGGGAAGGGATCAGTAGGAAGGGAAAGATGGAAGATTGGAGAGAAAGAGAAGTTTTCCCCTGCCAGCCTGGACTGATAGTGATCCTAACATACAGGGTATCTCCAAACTGTTGGAACACCCTGCATTTCTCAATTGGCTTTGGGATGGGAGAGAAATGCTGAAGTCTTTTTCTTCCCCCATGCCTCAGTTTCTCCTTTCTTCATAGTGTGAGGTTTGCTGCTAATAAGACCCTGACCACCAGGAGTCTTATACCTCAATAAGGAAATAAAGGAGGATCCATTAAAGATGATGGTAGTGGCCTGACATGGTGGGGCATGCCTGTAATCCTAGCTACCAAGGAGGCTAAAGGTATTGGCTCTGAGCTACATCAGGTCAGGCTCTGGGGAGCCCAAGGCCTCTAGGTACCTAAGAGGGGGTGAGGTTGTAAAAGGAACAGATCACAGCTCTGGAGCCAATCAATAGACTGGGCCAGTAAGTAGTCACTGCATCTCTAGCCTAGGGAAGACAGAGAGATCCAGTCTTTAGAAAGAAGAAGAAGATGGAGCCGAGGGGCCTGGGATCAGGAAAGGTGTTATATCTCCTAAACTCTATCTTTTCTCTCTCTCTGCAATTGTCATTTACTGCTTTAGTCTCAGGGTCTTTCTGTATCATCTCTTCACTTGCCCTTTTCTCTTAGTCTCTCTGACAAGCTCTCTCCTTCTCCCTCCCAGCTATCAGTTGCCCAGTTCCCTGGCTTCAAATGAGCCTTTGGGGAGCCTCTATGCACAAACACAACAGGGAAAGAGCAAACCCTGAGCCCTGGGGAGTGAGTGAGGGTGGGGGAGAAGCAAGCAACATTAGTGACTGTGCATATTTCCCAACCATGCTCTCCCTGGCCCTCTCCCAAACCCTACCCTCAAGGGGTCCCCTCCCCAACTCTTTCTTTCCCAGACTCAACCTCTCCTTTCCCAGCCGCACTTCTCCCTTTTCCCCCAGCCCCAAACCTCTCATTTCTCTCCATCCCCCAATCCTTCTGAGACAACTTTAACCCTTCTCTCTCCCTACTCCTAACCTTTTCCTCTCCCAAACCTTAGCTCACCCCTCCCTCCCTAGCCTGAATCCTCATCTTTCCTGAACCCAATTCCCTCCTTTTCTCAGTACCTAGCCCTTCCCCCTCTTCAGGCCCAATCCTCTCTTCTCTCTTCAGACCCTAATTCTTCCACTTTCCCCACCTAACCACCCAGCTGGGATCTCCATCCCTTCTAGCAGGTGGCACTTCCATCCTACCTCTGGGAAGAGTAAAGAGGAAAAAGAGGGAAAGGAATAGTGACACGGCAGGATAGGAAAAAGGGAACTGATCGGGTTGGGGTTATGGAACAGCATACAGGGAAGCAGGATAGTATCCTTAAAGAGGGAAAGGAAGGCTAGGGAATAGTTTCTGGGCTGGGGAGGAGACTGGCTAAATGGAAAGCAGGTGTTGCACACCCCCTGGTGGCAAAAGGCATGTCAGTCAGTCAGACACGATCTGCCACTGACTCATACCTCCTTTCCATAGTGGATGGTGGGAAGACATACCTTGGGAGGAGGATCAGTTACTCGTGTCCCAAGAGAGTTTCCAGTTCCAAAGAGGATATGGGATTCATGGAAAGAGAAAGGTCAAACATTCTATGAGGGTCTGGGGAGGGGCTGTTTGCCAGCTCTAAATGGCAGGGGTAGGCTGGGAGTGGGGAGGGAGAATGTGAAAGAGAACCTAGCAGTTACTCTGAGTGAACCAACATTTTATTTATGAGTCTATTTTGGACCTGCTAGTATGTGACAGAGGGAACAGCAGGGGAGAAACTGGGAACATTGGCAGAAAAAAAACCAGAGGTAGAAGAGAATTTTTCTCTACCTTCTCTTTAATCTATCCTCCACACAGATGTCAAAATGATCTTCCTAAAGCACAAATGTCAGATCTCCTGCTTGGTAAACTCTAGATCTCTATTTCCCTCAAATCAAATAAAAACTCCTCTGTTTGGCATTTAAAGCCCTTCACAAACTATTTCAACTTACTTTTCGAGGCTTATTGGACATCATTTCCCTATGCACACTCTAGGGCCAGTCTAAATGGCAGTCTTAGATGTTTTTGCACGTGACTTTCTATCGCCATCTTCATGCCTTTAAAGTGACTGTTCCCTATGTCTAGAATGCATTTTCTCTTCACTTCAATTTCTTAAAATTCTTTGTTTTCTTCAAAATTCAGCTCAATGGCCTCCTTCTACATGAGGCTCTTTTTTTTTGTTCCCTCAGTTGCCAGTGCCTCTCCCCACCCCCATTACCTTGAAATTATTGTGTAAAATGTTCATGGTGTAGACACTCACAGTGTAATCCCTCATACCTCTCACACAGAATGGATGGGTACCTTATTTACTTTGGGCTGATTTGTGGTTTATTCCCTCAAATCTGCTTTCACACAGGCAAGTTTAGGTTCCTAGAAAAGGATCATCAACCATGAGGTTACACTGAAATTCTCTCAGCATTTTTAAGTGTAACTGTTAGGGGGAGATAAGGTAGGAAAGAAGGAATCATTTTCCCCTGCTCAGCATTTTAGCACTTGCGACCCCATGTCTATGTTTCCATTTACACAAATCCAGACACTAATACCAACAATACATTGAGATCTTTAACATAACAATTTACTTAGCAGTGTGGCAAAAGAAATAACACACATATTAAAACAAATGCAGAAATAATAAATCTATTACAATCCACACATAAACCTGGGCCTCACTGTCCTACCAATGCACTCAGTATCTGTGTAGGGACACATAGAAACATGTCAGGGAAACACCTGAGGGAGGAAAATCCAGGTGCTTAGGACAAGTGAGCTGGAGACTTTAATGTCATTTGCTCATTCAAGAACACGAACTCTACACTCACCAGTATCCGGCGTTTTCCATTTAGAACTCAGCATCTCTTCCTACATAGCAAAACTCATCTTTCCTCCTTCTGCTCTTCTCTACCCAACCCAAAAGGGCAACAAAGACGAATAGGTACTTTGGAGAGGCTTTACTTCACTTAAGCTCTAGGTGAAATTGAATAGCAGTATTTGGAATAGAAACTATCTTCTAGTAAGCTGAAATCTTTATTCAGCCGATCAAGAACTAGCAGCCAAAGCTTTGTTTTCAACTGACTGCTCCTATTGCTGGTTTCCTCAAACATTTCCCACTGAACTGCTAGGTGGTACAGCTGATAGAGAGCTGTGCTTGAGAGAGCTGTGTTCAAATGTGACCTCTGACACCTACTAATTGTGTGACCCAGGGTAAGTCACTTAACCTCTGTTTCTCTCAGTTTCTTCATCTATAAAATGAGGATAAAAACAACACCTACCTCACAGGGTTGTTGTGAGGCTCAGAAAAGATGATATTTGTAAAGCATTTAGTACAGTGCCTGGCACATAGTAGGCACTTAACAAATACCCTTCCTTACTTTTCAGGTTCTTTGTAATCTCACTCTCCAGCTTCTTAGTGGCTTTAAATAAGATCCTTCTATTATTCAGCGACCCACCAATTCCTCCTGTGAAATCAAAAGCCCTTATTTAATTATTCTTCAATCTCTAAAAGGTTACATGATTTTCCTTTTTTTGAGTTTTATTCTCTTAAGTTTTATAAGTTAAATGTAAATGAAATGAGAGATTATACTGCTTTTCAGCTCCAACCATTCATTAATAAGCTCTTAAAAAGATCTTCCTTCTCAATTTGAGTCCTCGAAAACTGTTTATTTATATATTTTATCAGTTTTTAATAAATTATTCTTTCTCTGCCACTGAACTGTTTGAATATAAATGTGGCATTCCCATACATACTTTTGTTGTTGGATTGTTTCAGTTGTGTCTGATCCTTTGTGATCCCATTTTGGGGTATTCTTGGCAAAGATACTTGAGTGGTTTGCTATTTTCTTCTCCAGCTCATTTTACAGATGAGGAAACTGAGGTAAACAAGGTTAAGTGACTTGCCCAGAGTCACACAGATGAATCTTCCTGATTCCAAGCCCAGTGCTCTATCTACTGTACCACCTAACTGCCCTTTTACATCCTTTACATGGTGATTAAGTCTTTATATTTACAGAACTGCGTCAGTATTTATTTGCCTCAAATTGCTTAAATTGAATCTGAAAAATCTGTTTCTTTACACATATATTTTAGCATTTTTTATTGAACCAAAATTCTTTTCCTGCACTGTCCAAAGGACTGAGGAAAGAGGCAATCCATTCAATCCAGGTGATTTAATTCTTTTTTTAATCCAAAATTCTTTTTTCCTGTCCCCTTCAGCACCAAAATTCTCAAAGGGAAGTACGACAAGGCAGTACTTAAACTGTTTTTTTTCCCTCCTTCCCCAGACCAGGACATTAAGACTCTTCCAAAGTGGAACAGGGGAAGTTAGGGAAGGGACAGAGCCAGGGATGTCACCAAGTATCTTGGGTGTAGTAGCCTTCAGGCTGAAGTAGGAGGAGGGAGTTCATGATAGTTGCCCTTTGAACTTAGTGTATTCCTACACGAAATTGTTCCCACTCCTTCCAGGTTTGATGAGTGGGCCTCCTGAGTTTCTTGTCATGCCATGCATCAGGACAGCTTAGGGATAAGGACAAAGGTTTTCGGGGGGAGGTATGGGGCCTCTAGCAGGCATGTTAGATTGGCTTCTCACCTGGTATCATAGGCAGGGAGTTATCAAGGAATCTGGAAGTTTCTATCGAGGAAGGTTCCAGCTATGAGGAATTCCAACTGGGTCAGAGAAAGATTAGGCCTATAAAAGCAAAGAAGTTTTTCCAATTGTCAGATAACACTATTGGGCTTAAAATATGTTGACAAAATCCATTAGTAACAGTGATGGCAGGAGTGTGATGGAGTATGGAATGTAGGGACCTAGGGAAAATTTAGAACAACCTAGAGGAAATTAAAGGGCAGCTAGGTTGTGTAGTAGATAGAGTAATGGGCCTGGAGTTAGAAAGACTCATCTTCCTGAGTTCAAATCCGGTCCTCAGACTCTGGCTGTGTAACCCTGGGCAAATCACTTAATCCTGTTTGCCTCAGTTCCTCATCTGTAAAAAGAGCTAGAAAAGGAAATGGCAAACCACTTCAGTATCTTTTCCAAGAAAACCCCAAGTGGGGTCACAGAGAGTAAGACGTGACTGAAAAAATGACTGAATAACAAGAGGAAATTAAACTGGTTGGCACATGTAATAAATATTTGTTACAATTACATTTCTATATAAATGTATAGTAAATATTATATGAGTATGTAAGAGAGCCAGCTGGGTTGAATTTTACCTGAGACACATTGGCTCTGTGACCCTGGAAAAGTCACTTAATCTCTCTCAGTGCCCCAGGCAACTCTACAAATCACAGAACAATTGCAGACCTGACTTGGTAGAGGAAGGGAATTTCTTAACCTGGACTTCCTTACAGAGATTAAATCACAGGCCTAGACAAAAAAAAAAATGTAGTCCTACTCTGACCCCCTTATTTTGGTGTGAGGTGACCCTGGGTTCTGGAAGGCAATGCCAACAGTACTTTGGCAAGGTCTACCATTCTGGAAGGCCTTTGAGTATGGTCCTGGCAACAGATTGAATCTGCTTAGTGATGAATTCTTTGGCCATGGCACCCCATGAAACTTAGAAAAACACAAAATGACCCTTAGGGCTGGGCAGCCCTTGTCCACTTCTGCAGTGATGGTTATTGAAAAGGGGTAGAAGGTCCTAAGAATCCAGTGATTTTTACACCATTTAGAAACATTAACTCTGCTGTTGGCACTCTAGATGCAAGATCGAACCAACAAGTAGACATACTACTGGATACATTGAATAGACAGTATCAATCTAGCTGCAATGCAAAGATGGGCATAGATGAGGATGATGAAAAATGAGTTGGAAAATATGGCTCAGGAGTAATGAATGAGAGGCTAAATGCTTTCATGCTACACAGAAGCTTTACACCTATATATCATGAATTCTTTCTTTGAGAAAAGGGGAGGGGTTGGACACAGTGAGCACCAAATAACATCACAAAAAATGGAATTGATTTTATTTTCATGTCTGGGAAGCAGCTCGTTACAATGTGGCTGTCATTCTTGACGCAGCTGTCTGTTTTGTTAGACTAACAACTGATTTGTTAGATTAAGGGTCCAAATTAATATAAAACTTCAAGGAGTGCAATTAAAACAACTCCAATTTGAGCTATTTAAACAATTTGACATTGAAAAATCTGAAGTTGAGGAAAGGACAGAAATATCAGTTCTAGCAATTTCATACAGAAGTTAACTGTATGATGTAAATCGATTGCCATAAATAGGAGACTAAAAGAGCCAAGAATCCCCCTAAGCCAGAAAACATCGATCTCTTTCCTTGCCAAGTAGAGCTATGGTAGCCAAGGGCAACCCTAGCTTAAAATATAAATTAGTTTGTAAAATCTTGTGGATGGTAGGAGATTATGAGCAGTATCACTTTATAAAGCAGTAAGAAACAATGTAGGAAAAATGAATTTAAAGGAAGTTTGGTCTGAGAATCAACTAGGCAAAGTCATCTCAAGGGCATTTGAAGATAAAATTAGCAGGAAGACAATAAGATGAGCTACCCTAAGGCAGAACTAAGACAGGCTTCCTAGTCACTTATCTATGCAGCTGCTCCTATCTCCTACTACTTTGCCTGGATTCATCCCTAATGGCTAGCAAACTCCTACCCTCTCTTATTCCTTCAATTTCAGGGATAGTGAATCCCTGGATTCAACCTTAAGGTGACCTAAGAGTAAACTATTGCCCACCCCAACTCTGACCTCCTATTCATTTATTCTTATCTACCCCAACCTACTTGTCCCATGTCCCATTCCAATTCTGTCTTCTCTTTTCATTGTAACTTCTGGAATTCTCATTCCATGTTTAACAAACTTCTTTTTAACACATCTTCATTCCATCTTTTTAAAATATTTATTTTATTTTTAATTTATGAAATAAGACAAGCATTTCTATAACATAGTAGAATATAAAAGATTGCATATGAAACTGCAAATCGATTATGTCCAACTAGCTATTCCTTTAAAATATATAATAAACTTATCATGTAAATTTCTTTTTTCCCCCTTTTTCCTTCCCCTTCTCCCCCCCTAAGATGGCTACCATTAGATACAAATATGTGTGTGTGTGTGTGTGTGTGTGTGTAAATCATTCTATACATTCTTCTATTTATCAGTTCTTTTTCTGGATGCAGATACTATTTTCCTTCATATGTCCTTTGTAGTTAATTTGGGTATTTGTAACAGTCAAAATGACTTATTCACTCAAAGTTGTTTTTAAAACATTATTGCTGTTACTGTATACAATGTTCTCTTAGTTCTGCTCATTTCTCTCTCCATTATTTTGTGCAAATTTATCCATGCTTTTCTAAAATCAACAAGTTTAAACTCTTTGGGCATAATTACAGATTGCTCTCCAAAATGGTTGGATCAGCTCACCATTCCACCAGCAACAAATTAGTGTCCCAGTTTTTCCACATGCCATCCTACATTTGTCACTTTTCCTTTCAATCATTTTAGCCAATCTGGTAGGTGCAAAATGATATCTCAAGGTTGTTTTAATTCGCATTTCTCTTATCAATAATGGCTTTGAGCAATTTTCATATGACTATAAATTGCTTTGATTTCTTCATCAGAAAACCAGATGTTCATATCCTTCGACCATTTATCAATTGGGGAATGACTTATGTTCCTATAGATTTTTACAAAGTTCTTTATATATTTGAGATACGAGACCATTCCGTCTTCTGGCATTCACAGAAACCTGGCTCCCCCAAGATGACACTGCATAGCTGGCCATTCTTTCTAGTACAGATATTAACAATAATGATAGTAATGATAATACTAGCTAGTATTTATGTAGCACTTTAAGATTTGCAAACTGCTTTACAGATATCTTCATTTTATCTACACAACCATCCTAGGAGGTAGGCATTATTATTCTCCCCATTTTTACAAATACCCTAGGGTCATATGGCTAGTAAGTGTCTGAGGTCATATTTAAACTCTGGTCTTTTTGATTCTAGACCTAGCATCCACCTTCTGCACCACCTACTATGTACTAGGTGCTGTGTTAAGTGTTGGGAATACAACTATAAGAATGAAACAATCCCTGCTCTTAGAAGCTTACGTTCTACCTTTTCTCATGCCTGTTGACAATTCTGTGCTAGAGAAGGAGTTGGAATACTCCTTGTTCCCTGTTTCCATTACCAGACTCTCCTGCTGCCTTCAACAATTTTTCCTCCTTTGGGGTTCATTCTACCAAAATATATCAACCCATTCACATCCTTTAGCAGTTTTATCTACTGGCTCCTGGGTCAGTCATTCTCCCTCTTTTCTCAGTAAGCTCAGTCAGTATCTGGCTCACAGTCTTCTCAACCCTAGCACTTGACCTTACACTAGGGGGCCTTAACATAATGTTCCCTCAAATCTTCTAACTTCCTGGTTCCTTAGTTTACTCAACACCAAGGTCTTATTCCTCTATCCCACCCAAGCTACACACAGGGATCATACTCTTCGTCCTGTCATCATCCATGAACACTCTACTTCCACGATCAAGAGCTCCTTAGACTTCCTTACCTTGGAACATCCATCCACTCTTGTGGCCTTCTTACCCTGCAACATTCTTCCTCTTGGTTGACTCCCTTCTGCTACTGGTGGGTTCCTCCTGAGAACTTCATTTTGGTCAGGGACCTAGGCCAGCTAACTTTCATTCCCTTCTTACTTCTGCTTCTCCCTTTCCAGCACTCAGCACCTGAATTTGGAATCAGAAAAATTTGAATTCAAATCCAGCCACAGGCTCTTATGAGATATTCGACCCTTGGCAAACCACTTACTCTCTTTCTGCTCCAGCTTCCTGACCTATAAAATGGGGATAATAATAGCACTTACCTCCCAGAGTTGTTGAGAGGATAAATTGAGATGATATTTGCAAAGCACTTTGCAAACTTTAAATGCTAGCTATATAACCTCATATCTCAATTGTAGTCTCATTCTTGAACTTCCTCAGATGCTGGGGCATCTTCATCCTGGAGCATCTATCCACACCTATGGCCTTCTTACCCTAGAATATCTTTCTGCCATGCTGGATTCATGCTCCTGTTGGTGAATTCCTCCAAGGGCTTCCATTTTGGAGAGAGGCCCAGCTGGTCAAACTTCATTCCTTCCCTGCTACCAGACTTGGGACTTATCTTCCTCCCAGTTCCCACCCTCCCCAGCTCTATTCCCCTTGCTTTTCAGCTTCCTTTTGTGCCTTATCTTCTTCTAGTAGGATTTAAGTTCCTTGAAGGCAGAGACAATCTTTCTTTTTCCTTGCATATGTATCCCCGGAGCCTAGCACATTACAATTAAATGCTTGTTTGCCTAGTTGTCTCGTGACTTCCAATCTTCCCAACCCTTAGCATTTCCTAAAGATGCACCTTTGCTCTGGGTGCTTTTCTACCTTCTCTATCTCAGCCGTTTAACTCTACCTGGTCCTCTACTCATGAGTCCATTGCCCAGTTACTCTATCACTACTCATACCCTACTAAATCTCAGTCTTGGAGTACTCCATACACACTGCTGAAGGAATCTGGAAGAAGTTACGTAACCATGAGATCTAAGTCCTCTGCAAATTTATGTTATTTAATTTCACCTGGTCTCTCATTGCAGTAAGGTTATCCTTTTACTCCTTTCTAATTGATTCTCTATCCCATTCCCCACAACAGCTATTCCAAACCTTCTCTTCTTTATTTTAGACAATTTTAGCTGAGGACCTGTAAGGTTAATGGGGAATAAGATCTTCCTTGCCCATCAATAGGCCTCATGTGGAGCCCATTAAGGGAAGTTTGCTTGTAGGAAGGCTTTCACACCTTTTGTTAATTTCTAATTAGGCACTGAGCCTAAAGAGTATATATTCTGAGAGGTGAGCTTTGCTTTGGGGGCTTGCTTATGAGAAAAGTGTGATTCCCTGGTCGAGACTCTGAGTGGCTGTATGTTCAGAGCTCCCCCATTCCTCAGAGGTAAAGCCTCTCTCAATTCAGTGGTAGATGTAAAGCTTTGATTCAGGCAGTAGAGCCCTGTCTGTTGGTCTTTATTTCTCTTCTCTGTATTTCCTCTGTATTTTTTGTAATTAAAAAAAGATTGTTGACCCCTTAAACAGCTATCTTTCCTTAGAAAAGCAGATAAAAGAACCTGCATTAACAGCCATCCTGGGTATGCCAGTGTAGTTGTCATTACAGGACCTCATCTTATACTCTACTGAGAAAATAGGGGCCATTTGCCTCAAATTCTCTTTTCTACCTTCTCTGCATCTTGAAATTATCCTTCACCCTCTCCTTTATTTCAGTCTCTGATGAAGAGGCGGTTTCCTCTCCTGGCCACTGTTTATGTCTCTCTCTCTCTCTCTCTCTCTCTCTCGATGCTTCTCTCTCTCTCTTTCTCTCTCTCTCTCTCTCTCTGTTTCTCTCCAGTCCTTTCTCTCTTCCCCTTCATGGCCAAACTCCTAAGGGGAAAACAACTAACTATCTATTCTCCCTGACCTGGCTTGCTTTTCTCTCATTTACTTCTCAACCCTCGTTACCACTCAGCTGCTCTCTCCAAAGTCACTGATGAAGCCTTAATGACTAAGTCTGTTGGCCTTTCCTCAGTCCTTATCTTTCTCGGCCTCTCTGTAGCATTTGGCATTGTTGACCAGCCTCCTGGATACTCTCTTCTCTCTGGGTTTTCATGAAACTGGCACCTCTTGGTGCATCCATCTATAGGAACCTTCCTTAGCTTCCTTTGTTGGATTTTGTCCCTGTCACACCCCCAAGCTGTGGGTTTTCCCCAAGGCTCTGTTCTGTGCCTTCCTCTCTTTTCTCTCTATACTATCTCCCAAGGTGAGCTTATCAGGTCCCATGGGTTCAATTATCAACTCTATACAGACTACTCCTAGATCTAGAAATCGTGCTTTAGTGTCTCTTCTGAGATCTAGTCTCATATCACCAATTGTCTTTTGAATATTTCAAAATGGATTTTCCCTAGGCACCTCAACCTCAAAATGTTCAAAACAGAGCTCGTTATCTTCTGAACTTCCCTATTTCTTTTGAAGATACTACCACCCTTCCAGCTGCCCAGGTTCACAACCTTGGAGTCAATCCTTGATTCATTACTCTCCCTCACCTCCATATCCAGTTAGTTGTTAATTCTTGTCATTTCTGTTTCTATAGTATCACTTGGTATCTATCCCCTTCTCTTTCCTCACAGCCAGTACTCTAGGACCTCCCATGTGGATTACTGCAATAGGCTTCTTATTGGTCTCTTTGTCAAAAATCTCTGGCCTTATGAATACACTCTTCACATGGCCATCCAAGTGATAGTCCTAAAGCATAAGCCTGACCACATTACTCTTCTAGTCAAGAAATTCCAATGGTTTCCTAGGATCACATAGCAACTCTTCTGTTTGCCATTTAAAGTCCTTTAGAACCTCACCCCAACCTACCTTTCCAGATTTATTGTTCATTAATCTTTATGAACTCTGTGGTCCAGCCAAACTGGCCTTGCTGTTCCTTACTCACATCACTTTCAGCATCTCTATGCTTTTGCACCAGCTGTCTCCTATGCTGGGATGCCACCCCTCCTCATTTCTGCCTCCTACAATTCTCCTTTTCTTAAAAATTTAGCTCAAGCACCACCATATGAAGTCTTTCTTAATCCCTGTAGCTGCTAGTGCCTTTCTTTAAAAAATTGCCTTTACTTTGTATATTTTTTTATATCTGATAAATGGATATATTGTCTGCTCCAACGGAATGTAAGGTCCATGGAGGCAGAGACTTTGTATCCTCAGAGCTTAGCTCAGTGCCTGGTACATAGTATTTGCTTAATAGATGCTTATTAATGGATAAAATATGGAAAATAACTATGACATTTTTTGTAACAAAATATTTTCACCCTCAAGGACACTGGGACCATTAATTTGGATGCTACCTTTAGACTTCCCACCATGCTGATGGATGAAGCAGAAATACCATAGTAGAGAACAAAAATATGAAAAACAGCTGGATTAGACAAAGTACCCACCAAGGAGGTCCATGCTGAAGGCAACCCCATTGTGAAGACTTTGAGGGATTGAATCTTAAAGCATAAGAGAGAGTGAAAGACACTAAAGGTGTGGAAAGTTTCATAGCCCTCATTGCCAGAAAAAAAAAAAGGTGACCAAGAGTACTAAAAACTCCCCACTCAAATGCCTACATCTCCATTTATGCAAAAATTTTATGAGAATATTCTACACATGCACCAAATGCATTCTTGACGAGAGTATTAGAAGAGAGAAGGCAGGTTTGGCAAGCAACATTTAACTGCAATCTGTTGAATTTTGTTATTTAAATTTAACAAGCAATCTTTACAGTCTCATAATATATAAGATTCCACCGTGCTTATTGATTGACTATTAAAAAAAAGTGAGCAGCTAGGTAGCGCAGTGGATAGATTATGGTGCTTGAATCAGGAAGACTCATTTTCATGAGATCAAATCTGGGCTGGGTGACCCTGGGCAAGTCATTTAATCCTGTTTGCCCCAGTTTCTCATTTGTAAAAATGAGCTGGAGAAGGAAATAGCAAATAATTCCAGTATCTTTGCCAAGAAAATCCCAAAACGAAGTCACAAAGAGTCAGATATAATTGAAACAACTGAACAACAAAACTTAAAAAAAAAAACCCACACATTTCATTCAATAGGACTAAGATCTCTTTAAAGCAAGGATTCTTAACTGTTTTTGTGTCCTGGACCCCTCTGACACTCTGGTGAAGCTGATGTGTCCCTTCTTAGCATCATGTTTTTAAATGTATAAAACAGAATACATAGGATTACAAAGGACACCAATTATATTGACGCGTAGTTATCAAAATTTTAAAGCAAATTTTTGACATGGTAAAATATACAGTTGCAGGTCTAATAACTATAGTAATTTCAAGTAGTATTGAGTGTAAATGATATTTTGAGATATCTGCAACAACCGCATTGTGATATGAAAATACTTGGTTTTTACTGGTGACAAAGTCAAAGACACTGCTAACACTATCGTGGTTTGTTGTCTACATTTATAATGGAAGGAAATGTGAATTCAGTTAGAAGTTAGTGAAAAGAAAGATGTAATGTTCTCATCTAAGTTCCTGGACCTATAAAATCTATCCGTAGATCTCTTGAGGGCATATGGACCCTGGGCTAAGAATCTCTGCTTTAAAGGCTTTAAACAAAGTATCACCTATACATATTTCATATGCAATATTATACAAGATACCATGACATAAGTAACTATAGAAATAACTTGGATGACCCTTTGATTAATGTTAGGTGAGTAATAAAACAGAGAGATGTGATCACTAAAGGAATTTGCCCATAGTCTTAGAGATAGCCCAGGGCAGAGTCCCAGCAAAAGAATGTTCTATTAATGGTATTCTATTATATTATCATACATCTATTATATTCTTGGGCTGATTTGCCCCAGAACTTTGTAGAGTCTCCTAAGGTAGATCTATAATGATGTAGAAGAGTCTAGCCTAATTATTCACATAGGAAACAGGGATGGCTGAAGAGTGCCCATTATAGGTAATATGGATATTTAGATATAGACAAAGCATTTGTTAAGCAACTATTATGTGCCAAGCACTGTGCTAAGTGCTGAGGATACATATAAAAACAAACAAGACAATTCCTTCTCTCAAGGAGCATACAAGTGTTTGGGAGTGTGTGTGTGTTGTGGGGAGGCAGGGTTGGAGGAGAGAGAGAAAGTGTATACAGTACATATGCAACGACATGTCTGGGAGCTTGCAGGGAATGGCCTGGTGGCCTAGGTGCTGGGTAGATGAGACAAAAGGCTCACCTATCAAAGTTGGGAGGGACCAAGAGGGGAGTCCTAATTTCTGGTGGGATGGAGATGGTTGGAGAATTAGGCCATAGTAGGCTATGCTACGCAACTAGGGAGATAATATATAGAGTTCATCTAATGGTTCCTGTATGTTGGCTAAATGCTTCAAATAGACAGTGAGCTGGGATAGAACTGAACAGGAAGAGGAGAATGGGCTGGATTGCCTTTGGGAAATGGCACTGCACTTCTAATGATCCCAAGTTTCTGCCTGAAACAAAGGCCCATTTATTTTTTTACACTAATATTCTTCTGATGATGTTGAGTGGCTGCTATTTCAACATGGATAACTACAATTTTTAAAGATTTGCAGTTGAGGATCACCCAAGAGACGGTGGAAAGGTGTAAAGTGGCCATGAGTACCATATTTTACCACATAATCTCGGCGCTAGGGCATAATTGTTGCATCCTCTTTTTTCAGTTCAAAAGTTTGGTTTATAACCTTTCATTATGTAATTATTGCATGGTATAATTCTGTTCCTCACGCCACTTAAAAGGTAAACAGAGCAGCAATGTATTCACCAGTGGCATATGGATATACATTTATGAGCAGTGAGCCTAGAATTCTCAGCTCATGAGCATTGTCAGTATATTTCTGAAAGCCAACTTGTGTGATTTGTTTCGAGTGCTCCAGTACTAATGGTATTGTCACTCAACCCAATGAAGAGCTGTAAGCACAAGGGGAGTGGGCAGGCAGGTGAAGCTACCAAGAGCAAGTCAATTGATATGGTAAGACTTGCATCTTTACAATTTTAATGTATACTCATGAGTATTCCCTTCATGCATCCTAATCTTGCACCAAAGATAGTTTAGCAAAATGATTTTAAAGTAATAGTGGCACAATTTTTTTTTTAAAAAAGCTTCACATAATCGTCACACCCAACTTTTTTGCAAAAAAATTCATATAAAATCTGCGATGAAATACAGTAAGCTGTAGCGCATTTTAAAGGAAAAATTATGCGAGAGAAGTGGAGTAAATACAATCTGAGAAACATATGTATGACTAGAAGAGGTGGCCCAGAGAAAGCAAAGGACAACTGATGAAACAATTTGTATGCTATGTGGACATTGCGTGAAATATGATAGAAACATGAGAAAGGTTACCAGCACATTGGGGAGGCATGGGATGAGAGTCATACAAGATGGGTAGGCATGGATGGGTTGCAATCCCCATTACTGGAAAGAAATACCAAAATAGAGGAGATCATAGATCCATTGATTCATTGGCACATGGTAATGCATATGAAGCATGTTCTAGGTTACTCTGAAACCCATCACTGGAGTGTTTTGGGTAATCATATTTATGTAAATATGGAACAATGGATTCAAGAAAGATTAGCCCTGGCAGACCAGAGTCAGGCTGCAGAAAGGAACAAGCGCAGAGGCCCAGCTGTTTTGGATAATTATATTTACACAAATATCCCATCTGGTGTATTTTCTACCAACAGACCAGGCTGGAACCATAAATCAAATAATAACTCTTTAAATGAGTACATAATAGAAAGTAAATGCTTCCTTAATACTTAATGGATCTGTGATACCATCAATGTGGTTGGTTGCGCCTTCAAAAAGTACAATTCATGACCCATCCATGCCTTCTTATGCTAAGCAACTTTTATGTATACTTTTCCAGAAATCCTCCACAGTGGTCCATCCAATATAGTAAGGGCCTTCCTCTAATTTTTTTTTTTTGGAGGGAAAGGGCATGGAAACCAGAAGAACATGTGATCATTTCATGAATTTTTCCTTACTCTTGCTACTTGACAAACTTGTCTCCTTTTTTGATCATACATTTTTATGATGCTATCCATTATGTCTTTTTTATATGCAGCTTTTTTTGAAATTAAGATTTTTTATTTTTAGTTTACAACACTCAGTTCTGCATGTTTTTGAGTTCCAGATTTTCTTTCCCTCCTTCTCCTCCCCACCAAGAAGGCATGGAATCCGATATATCTTCTACATACAGCTTTGAATTAAACTTATTCACACAATAGTCAAGTTGTAAAGAATTATGACCAATGGAATGAATCATGAGAAAGGAGAAACAAAACCAAAAAAAGAGGGGAAAAAAAGAAAAAAAAAGGAGAGCAGATAGTTTGCCTCAGTCTGCATTCAGACTCCATAGTTCTTTCTCTGGATGTAGATCGCTCTCTCCATCATGAGTCCTTTGGAGTTGTCTTTGAACCTTGTATTACTGAGAAGAGCAAAGTCTGTCAGGGTTAGTCATCACAGAATCAATATGTCTGTGGTTGGGTATAATGTTCTCCTGGTTCTGCTCCGCTCACTCAGCATCATATCATGTAGGTCTTTCCAGGTTATTATGAAGTCCGTATCTTCCCTATTTCTTATAGCACAATAGTATTCTATTACATTCGTATGTCACAACTTGTTTAGCCATTCCCCAATTGATGGGCATCCCCTTGATTTCCAATTCTTTGCTACCACAAAAAGAGCTGCTATAAATATTTTTGTACATATGGGTCCCTTTCCCACTTGTGTGATCTCTTTGGGGTACAACCCTAGAAGTGGTATTGCTGGGTCAAAGGATATGCACATTTTTGTAGCCCTTTGGGCACAGTTCCAAATTGCTCTCCAGAATGGCTGGATCAGTTCACAACTCCACCAGCAATGTAACAGTGTTCCAATTTTCCCACATCCTCTCCAGTACTTATCATTTTCCTGTTTTGTCATGTTAGCCAATCTGACAGGAGAGATATGCTACCTAAGAGCCGTTTTGATTAGCTGCAGTTTTGTCTTTTTTTGACTGATAATGTGCTGAAGATTACTCAAGTCTACCATGAGCCTCTACAGCACTTTTAGGGTGATCTGCAGCTTTAATTTTTTTTCAGAAAATATGGAATTTCATGACTCTCAGCTATATGGCAATTGATATTAAAAAAAAGATAGACCCTTATTTCAGGGGCAAATTTGGGGGCATTAAATCGAAACGATATGTAGAGAGATAAAAACATTTATAAAGTCCTTGCTATGTATGCCAGCCACTACGACCTGCGTTGAGTACGTAAAGATTATAATAAAATAGCACTTGCCCTGGGGCTGCTAGGTGGCACAGTAGAAAGAGTGCAGAGCCTTGTGTTTGCTTGCTTGTGTTTGTCCTTCATTCTCGAAGAGGACCGTGACATCAGGGAAATGATGACATGACTTGCAGTTCACTTTGATTTGAGTGAGGGCGGGCTGTGCAAGGTCACCAGCCTCATTTTCTCTTCTAGAGCCATCTGGGTCCAGCGACCTGATATTCACCAGGATGGCTGGAGATGGCCCAGAATGCATTGGGAGACTCTGGCCCTTTTCAGGCTAAGGTCTTTTCAGGTTCTCACTTTGAGAGAGGTTAATGCCCATTCAGTGAGTAGGCCTCTTTAAGAAGTTAATCAAGTTATGGCTCCTTTAATCAAAACTCAGGAAGATTCCTCTTCCTGAGCTCAAATCTGGCCCTAAACACTTTCTAGGTATGTGACCCTGGACAAGTCACTTAACCCTGTTTACTTCAGTTTCCTCATCTGTCAAATGAGCTGGAGAAGGCAATCACAAACCACTCCAGTATCTTTGCCAAGAAAACCTCAAATGGGGTCACAAAGAGCTGGGTATGAATGAAGAATGACTGAACAACAATGGTTCTTGTTCTCAAGGAGTTTACATTTTACTAGAGGGAAGAGGCATATACACAGATAATTAAATATAAAATATATACAAAGTAAATTTTAAGGCAAAGTAGAGGAAGAACCTTACCAATTGAAGGGATCAGGAAAGGCCCTGTGTAGGAGGTGGCATGTTAACTGCGTTTTGAAGGAAGCTAGAGATTCTACAGGACAGATGTGAGGTGGGAGGGCACATCAGGAGTGAAGCAGAGCCTTTGTAAAGACATGGAGATAGGAAAGAGAGTATTGTGTCTGGGGAACAGCAAGTGGGCCAGACTGATGGGGAATAACAAGTTTGGTAAGGCAGGTTGGGCCTCGCTTTTTAGGGGTTTTAAATAATATACAAA
Organism: Trichosurus vulpecula; assembly: GCF_011100635.1. Taxonomy (NCBI): domain Eukaryota; kingdom Metazoa; phylum Chordata; class Mammalia; order Diprotodontia; family Phalangeridae; genus Trichosurus; species Trichosurus vulpecula. Next base: position 160,004,419 of record NC_050576.1, on the reverse strand, counting down.
AAAGTTTATATTTTATCCTAGTAGAAATAGGGAGCCACGGTAGTTTCTTGAGCAGGGAATTAACATAGTCATGACTGTGTTTTAGGCATAATATTTTGTCAGCTGTGTGGAGGATGACTGGCAGGGGAGAGTTTGGATGTAGGGAGACTGAGTAGGAGGTTATTGAAATAGTCTAGGCCATAGTTGATGAGGGCTTGTGTGAGTAGAGGTGAGGGGACAGGAATGAGAAATGTTGTGGAGGGAGAATGGACAGGACTTGGAAATCAATTACCCAATCAATGGGGAGTGAGGATAACTTTGAACCTGGATAATGATTAGAAGGATGGTGATACTCTAGATAGAAATAAGGAAACTGGAAAAGTGGGTACATTTTTGGGGGTGTGGGTGGAACAATAATTAGTTCTTGGAAGACACTTCTCCATTTTAATTCTGAGTCTGGTTTATTGTCTATTCTCAGTATCTGTCCATAATGTATGTGACTAATTTATGGGTCTTCTTTGTACTTGAATATTGTAGTCTGAAGAGCAGGCATTTAAAAGATCTCTGTGTGGGTGTGTTGAATGTGGTAGTTCTACTGAACTCCTTTGAGTGACTGTAGATCTCATTTAAGAGAGATCCTAACTTTTTCTAGGCCTTGAAGCAACTAGCACAACCTGCAAACAAGGGCATCTGCAGACCTTCACAATCATTTCATTTCTGAGCTAGACGTCCTCCATAATAACTATGGCAAACAATTTTACTAAAATTATATCTTATCTATCTATCTCTATCCATCGATCTAATTTGTCAGTCTATCTACATCGCCTATACCTATCATCTCTCTATCCATCTAGCTATCTAATCTGTCAGCCTATCTATATCATCTATGTCTATATATCTATGCATCTATCCATCAATCCAATTATCTAATCTATCAATCTATCTATATCATCTATCTCCTATCTACCTATCTTCCCTTTCTGCTTTGCTTGATGTTAATGACCCAGAAGTCATTGAACAAAATGAGATCTGTTGTTACATCTTGCAAGGAATCTTGTGATCGTGTTGTAAGCAACCCTTTAGAGCAAAACAAAAAACCCTTGAGGGCTAAGGCCTTTTTTTAGTCTCACTTACCTCAAACCCACCCCACTCCAAAACCCACAAGGTTCCCACCATAGTTAGATTAAGGGGAATCAATTTCTTTCAACTACCATCATGCCCCTAGCAGCTAGAGCCAAAGCTGTACAAATTACCTTGATCTTCAAAAGCCTCAAGAAGGCTAGCCACACTAAAGGGTAAGGAAAAGAGCAGGACTTTTGTCCTACATTTCCTTGACTACTGTGACGGCCCCAGTCCCTCTTCACAATTCTCAACCTTTGCTCTGCATTCTCGCGGCTATATTTAAACTTCCTTACACTCAGTAAAAATTTGTACTCCATGCAAATCACATTCAGTGGACAGGTCTCATTTTTGAAGCGTGTATCAAACAATTTTAGGTGCTCATTGATTTGGACCCAAGTAAAAATGGTAGCTGCAATTTATATAGCCCTTTAAGGTTTGTGAAGTGTTCTACCTGCATCATTTCTTTTTAACATCCTACTCACTTTTTGAGTCATGCTAAAAAAAAATTCCCACTTCACAGATGAGGAAACTGTGGATCAGAGAAGGTAAGTCACTTTACTAAGGTCATACAGCTAGTGTTTGAGGAAGGATTTCAACGTCTTTCAGACTTCAGGCTCAGGACTTTAGCTAATATACTAATATACTCCCTAGCAGCAGTAGGGTTTTGCTTTTTTTGGGGGGGGGTTGTTGTTGTTGTTCAGTTGTGTCTGACTCTTTGTGGCTACATTCGGAGTTTTCTTGGCAAAGATACTGGAGTGGTTTGCCATTTCCTTCTCCAGCTCATTTTACAAATGAGGAAACAAGAGGCCAGCAGGGTTAAGTGGCTTGCCCAGGGTCACATAGCTAGAATCTGAGATCACATTTGAACTCCCGACTGCAGGCCTGTCACTCTATCCACTGTACCATCTAGCTGCCCTGCATAAACAACAAGGTTTACTTGCGCATTATCCCAGAAACATGCAGGTGCATAGTAACAAGCACTACAGAAAGTTGCATATAGGCTAAGTGCAATGTAATATATAATATATTCTGGGGTTACCTACATCTCGCATACACTCCATTTGATAATTCTTCACCCAGTATCCCTGGCTAGCTCTAGCCTGCTTTCATTTTGGTATCCTTGTTATCCTCAGACTCATTGGCCGGCAGTTTCAATGCAGAGCCCTTGGATGGGCTGAACGCCTTTGGCCCCAGTTCCTAATAAGTTGTAGGTGGCTTTAGTTACATTGGGACCATCACAGCTGAAGTATTACCCAGGAAATCTACTGGACTTAGCCATCTCCCTCTATCTGGGCAAAGCTTCTCCCCAGCCTAGAGCAGTTTTGCCAAGTCTTGACAAGGTTCCCGGAGAGGATGTAAAAATGAAGTTTCTCTTTATTCAGATATTAATGTGTATCCTTCCTGTATGCATCATCATCGGTCTCCACCCACCCAAGTACATCTCCTGGCTAGGACCCCTTCCCCCTTGGAGCCCGCTTTCCAGACTCTCCATCAATTTTATCTCTTTGATCCCTAGGAAAATGAACTTCCCTAATGGAGACAGATGATTCCATTGATCATTCCCTGAGGCCTTTTTGTAGGCTAGCAGATCACCTAATCTTTTAATAATAATGATGGTTATCATCATCATCACCATCATTAACAGTGACATACTGCTTACTGGGTGCACTGTGCTAGGCACTTTATAAATATTCCGTCATTTGATCTTCACACCAGCCTTGGAAAGTAGGTGCTATTACTATATTTGTTTAACCAAGCAAACACTTGGTGTGTGGAGGCTCCTGCTGGTTGACTATTTTGTGTTTTCCCTGGACACCAGGACTTGATTTTCTGATTGCAATTCCTGACAACAAACTCAAGAATCTTTTCATCACTCAGCTCCTCTTTGTACTCTTGAAACCATTGGTCTTAGCTGGGATGGAGGATACCTTTGATTGATTTCTGGCTAAGGGATGCCCTGGTTTGGGGTATCTAGGCTTCCTCAGTGATTTAAGACTCTAAAATGCAGATTATTAGGCAACCATAGATTTTGCCTAATTATCAGCAGTGAAGTATCAACCAACAAACATTATTTATCATCATCTTAAGTGATGACGATAATAAAAAGCTAGCATTTATATAGCACTTTAAGGTTTGCAAAGTGCTTTATAAATATTATCTTTATTTTGTCCTCACAACAACCCTGGCAGGTAGGCATTATTATTATTCCTATTTTACAGATAAGGAAACTGAGGTAAAAAAAGAGGGTAAGTGACTTGTCTAGGGTCATATGGCCAGTAAATATCTGAGGTCAAATTTGAACTCAGTTCTCCTGACTCCAGGTCCCATACTCTATTCCTTGTGACACTTACTAGGTGCTGTGCTAGGGTGCTGAATACAAACACAGAAACAACTCCTGCCCTCAAGAAACTTATTCTAATGGAGGAGATTTTTGATGTTGATGAGTTGTTTCAGTCATGTTCAACTCTGTGACCCCATGTGGAGTTTTCTTGGTGGAGATATGAGAGGGATTTGCCATTTCCTTCTCTAGCTCGTTTTACAGATGAGGAAACTGAGGCACACAGGGTTAAGTGACTTGCCCAGGGTCACACAGCTAGTGAGGGTCTGAGGCTGGATTTGAACTTAGGTCCTCCTGACTCCAGGCCTGGTGCTCTATCCACTGCAACACTTAGCTGCCCCTTGGAGGAGATAATAAGGACATAAACACACACACAATACTAAGTAGTTAAATACAAATTAATTTGAGATGGAGGATAGTAGCAGCTGAGGGGATCTGGAAAGGGTTCACATAGAAGATAGTGTGTGAGCTGGGACTTGCAGGAAGAATGGGATTCTATGAAGGGAAGGTCAGGAGAGAGGGAATTCTAGGCATAGGGAAGGCCAGTGAATGCAAAGGAGATAGGAGGTTGAGTGTTATGTGTGAGAAAAAGAGAGGTTAATTTGGTTCAACTGCAGAGCATAGTTAGTTGGGGAGCATCTAGGAGGATAGGTTGGGACCAGGTTCTGAAAGGCTAGAGAAAGCTAACTACAGGAATTGGTATTTGATTCTAGAAGCCACAGGAAATCATTGGAGTTTATTGAGTAGGGAGTGACATGGTCAGGGTTGTGCTTCCGGAAAGTTGGCTTACAGCATTGGTGTGTTGAATAGACTGAAGTTCTGAGAGACTTGAGGCAGGGACACCAATTAGGAGGCTGTTGTAATGATCCAGGTGAGAGATAATGAGGTCTTGAACCAAAGTGGTAGTTGTGTAAGTAGAGAGAAGGGGTTGGGTGTGAAAGATGTTGTGGAGGTAGAAATAGCAAGATTTGGCAACTGATTGACTATTTGGGGTCAGGGAGGATCAGGCAGTCAATAAACATTTATTTAATGCTTCTGTACCTGGTATTGTGCTGTGCTCTGGGGGTTCAAAGAAGAGCAAAAGGCTGTCCTTGCCCCCAAAGAGCTCATAATCTAATGGGAGAAAATAAGGGCACATTGAGGTTCTGTAGTCAGGTGGCATCCTGGGTCCCCTCCTTAAGGGTGGGATCTGGAAGGAGCTATCCTCTCCCTCTCCCCTTCCTTCTTCCTTTCCCTCTCTCCCTCTACCCCCTGTCCCTTTGCCCTCTACCTTCCTTTCTCCCTCCCTGTCCTTCTCCACTTCCTTTCCCTCTCTGTCTCTACCCCTCCCTTCATTCCTCTTCCTGTCCCTCTTCTCCCCTCCCCACCTTCCCTCCCTCTCTCCTTCCCTTTCTCTCCACACCCCCTCCCTCCATCCCACCTCTCTCCCCTCTCTGACCATCTCTTCCCCCCACCCTCTTGGTCTCTCTGTGTCTATTTCTTTCTGCATCTTTCCCTTCCTTCCTTCCTCCCTCCCTCCCTTCCTTCCTTCCTTCCTTCCTTCCTTCCTTCCTTCCTTCCTTCCTTCCTTCCTTCCTTCCTTCCTTCCTTCCTTCCTTCTGTCCTTCCTTCATCTGGCTTCCTTCATCTGGCATCTCTATCTCTTTTTCTCTTTATCTCTTCTCAGACTTGTCTATCTCTCTCTCTGTGTATTTATGTCTGTATGAGTCTGTCTCTGCCTTTCTATCTCTGTTTCTATTTTTTTCTCCCTCTTTCTTCTCTTCTTCTCTTTCCCTTCCTCCTTCCTCTCTATTTCTCTCTTGGTTTCTCTGTATCTCTGTCTGTCCATCTGTTTCTTTATCTGTCTGTCTCTGCCTCTGTCTCTCTCCTTCTCTGTCACTCTCTGCCTGTAGGTCTCTCTCTATGTGTGTTTATATAAATCTGTCTCTTTTTGTCTCTGTCTTTGTTTTTCTCTGTCTCTCTCTTTTTCTCTGCCCCCTGTTAGAGGCAATGTTTACTGGGAAAGTAGTTATGCTGCAAGGCTCTAGGGGTAATGGCGAGGAGAAGGAAGGAGAAATTACCGCCCTTTCCCTTTCCCATTCCTAATCCCCCACTCTAGTACAAGGACTAAGGTCCCTCTCCACAAAACTGCTTCCTACCTCAACTCTAGACTGTTTTCCAAGCTTAGGTTTTTAATGGCCATCAGGGTGTAGCCAATCTTGGCTAGCCAATGACAAGCTGTTCTGGGAAACATTTTTCACACGTTATAATGGGATAACAGCAGTAGACACATTTTTTTGCACCACACTTACCTTACCTCTATTATCTGTCCTCTGCTTTCTTTTAAAAACATTTTTAAAGTTATAATTAATTTTTTTGGCCCCTTACTTTCTCTGATATATTGCCTGGGCTTAGGGAGGGAAACCAACTTCCCTCCTCCCCAAATGAGATAAATAAGATACAATAGCAACATTCTTTTTTCTTTATCTTTCTTTCTTTCATAAAATAATATTTTATTCCCCCCACCCCATTACATGTAAAGACAATTTTAAATATTCATTAGAAATTTTTTGAGTCCCAAATTTCCTCCCTTCTTCCCTCACTGCCCCCCCCCCCCCCCGCCGCCTCCCAGGATGGTCAGCAATTTGATATAGGTTATACATGTTTAATCATGCAAAACATATTACCATATTAATCAAGTTGTAAAAGAAGGCACAGGTCCAAAGGGGAAAAACCCACAAATTTAAAATACAGAAAGTGAAAAATAGTATGCTTCAATCTGCATTCAGATTCCATCAACTCTTTCTCTGGAGGTGGAGCACTTTTCATCATGTATCATTCAGAATTGTCTTGGATCATTACATTGCTGAGAATAGAATAGCAACACTTCTGAAGTGTTTAATTGATGCTTTTTGTTTTGTTTACCATTGTCACTTCCTGTTGCCCTTGCCCCATCTCCACAGATCTCTCCCTTGTTACCAAGAAAAACAGCTATCTGTGTAAGATATACCCACCCACACATCCACACACCTACACACACACTTCTGATGGCTATGCAACATTTCACACTTGTAAGCCTAATAACCCTTTACCAAGAGGAAGAAAGTATATTTTCTTATAGGTCTTTTGAAGCCAAGATTAATAATCATATTTACTTTGAGTTCTGATGTAATTTAGTGTTGATTTAATTTATATTGTTATGGTTGTATATATCTTCTCTTGGTTCTGCTTTCTTTGCTCTGCATCAGTTCATACACATTTTCACATTTCCCCCAAATTCTTCCTATTCTGTTGTTTCTTATGTTACAATAATATTCCATTTCATGAATAAACAATGGTTTATTCAGTCATCCCTCCAGCTGAAAGGTGGCCATCTTGTTTTTAATTTTTTGCTACTACAAAAATGCTACCATAAATATCTATATCTATATCTATGTCATATATATTTTGTCTTTGATATCCTTGAGATATACGTTCAGTAGTGGGATCACAAGGTCAAAGGACATTACCAGTTTAGTAACTTTTCTTGAATAATTCTAAACTGTTTTCCAGAGTGGTTGGACCTAATTCAAAGATCAACAGTATAGTAGTGTTCCTTACTTCCCATATACCTTTCAACATTGACTGTTAAGGCCTTTTATCATCTTTGTCACTTCCATGGATGTGAAATGAAGATTAAGAGTTGTTTTAATTTGCCTTTTTTCATATTATTAGTGATTTGGAATGTTTTTAAAATAGTTTTTGATAGTTTATGTGTCTTCATTTGAAAACTATTAATTTACATCCTTTGACCTCATCTCCTGGGGTATAATCCTTGACCTTATATATTTATGGAAATTCCTTATATTGCTTAGTTATTTATTGGAGATATTTTTAAAATTGTGGTATATAGGGTGAGATGTTGTTCTGAATCTATCTTTTTCTTTGCTAGATTGTTTTCCAAGATGTGAAAATAGTGTCATGTACTGAACCCTAACCACAATAATTGGAGTTAAGTCAAATCAGTACTAACTTATTAAATGCCTACTATGTGCTGTGTTGATGATACAAAGGAAGACAAAAATAGGCCCTGCTCTCACAGAGCTTACAATTTAATGGGGGTGGGGGGGAGGCGCGCGGACTACATGCAAACAACTATGTATAAACAGGATGTGTGTGTGTGTGTGTGTGTGTGTGTGTGTATAGAATTGGAGGTAATCTCAGAGGAAAGGCATTAGCTTTAAGGAAGATCAGTAAAGGCTTCTTGTAGAAGTTGGGATTTTAGTGGAGACTTCAAGTAGGAAACAGAGATGAGGAGAGAAAGAATTCCAGCCATATGGGACAGTCAGCAAAAATATAAAGAATCAGGAGATTGAGTGTTGTTTTAGAGGAATGATATAGAAATCATTGTCCCTGGATTTCAGAGTACAGGGAAGGAAGTAAGGCATAAGAAGACTGGAAAGGGAGAAAGGAGTTAGATTAGGAAAGGTTTTGAAAGGTGAACAGAGGACTTTGTATTTGATGTTGCAAATGCCAAGAAACGTAATGTTTAAGTTTAGTAATTCCAATGACCGGCAACAAATTCTGCAAGATACCAGGAGAAAGATCTTTAATATAAAGGAAAGGAGATTAGAATAATACAATACTGTTCTATGTGCACCCACCAGAAACCATAGGAAGAAACTGAACAATATTTTCTGAAGGGCAAAGGAGCTCAAGAGACAACCCAAGGTAGCAGACTCTGTTACCCTCAGCCTAACCATTAGTGAAAAAAGGATGGACATTCAAGAAAAAAGGCATACTTTAGAAAGAGAACCGGAACTAAATAAACATCTTGGATAACAGAAATACATGAAAGGCAAACAAATACAAAAACCAAGGACAATAGTAACAAAATAGAAACAGAGAGAACAATAAGAGATAAAATAGGTTAACTTAAATTACATGAAACTGAAAAAGGTTCTTCACAAACAACATTAATGCAACCAGGATAAGAAGGGAAGTGGTCAAAGGGGGGAAATCTTTGTGTCATATTTCTCTGACATGGGTTTGGTACCCAAAATATGTAAACAATTAACAGATAAATATAAGACCAAAAGTCACCCCCAAATTATTTGTTCTTTGTTCTCAAAGAAGACCAATGACATCTCTATGTTGGGGTAATGGGTGCTGTCTTGATTTGCATGTGAATTTGATTTAAGGGAAGCAGAGTTGTCAGCCTTACTCTCTCTTCCAGTCATCAGTATCCAGTGGCATAAGAGAAGTCAACTGGGATGCAGTGAATGACCTTGGCATCTTCTGCATCTTCTATATTTGACCAAGCTCTCAGTGCTCCTTGGTGCCTGCTTCAACTACCTTCATTGTTGTTGCAACAAGATTGTTCTCATCCACCCATTCTGCCAGGAGAATTCTTCACATGCTTGGGTAAGCATCCACCTGATTCACCAACTGGCTGGCTACCCTCGATGTCATTTGGTGCATCTGCCAAGACAATTTTACTGGGGTGTGACTACTGTACGTGCGATAGCTGCTTGGAGACACATGTGAGAGTTAGGTGACAAGTAAACACCAAAAGTGGGCAAGCAGCCCTGAAAAGTGTTTGGCAAGCATTCCCACCAGAGGTATTGGTCCTCCCTGAACACCCCATATATCCCAATACATAAGTAATCAGAATATATGAGCAAACAATTCTTAAAAGGATAATTGCAAATTATTAACAACCACATGAAAGCATGCTTCAAAACACTAAGAATAAAAACACGTAAATCAAAACAACCCTGACATTTCACTTCATGACCTGCAAATTGGCAAGGATGACAAAAGATGAGAATAGTTAATGTTGGAGGGGTTGTGGGAAGATTGGTACACTCACTAGTGGATTATTGATGGAGCTGTGAATCAGTACAACCATTTCGGAAAGCAATTTGGAATTCTGCAAACAAAATGATTAAAATGTGCTTACCCTCATGCCCTCATTGCCTGAACTATTGCACAATCTTTCAGCCCTCTCTCACTCAAATCGAAGTTAACTGCAAGTCCTGTCATCATTTCCCTGACGTCATGGTCCTCTTCAAGCATGAAGGACAAACAACAACAATTTCACAATCCTGCTGGTTGGTCTCCCTGCGTCAAGTCTCTCTCCAGTTCAATTCATCCTCCATTCAGTCGTCCAGCTGATCTTCCCAAAGTGCAAATCTGGTCCCCTACTCAATAAATTTCATTGACTCCCTATTGCCTCCAGTATAAAATACATTGGATCTTTGGCTTTTGAAATTCTTCATAATCTGGCCCCTTCCTACCTTTCCAGTTATTTTTTTACACCTTTCTCTTCTCCATGTGCACTTTGATCCAATGACACTAGCTTCCTTGCCCTTCCTTGACTGTAAAATTCCACTTCCTGACTCAGACTATTTTCACTGGCTATCTTCTTTGCCTGGAACCCTTTCCCTTGTCATTTCCACCTCCTGGCTTTCCTGGCTTCCTTCAAGTCTCTGCTAAAGTCCCACTTACTTCAAGAAGTTTTCCCCAGTCCTTAATTTTAGTGCCTTCCCTCTGAGACCACTCTCCAATGTATCATATGTGTATATATACACATACATATGTATGTGTGTATATATACGTATAGTTTCTATAGTTATTTGCATGTTGTCTCTTCTTTTAGAATGTAGGCTTCTTAAGATCAGGGACTGGTGTTTTGTTTGTTTTTGTCTTTCTTTGTATTCTCGGCACTTAGCACAGTGCCTGAGACATAGATGCTTAACAAATGCTAGTCGACTGCCTGCCTGCCACTTAAAAGTTTATTATTTTGCTTGTATCCCAAGGAGGCTATTGATAAGATGGAAAGTCTACCAAAATATTTATATAGCAGCACTTTTTGTGGTAGCAAAGAATTGGAAACAAAACAGATCCCGAAATAAATTATATATGAATATGATGACATATTATTGAGCTGTAAGAAATTCTGAATGTGATGAATACAGACAGAGAAGCTTGGAAAGATCTACATAAACTGATGCAGAGTGAAGTAAGCAGAACCAAGAATGCAATCTATCTATCTATCTATCTATCTATCTATCTATCTATCTATATAACAGTATAGATACAACCACGCACAGAAAAATCACAAGTGAATATTGCAGAATTATAAATAATAACCATGGCTCAAAAAAAGAGAGAAGAGAATTCCCCCACTCCACCATTGTAGAAATGAGAAGTCCACAAGTTTTGCATATTAAACATATTTTCAGACTTTTTCAAGGTATTGATGAGTTATGATGATTTTTTCTCTTCCCTTCCTTCCTTCCTTCCTTCCTTTTCTTGAAAAATATCATTTTTTTGAGAGGACTCTCTGGGAAGAAGAGGAAGGATTCTAGGGGAAATTAGGCCCCATTGAATGGAAATATCTATTTTGCAGTGCCATAAAAGGGTTTTACTTTCCTCAGGGAACATAATGAGTATAATGGACTACTTAAATATTTTATATTTCCTGTTTGTTCATGCTTGCTTTTGAGCTCTTTGCTTCTTAGGCGATTTCCGTGATGGAGGAAAAAAACAACTGTCCCATATCTGATACCATATTATATATTGAGTATCTTTATGGGAAAGGGCCCCATTATCCAAATTTTGGGAAATTTGGCTTTCTCTTAGAGGTTTTACTCTAAGGTTGGGGCAAAGCCAAAGAAAGAACCAGACTCTCTCTGGGATTAGTATTATTATATTTTGCATGTGAGGAAATTGAGAGAAATATTAGGTAATTTGTCCAATTTATCCCATAACTAGTAAGTGAGCTGGAACCTGAACTCAAGTTCTCTGCATTCAAATACATTGTTCTTCATTCAAAAAAGTTTATTGATGTTCTTTTCTTTATATCACTGTTCCTTGTCACTTTCCGATGACCCCCTCCCCCCAAACACTTTCTTGTAACAAAAAGTAAGGTTAAACAAAGTAAATGGACACATGTCTGCATCTATACTGCAGCAGCTCTCTGGGTAGAGAATGGAGGCATATTTCACTGTTAGGCAGTGGCATGCTGAAAATTTTTAACAACTGGAAAAAATGTAAACAGGACATACTTTAAAGCTTACTCTACATAATCACCATTTTCTCCATCAGTTTCTGAAGTCTAGACAATCCACAAAACAATAAATCAAACCCGGATTTGTAGTGCTTGCCAATTGCTGAGGTTTAAATGCTTACACTGAAAATTTAACAATGCACTCTCATGAGATGGTTTGAGCTGGCTCCAGCATGCTCCTCCCACAGGTATCAGGTCTCTGAAATCACAATTGGCCATCCTGTTGATCAGTCCTAAAATCTTTCGATGTGGTTTTCCTTTGCATTATTGTGGCAATCATGTAAATTTTTTCTCCTTACTTTACTCTGAATCATTTTATACAGTATTCTCAAGTTTCTCTGAATTAGCCATATTTCTCAATTTCTTATGGCTCAATAATATTCCATTGCATTCACATGCCACAGTTTCTTCAGCCATTCCCCAATTGTTGGGCTCCCACTTTCCTTCCAGTTATTTTCCTGCTTTAGGAAGTGCTGTTATAAATATTTGTGTATATGTGGGTCCCTTCTCTTTGTCCTTGATCTCCTCGGGGGATGTGTATTTGAATACTACCTCTCCAAGTCAGACAGGATAGAGACCTTGCTGGAGGATTCTTTTATCAGCTTTGTGCAGTGGCGATATAGTAGCCAGTGAGGTTTATCCAACATGAGTTTATTGCTAATGAATTTAACTTTGTATCCTTTATGTGTATCCTTAGCATGGGAGTGGGCACAGAGTTGGCTTTAAAAAATAATAGCTGAATGAATGAATGAATGGGCGAGTTATTCCTAAGAAAGCTAAAGAAACTATTAACTGTATTCCTTAGTCATAGCCACCAGGTGGTGCCCGCACCACCATGTGACAGCCTAGGACTGTACCAGGAGAGGGAGCAGAGTCTGGGTTTCTCCGGATGTGTGTGTGTGCACGCGCTCTTACGGACTTCGGGTCCACTTGCCTTCTTTTACTCTGATCCTCTCTCTAGGCTGATATATCAAGAAAAGGGGCCAGGGAAAATGGTAAGATCATAGACAGGTTTGGAAGATACCCCAGGGCCCATCTATTCCAATCCCCTCATCTTATAGATGAGGACACTGTGTCTCAGAGAAGTTTCGTGTCTTGCCAAGGTTGTACTAGGGTTTGAGCCCAGTGTGGTACAGTGGAAAGAATATTAGATTTGGAATCAGGGGGTCTGGGTTTAGATACTGGCTCTGTAACTTACTGTAGTTTCCTCAGCTGTAAAATGAGAGGGTTGGTTTAGTTGACTTCAAGGAACTCTTGTATCTCTAAGTACTATGATCCTATAGGTGAGTGGGGTAGGGGCTTGAAGGTAGGTATTGAGTCAGGTTCTTACCTCTGAGAAGCAGGGTCTGGGTTTAGGCTGGTGAGAGAGGCATATGAATCAGGTCTGGAGGTGACTTATATAACTAAGAAATAGCTAGTTAGCTTTGGGTTTGGGGTTAGTCCTAGGACTGGGGAAGGCTTAAAGGCGGGGGTCTTCCTTTGAGTGAAGCCTCCCTTCAAGCTATTGTTCTGGTGAGGGTGATGGCTTCTCATCAAACCAGGGCTATTCTTTGTTTCTGATTGGGGTGAACCCCTGTCCTTTGGGATGAGGCTATCAATTGTGCTTTCCCTCTTCTACTCTGAGCTCGTCCTCCTCAGTCTTATTGTAAGGGAAGAGATGATATTTAATCAATCAAAACATTTATTGATTATCACTTTACCTGATTCCTCTGGTTTCTGGATAGCTTTTTATCTCTTCGCTGTCCGCCTCCAAGGCAGTTAAGACAAATGACACTTCCCCAGTCATCCCTGGGGACCATAGAGACAACATGAGCCAGGCTCAGTCAATTGATCAACAAGCATTTATTAGGTGTTTACTATGTTCCAGGCACTGTGTTAAGCACTGAAGATCCAAAACAAAAGTGAAACAGGCCCTGCCTTCAAGAAGATTGCATTCTACCATGGGAAGCAATGGTAACATATGTAGACATAAACAATATACAATACAATATAAGTTTGAAGTTAAAGACACAAATAGTCAGTCAATAAACATTTATTAAATGTTCATTATGTTAGGCACTGTGCTAAGCATCTGGGGACACAAAGAAAGGTGAAAGGTAATCCTTGCTCTTGAAGAGCTCACAATTTAATGGGGGAGACAACATGCAAATAACTTTGTATGAGCAAGATGCATACAGAGTAAATTAGACATAATCAGCAGAAGGAAAGCCCTAGAATTCAGAGGGATCAGGAAAGGCTTCCTGTAGAAGGTGGGATTTTAGCTGGGACTTGAAGGAAGTGAGGGAAGAGGATCAAGAAAAGCTTCGTGTAGAAGGGAGTACTGGCAATACAGCCAAACTGACTTATTGCATTTCCTCCCACAGGACACTCCATCTCCTGTCTCCAATGCCTTTGAACTGGCTGTCCTCTAAAATGTTCTTCTTGTCTTCTGATTCTTCCAATCTCTCATTTCCTCAAAGACCCAGCTCATGAGTTGCTTCCTCCTCCCTGGAGTCTTTTCTGGTCCCCTCAGCTTCTGTTTTGCCTTGTATTCCACTGCCTCTTATTGTTACTTTGTGTGGTAGTCTTGTATTCCCTACTGAACAGTAAACTCCTTGAAGGTAGTGATAATAGCTCATGTTTCTGTAGCACTTGTCTAAGGTTACCTTCCATTTACTTTGGATTTATTTTGTGTAGCCTTATGTATAGATATTGTCTATATCCCATATCAGAAGCTAAATTTCTTAAGGGCAGGGGCTGTTTTGTGCTTTGTCTTCATATCCTTAATATTTTGCACAGTGCCTGGCAAATAGTAAATGCTTAATAAATGCTTGTTGGTTGATTTTAAAAAATACACACCAAGAGTTCTGAGAGATGGTGGTGAGGAGAGGATGGGTGACAAACAGGGAGCATAGCCAGTAAAAATTCTCAGAGATAGAGGATGATGTGTTGTGTATGAGGAACAGTAAGAATGCCAGTTTGGGTGGGGGTGGAGGGGGACACTATAGAACGTTTGAAGGAGAATAATGAAATAATAAGGCTGGAAATGTAGGTCAAGGCTAATTTTGAAAGACTTTAAAATGACAGAGTACTTTATTTGTGGCACACTCCCCAGAGGCCAGTAAGGATTGTGGGTCTGAAAGCTAGACAGAACAGAATGTAGATGCTTTCGTCTGGAACATTTTATGATTCTCGTTGATTTGGGGAAAATGGGGGGACAGGAGGGACTTTAATTTGAAGATGGCCCCATCTTCTCCTGTACTGTTGTCATTCTCAAATGATAGAGTCCTAATCGGGGTCTTTAAATAGAACTTTCCAAAAACTGTCCAGTTTAGACCTGTGTTTTTAGATGCTGTGTTCTTGATCTTGATTAGAATCCTAGGTACTGATGATACTTTGATACAGAAGAATTAATCCAGAGCCTGCTAGTGCCTGTGGGGCATGAAACAATGAATATCTATAGGTGAAACTGGTTTGGGGTCCTCCTGTGGCCTCCTGGGGCAAAGATCCACTCTACTCTTATGTGCCTTCATATCTATTTCCTGATTTTACCCATCCCAGCAGAGAAGATACAGAGGGAAAATGTCTAGACGTTTACCCATTTCTAATGGAGACTAAGCAGCTGGTATTCAACACTGTCATCTCTTTAAATGTATTTGGGACTTCTTGTTATGCATTTAAAATTATATTAAAACCAGATCCCTATCAAGCCTGTGCCAATTTTACTTACTTGGATTCATAAGGGAGGATTGGAAAAGAGGGAAGATGAACTCCAAAGGAAAAGAAATCTCAGTCTTTGAAGTTTTGGAAACCGCATTGGGATTTTGCAAGTGCAAACTGCCAGGGGGTAGAGGTGAGAGTTTATTAATTTTTTTTTAAGAGAGAGAGATGCAGAAAGAGACAGAGAGACAGAGAAACAGAGACAGAGAGACACAGAGAGAGACAGAGATAGAGAGATAGAGACAAAGACAGAGGAACAAAGGGACAGAGATAGATAGACACAGAGACACAGAGACAGAGAGACACATAGACAGAGACAAAGACACATACAGAGAGAAACAAAGAGAATAACCTCCAAGAAGAAACTCCTAGTAAAGCCAGTATAGCCACAGAGATGGATAAATGGATGGCCATTTTTTTTTCCTTTCCCTGAAAGGCAGTATGCACCAAACTTGAAAGTCATGCCCCAGAAGGGGAGTGATTGCTAGGGCAACTCTGCTCATGTGAAGGGAGCAGAGAGGTGGGGAGTGAGCTCCCTAGGCAGAGTAAAGACAGAACTGATTGACAGTATGGTCTGCCTTGCTCTCTAGTTCCACCTGGTGGGAATATGTAGGTATACATGTTATCTATATATTTGGTGTGCACGGAATGTTCAAGGAGGACTAGTATCTCTTGTGTGAGGGCTTGCCGAGACATTTTTAGGACTGCTTATCCACCTTTGGTGACTATGTGACACTCAACTTTCACCTGTGGGTCCAAGAAGTTGTAGCATGCAAAGTGACCACAACCTGATCCAGGTCGAAGGTAACTTATGGGCCTCAAATCTGTTGGGGAGTTGC
Organism: Trichosurus vulpecula; assembly: GCF_011100635.1. NCBI lineage: Eukaryota > Metazoa > Chordata > Mammalia > Diprotodontia > Phalangeridae > Trichosurus > Trichosurus vulpecula. Next base: position 159,988,410 of record NC_050576.1, on the reverse strand, counting down.
GGGTTGGTGTCTAGCATGTTAAGACTTTCTCCAGTGGAATGACAGATGAGAACAATTTGTTCCAACAGCCATGAAGGTGGCTGAAGCAGGCACTGTGCAGCACTTAGAGCTTGGTCAGATATCGAAGATGTCAAAGTCACCCACCGCATTTCAGGCCATTACTAGTAGCCTTGACTTTTGTCTTGCCATTGGACTTTCATTACTGAGGAAGAGACAGTGAGGCTAACAACTGTATGCAGCTCTGCCTCACTTAAATCCAATTCACATTTTGAAAACAAAGGACATCTATCTATCTCTCTGTCTTTGTCCATCCCTCTGTCTATTCCTTCCCTTAGAGGTAGTAGTGAGTCACTCTTTGAATAAAGAAGTGTCACGATCAGACTCTCACTTTAGGAAAATCATTTTGGCAACTGCTCAGAGGATGGATTGAAGAGGTAAGAGTCTTGAGTCAGGGAAACCAATCAGGAAGCTATTGCAACCATCTGGGCCAGAGGTAATGAGTGCTCGAATTAGGAAAGTGACTCTATAAATAGAGAAAAGGGGATAGAGGCAAGAAGGGTTGTGGAGATAGAAATGACAAGATTAGACAACTGATTAGATATGACTGATGGGTCAAGGTTGTGAACCTGGCTAACTGGAAGCATAATAGTGCTGCTGGAATGACTCTCAGGAAGGAGACTTCTGCTTTGTTGTTCCACTGCTTTCAGTTGTGTCTAACTCCTCCTGACCCTCCCTGTGGGGGTTTTCTTGGTAGAGATACTGGAGTGATTTGTCATTTCCTTCTCCAGCTCATTTTACAGATGAGGAACTGAGGCAAACAGGGTTAAGTGACTTGCCCAGGGTCACACAGCTAGTAAGCATCCGAGGTCAGATTTGAGCTCAGCTATTCCTGATTCCAGATACAGCACTCTATCTACCATACCACCTAAAAGCCCAGGAGAGGGACGGGACTGATTATATAGATCTGGGAGTCTCATCTAACTAGAGATAAGAATTAAACCTTTGGGAGCTGATGAGGTCACTGAGTGAAAGTATAGATCAGGGCTGCTTAAATGTTTTCCTCCCATCCCCCTTTTCCCATTTTGGCAGCTTTCATTGGTGATGAGGGCATGCCCAGTGCAAAGTGCATGCTTAGTGTTCAGAACCAAGGTTGCAGTGAAGTTGCACAATGCAACATGGGCACATGCTACCAGAAACACTTCAGATTCCTTGCATGTTTGATTCCAAATTAATTTTTGGTCCTTGCACATTCAGAAACCTTTTACTGTTGCCAAATTTTTTGGGACCTCATATTGGGTCACAACCCACAGTTTAAGAAGTGCTGGTATAGATAAAAAAAATGAAGGTTCAGGACAGAGCCTTAGGGTACCCATAGCTGGCAAGTATAATATGGGTAATAATTAAGCAAAAAAGACTCAGAAGAACGGCCTTATGGGGAGAAGAAATTAGAGACAGTATTGCATAAACCTGCAGGAGGCCAAGGAGCCAAGAAGGAGGAGGATTGAGGAAAAAGTCCAATTAAAAGCTCGTTGTTAATTTCAAAGCATGCAATTTCAGATGAGAGATGAATCTAAAGTCAGTTTACAAGGGATTGAGAAGTGAGAGGAAAGGAAATGGAGACACGCATAGACAGTTTTTTCTAGGAGTTTGGCTGAGAAAGGGAGGAAAGATATAGGATGATGGTCTCTTGAGTATCCTCTTAAGTGGGATAATACAGAGAGTCATAAACAATTGTAGAGACAATCTGTCGGGCCCTTAAATTATTAGATAAAACACTATATAAATGCAATTTAAAATAAGGGTTTGGTTTGGTTCTGGGTACCAAATTTTAGGAATGACATTGACAAGCTGGAGAGTGTCCTGAGGAAGGCAACTGGTATGGTAACCTGGAGATGAGGCCGTATAAGGATCTGCTGAAGCAACTGGTAATGTTTAATCTGAAAAGGAAAAGACAGGGCAGACATGATTGCTTTCTATACTTCCATGGAAGAACATCATATTTTCTCCTTCAGGCTAGGTGGGTTCCCCGAGGACAGGGATTAAATTTTCTTTTTTCTATGGATCTCTCCCCAGTGACCAGCACAGAGTTTTGCTTTAGGGGACTCCCAGAGTAGGGATGGTTAATAAAGTATTTAGGTCTTCTCTCCTTTTTGCTTCAGAAAGTTCAATGATCCCTGAATGGTTCTTCTTAAGTTTTGCTCAGGAATAATAAGCAATTGGAGACTAGACTAGAGATGGATTTCCAGAGAGGTTATTTTCTGCACTTCCCAAAAGATCCTGACTGCCATTCCCACCCTACCTCACCACAGGTTACTTCTTTGGTACCAAGCTCATTGGCTGAGGGTTATACCCAGGAGGAGTGAGAGAGGGTGCCAGTATGAGGGTATGGTTAGCATTTAGGGTCAGAGCTATATTTAGTAATTCTAACCCACAGGGAAAGAGCTACAAAAATTGATGGGGACGGAGGGAGGAGTAGAAGGAGGGACTTCAGAACTTAAGACTCAAGGCCCTGGGGCAGAAGACACAGAGATCCTGTTATTTCATAAGCCACTTCCTGGGGAGGGAGCAGTAAAGTGCAGGGTTGGGGAAGAGGTCACCTGGGTTGTAGTTGCAGAAGAGTTTTAGAAATGTTCATAACTTTTGACCCAGTGACTCCTAAGAGGATTATTGATAGGAAAAAAAAGTGGGCTATTGATAGGAAAAAGAAAAAGATCTGTATGTATGGTAGCTCAGAGCCCCTTAACATGTGACCCTATGAAAAACTGCTTAGGATCAAGGCATGTCATGAATCAGCTTCTACTCAAAACCATAGCTGTTGACCCCTTCTGAAGACCAAAAGACACATTCGTTCAAAGCTGTTGTTCAATCGAACAACAAAGCAATATTAATGATAAGGAAAATCCCCCAACCCTGGTCATACAAAGGGACACTCCCAAGGATTCTCATGCCACTAGAGAGAGAAAGAACACAAATGGTCAAGGGAAACATACTGGAAGCAGACGTAGAGAAGACTTGAGCCAGAGCAACTCATACTTTCAGGATGTGTCCCAATTGGAAACTGCCTCTTCCTTTAGCACTGCTGCTTTGTGCCCGCCGTCCCCTCCGCCCCCCCCCCCCCCCGCCAAAGAGTTGATCAAGGCACCTATGGGTAGCTGCTGTAAGGCTGGGTCATTCTCTCTGCTGGGCTGTCGTCCATTAGCTGGTCCTCTCTGATTTGAACCCAGAGTCTTTTATTGCTCTCTGCTGCCACCATCTGGTCTACTGAAAATGCTACTTATTATTCTATTTCAATATGATATGGATCTGAGTTCTTTTAACATTTTGTTGTTGTTCAGTCGTTTTCAGTCTTGTATGACTCTTCGTAATCTCTCTTTTAACATAGGAGAGGGGAAAGAGAGAGATGCAAAGGCTGAGACAGAGAGAGATAGAGAGACAGAGGCAGGGAGAAACACTGAAGGACAAAGAGGAAGACACACACACACACACAGAAAGAGACAGGGGGAGAGGCAGAGACTGAGACAGAAACAATGAGAAACAGATGCAGACACAGAGACAGAGAGACACAGAGAGACAGGGAAGGGCAAAGAAAGATAGAGTTACAAACACAGAAGAAAAAGACAGAAAAGGCAGAAAGAGGCAGAGAGAGACAGAGAAGGCCTCTCCCCTCACATCATTGTCTCTAGTGAACAGCAGCCACAGGCCTTGGTTGACTAGAGCCTTTTGAATGCCCCTCAGTTCTGACTACACAGTTAAAAAAAGTCTCCTCTTTACCATGTGGTTACTAGATTGGAACTAGTTACTTGGTGTTTGAGTATGCTCAAGTCCATTTGGAGATTGCATTAACAGAGCATCTTGGGAATACTTGTAAGGAATGGGCTCATTGGACAATCCTCAATCCCTGCCCATACAAGTAAGACAGAAAATAAAAGTTTGTAACCAAGGCAAAAGTTAAGAAGAGAAAGGAAGGAGACTGAGTGTGCTGCTTTCCATTAACTCTTTCATAATACCAATAGCTAGCATTATATTTTACCTTAAGGTTTGTAAAGCACTTTACAATTGTTAGGGATAGCTGGGTGATACAGTAGATAGAATGCTGGGCCTCTAGTCGGAGGAGCTGAGTTCAAATCTGACCTCAGATGCTTACTAGCTGGGCAAGTCACTTAACGTTGTTTTCTTCAGTTTCCTCATCTGTAAAATGAGCTGGAAAAGGAAATGGTAAACCACTTCAGTATCTGTGCCAAGAGAATCTCGAAGGGGATCATGGGGAATGGGGACATCACTGAAAAACAACTAAACAACAACGACTTACAATTATTAACCCAATTTGTCCTCACAACAACCTTGGGAGGTAGGACCTATATTACCATGCCCATTTTATAGATGGGGACGTTTAGATGGGTTAAGTTAGAGAGAGGGGTTAAGTGAGCTAAGTGGCTTCTTCAGGGTCACACAACTAGTAAGTGTCTGAGGCCAGACGACTTCAGGTCTTCCTAACTCCAGGCCCATTGATCTATCCAGCCACTTAGGTGTCTGAGAGAGAAAAGAAATTCAGATTTGTGGTCACTGTATCTGAGTCAGCTATTGGTGACTGCAGCACTCTTGGACCCAGAGCAGACACTGCTTCCCAAAAAGATTTGTGAAAGGGGGCTCCCAGCTTGACCCTGCATTGGAGTGGCACAGGGTCACCTGTCTATGATGTGAGTTAAGTGACTATATTCTGGGACTAGCTCTGCAATTTACTAGCTGTGTGACCTCGGGGAAGTAATTTCACTTCTCTGGCCCTCAAATTCCTTACCTGTAAAATGGCTATAAATCCCCCTGCCCCCTACTTTGTAGCTTTGTATTCACATTCAGTGTTTTGGAATTTTCTAGAGGAGAGGGGTGGGGGTGGGGAAGAGCAGTGGTATAGGGATGGAGAAAAGATCCCTCAATGTCCTCCCACTTTTCTTTACCTCATTTAGGAAGGAGGGAACACAAGGTGGAATAAAGGGAAATGGGGGGAGGTGGTACAACGGGTGTAATGTTAGCTCACATTTATATAACTGAAAATCACTTTTCCTACCATGTCTCACTTGATCTTCACAATAACCTTGTGATTACAGGTGAAGAGAGTGAGGCTCAGAAAGGTGCGGTGGAGTTGTAGCTTTAAGCTGCCTCTTCTTACAAGGCCCAAATTTAGGGCTCTTTTTTCTCTGCCACCCTGTTTCTTCCTTTACTTAGCTGGGGCAGGAAGAGAATGGAGGATGACCGCTAAACCCCAGTACTAAGCATGGCCCTGTCAAAGTGCCCTACATCTTAGGCAGGGGTGCCAGAAATGATTTTTTAAATTAACTTTACATTATTCTAAATCTAAATATTTCTGGCCTAGGGAGAGGAATGTCCAGACTGGAATAATTCCCCCCCACTACCTGTGGAAAAAAAGGAAATAGTCTGGTATGATCTGTGCTTGATGAAATCATGCAGGCTCTTTTCAATGATTTCTTCCTTCCTTCCTTCCTTCCTTCCTTCCTTCCTTCCTTCCTTCCTTCCTCCTTCCTCCTCCTCTTCCTCTTCTTCCTCTTCCTCTTCTTCTTCTTCTTCTCTCTCTCTCCCTTCCTTCCTTTCCATCATTTCTTCAACACTATGTTCTAGAATTCTGCTGGGAGTCCAAGTCTAGCTAACTTGCCTATAGCTTGCAGACTCTCTTTTCTCTCATTTCATTTATTTAAAAATTTTAAAACACTTTTTAAAAACTCTTCCTTCATATGTTCCAGAAATTCTAGTTGATTTTGTGCCCATGTTGTGCTTTTCTTTGAGGCTTTGCTTGTAGATCCTTTGGAGTAATTCTCTTCTTCTTGGTTTGTGTCTTAAGTATTCTTGTCACCATAATATATGGTGGAAGCCTTTTTTTTTTGTTGTTGTTGTTTATTCTTCCAGCCTACTACCTTACTTTGGGTTTGACAATTTGAGGCAACCAGAATTGCCTGTTCTTGTTCTAGAAGAGAAGCCTAGCCTCTGCTCACTTTTGGAGGGAAGATCTAGACTAGCCCTGTTGCTATTTTCTTGAGTCTTTCAGTGCTGTGTTATTTCAAGATCTCAGGGACTGCTCAGGTTGAGGACCTGTAAATTTTTATGCTCCCAAAGTGGTCTGATCTAGGCTGAAGTCTGATTGCTGCCCCTTGATTGATCTTTAAAGTTTTTGACCTGGGTTTTGATCTAAACAAGAGTAATTGTTGCTGGACTAAACTACTATCAATCGGCTGAGGAGCCCTTCTGCTTCAAAGTAACTGAAATGCAGGATCCCTTTTTTCCTGCCCTAGTTATTTCTTTGGGCTAGAAGTTGGAAATGAGACCCTGCTCTGCTCCTGAGCCACATTGCTGCTCCTTACTCTGGAATACTTAATTAATCCCAATGTTTAGCCTACGCAGTAGGCGCTTAACAAATGTTTGTTGATTGATTGAATACTCCTGCTCAGGTGCAGCTAGATGGTGCAGTGAGGAGAGCACCAGCCCTGGAGTCAGGAGGATCTGAGTTCAAATACGACCTCAGACACGTGACACATGTACTAGCTGTGTGACCTTGGGCAAGTCACTTAACCCCAATTGCCCTGCCTTCCCCCTCCAAAAAAAAAAAAGAATAACCCACCCAGATGCCGGCAACCTCCTTAATTCAACCTTGGATTTGTGTTGGAATGGGGTAGTGGGTGAGAATGCTGCCAGTTGGCACCTGTTCCTATCATGGTACCCTAGTATGAATTTGTAATCTCCTCTTGCCCTCGTGCAGTTTTTCTTTTGTCTGGAGGCACACTCCTGGCCATCCCCCTTCTCTAGTGTCCGAAGACGTCTCTGTCTATCTCCCTATATGGACCTGCGTTGGAAAAATGTTTCACTGACTTTTTCTTGTATTTCCCCATCAGGATTCTGTCTGGTGCATTTTCTAGATCTTTGGGGAGGAATTTTAAGAGGAAGCTCACTGCACTTCTTCCTAATGCTCCCCATCTTGGCTCTGCCTGACGACGAGTTGTTAATGTGTTTAAATGAAAGGCTAACACAGGAGTCTGCACCTTGTTACTTCTTTTAAAAAGTGTGCAGTTTTCCCTGATGAAATTGGAGAGTAGTTTGCTATTGGCTAGCTGAAAACTGACCAGGCCTTTGAAAAGTTCAAATTTTCAGCTCTGGAGTCAGTGAAAACAGTTTTAAGGAGTGTAACCATTGCAGAAGACAGGAGAGTCAGTCACTGATAAAGATGGTTAGCCTTGGCCCATGGGAAAATGAGTCATGAATTGTAATAGATTCAAGAAGTCCAATGTGTACTTCAGTACATAGATACATTGCTCTAATCCTGCTTCCTTCACTCTGCCCTACTTCCCATAAGCCTTCATGTATTTCTTTAGATTTTCCACATTTGTTGTTTCTGTTGGTGCAGCACCCATTTATCATGTCTCATCAAGGAACCAATGATCCAATGATCTGTGATTTCATTGGTGTAGCCTGTGTCTACTGAGCATAATCATGTCTTTGTAGAAGGTCTTTGAGAGTTGCTGTGTCAGATGCATTGCTACGGTCAATGTTTGACCTTGGCTTGGCTGGTCCTTGGACTACAGACACACAGATTCATCAGTGGGGCCAGGCACAGATCCTTTCTATCTTGATGGGACTTGTCAGCGCTTGTGATCTCCTGGAGCAGTCATTAAAGAACCCAGAGTTACCTCCAGGCTGTGATGAGGCATTAGAGCAGGATCTCTTATTGCCTACATTTCATTCCATGCTTGGACTACAGCAGTAATAACCTGCTGATTGGTTGGCTTGCCACAGTGCTCTCCCCATACCATTCCATCCTCCATTCAGCCATCAAAGCCATTTTCCTAAAGCACACACAGTCTGACCATGTCACTCCCTTACTCAATAAACTCTAGTGGTTTCCTGTCACCTCCAAGATCAAATAGAAAATCCTTTGTTTGACATTCAAAGCCCTTCATAACCCACTCATCCCCTACAAATACACTTTTGCAGTTTTCTTAAACCGTACATTCCATTATGTATTCTTTGATCAAGAGACAATAGCTTCCTAGCTGTGCCTCCAACAAGCCACTTCATCTCCCAACTCCAAGCATTTTCCCCTGCCTGTGCCCCATGTGTGTAAAATGCTCCATCCTCATCAGTGCCTCTTGACTTCTTTGACTTCCTTCAAACCCTAGCTTAAAGCCCTCCTCAATCTCTCTGAATTCTCATTCTTTTCCTCTGTTGATTACTTCCCATTCATCCTGTATATAGCTTGTTTGTACATATTTCTTTACTTATTGTCTCCCCCATTAATTGTGAGCTTCTGGATGGTATGGACTCTCTTTTGCCTTTCTTTCTATCCCCTGTGCTTAGGACAGTATCTGGTATATAGCAGTAGTTTAATAAATGTTTATTGACTGATTGACATTTGGATACCACTATATGTTCAGCCATTTTCTCAATTGTTGTTTCTAGTTCTTTGCTATTTTGAATAAAGTAGGTATGAATGTTTTTTTTTTTTGGTTTGTTTGTTATACTGGCCTTTTCTTCCTCTAAATAACACCCTGAGGACATAGTCTGAGCCAGGGGATTAAAAGGTATCATGGTGGTCCCCAGTTGTATTATTGGCTTGTGAATCAGCCTGAAAAGTCCAAATCCACCAACCTCATTAATTGTCTATATGATAGTCACATCTTGAGTTTTTGCTTTTTGCTTAGATGTCTATTTTCCAAGAGTTTTCTTCTCTCAGCTCTTGGGTTTCTAATTAGAGATAGGGCAGAGATGTACAGCTTCTCCACCCTTACTGCTACCCTAGCTTATCTCTACACTCCCTGCCCCCCCCCCCCCCCCCCCCCCCCCCCCCCCCGCCAAATATCCTTAGCAATATTAGTTAGGCAGAAGTTCATTTTGGAAAAAAGTGCTAAAGCTCCTACTTCAGGGTCAAAGGTCTAGTTGTATCCTTTCATCCTGCTGGGATCTAGCCCAAGTGAAAAAAAAGCTAGCTGTGTAAGTACTCTTCAATTTAGCGCCAGAAGGGAATACACAGAGCTGTGCCCCAACCCCTTCTCCCAGTCTAAATATTTGTTGTGGTCACAGCCTGAGACCTGATTCTGCGATCCTGTTTTGGGTTAAAGAAACATAATATAGGCCCATCCCAGGTCTGAGCTGGCTGTGAGTTTAATGCTTCCAGTTGGTGGTTATAACAATGGTACTGCAAGTCCACTCCAGGGGAAAAAAAACCTCTTTTCTGAGGGGGTTGGGAGTTTAAAGCTGAATTTTTTTTCTCTCTCAGACACCTAGGTGGCCCAGTGGATAGATCAATGGGCCTGGAGGAGACAGGACCAAAGAGGAACTGTCCATTGCACATGATATGAATTCAGTTTTTGTCATGTTGAGTTTGAGATGCCTACAGTACATTCAATTTGAAATATCCATTAGGATATTTGAACTCAGATCCTCCTGACTCAGGGGGCTGGTGCTCTATCTACTGCACCAGATCTAGTCCAATTTCTTAATTTCACAAATGAGGTAACTAAGGTCCTCAAAGGAGAGGTGACTTGCCCAAAGTTGAATGGGATGTGAATGACTGAACTGGAATTGAAATCCACATCCTCCAATTCTAATTCTGGAGATCTTGGCATTGCATTGCATTACCCTGTATTGTAATATAATCTTTCATGTAAGGCATCTAGGTGACTCAGTGGCTAGAGTGCTGATCTTGGAGGCAGGAAGAGTTCAAATCTGACCTCAGATACCAGCTATATGTCTCTGGGCAAGTCACTTAGTCTCTGTTTGCCTCAGTTTCCTTGACTGTATATGGGGATAATAACAGCATCTTCCTCCCAGGGTTGTTGTGAGGAGCAAGTAGGATTAAAGTACAGTGACCTGGTACACAGTAGGTGATTAATACATATTTGTTCCCTTCACCTCTCTTGTGTGTTAGCCATATCTTTTCAACTGGAGGATAAGTTTTTTGAGGATTTATGTATATAGTTTCACAAAGCATTTTCCTCACAACTTTATAAGGTAGATGATACAAGGATTATCATCTTTATTTTATAGATGAAGAAACAGGTTCGAAGAGTCTCTTGCTGATGGTCCTACAGCAAGTAAGTGGTTCAGCTAGGTCTCAGACATTAAATCCTCTGACTTTTGATCTATTGCTCATTCCACTCTACCACACTGTCTACCCAGATCAGGGACCCTGACAAGCTTCTTTTGTATACTTCAAGGTGACTAGCTAGGACTGGGCACAGAGTAAGGCTCAGTAAGTACCATGCCATGAATATGTGTCCAGCAAATGTCCAGGAAACCATCACCTGCGGTCTTCTAGGAAGCCACCAGGTGGAGCCAGTGCCAAAAAGTGTATGGTCCTGCCTGTTAACAGACTTCTGCATATTTGCACACATTTAGGAGCAAGTTACAGAGACCATGAGAGGTAAGGGTATGATCCCACTCAGGCTTCATTTGTACTTTGTAGATAATGAAACTCTTTTCAGATGTAAACTCTTTTCATTGTCCCACTGCACCTAAAGGGTGAAGCCCTTTCAGATAGGAGTGAATGATTACTTAACTCAAAGGTCTAAGTAGGTCATTTGTATATGAAAATGTCAGCAGAGACCATGATCTTACCCAATGTGTATATATATATATACCCAATGTATAGATAACTGTATGTTTCCCCTAACCTCTCATTTCCATGGAATAGCAGGAGAACCATAGAGTTAGAAAAACCAAACAAACTCTAGGGAACTCTGAACCCTAGAGCTTTTTAATGATTATGAGGCACATGGTCTTCTCTATACATGAACATTTGGTAAATGTACTGGATAGTGGTTACTATTAGTTAGGGCGAGGTCTTTCATTGAGAGGACCAACCCAGTCCTGAACCAGGCAGTTATCAAAGGAAAGCTAAACCTCAGCCCTGACACTTGTTCTATGGGTGGTAACAGCAGAGGTATTGAGGGAGCACACCTGAGAGAGACTTCTATAAATTTTAGGCAAAAGGTCTCTGTACAAGAGCAGAATAACCCAATCTAGGATTGCAGCTAACTTTGAAGTTGGAAATAGTTGGAGAATACAGTTGCCTATCAAAGAATAAGTCCTGGGCGTCCACACTGTACTCTGTGAGGAACAAACCCTTTTGCGCACCCAATTCAGCAGAGATTTTATGAAGAGAAAGGATATTGAGGCCCTGCAGTTATAGAGTTGGGAATTGCCTTGGCCAGATGTATTACCCACACGTGTGCCTCACTACCATTGTACTTTAAGGATACACCCACTTTCTCACACAGATGCAATGTGTATTTGTGGGAGAGTGTTCCTCAGGCTAATGGGGGGGGACACATGCATGTTTTGTAGCTACTGTGTTTGCAATGCCTGTTGAGTAAATGTCTTTACTCAGAGCTATTTGAGTCTACTGACTGATTATTAATAGGAAGCACTCTGATAGGGGTTCATGCACTGTAGTTTTAGAAGGGTGGTACCACAGGGTATACCCTCAAATCTTGAAAGTAGTTGTGCTTCTGAGGACCCAACCTGTGAGTATATATTCACTTTGGGGAAGTAGCCCAGAGGGGGTACAAGACACAAAATAAGTGGCATTTCCTTTATCTTTCCCCTGGGGACTTTAAGAAAATTTGAGATATGACTCTTGGACGTGAGTCCACTTGTGCATGAATTCTTGACTCATGAATAGAGGGTTGTTATAAGAGAGTCACAGAGAGTGGTGGATATAGTATACCAGGCCCTCAAAATGCTACATAAGGCACTGTATAAATCTGAGTGCTAGACAATCACCACCTTTCTAAAACAGAGTGCCCAGAACTGAACACACTAGGAGAGCAATGAGAACGATGACCCTGAGGTGATGCTATGTAAGGCCTAATAGCAGCATCTTTCTTGACCTCTGTCAAGTATTTGACATTACTGATCACCTTCTCCTGCATTGTACTCTCTCCTCTACACTGCTCTCTTTCACTTCTTTTCCTATCCGAACCTTTCTCAGTCTCCTTTGCTGGTTCATCATCTATATCACATCTCCTAACTATGGGTATTCTCCAAGGCTTTGTCTTTGGTCCCCTTCTTTCTTTACACTCTTACTTGATGACTTCAGCAACTCTTTTGGGTTTAATTATCATGTCTGACAATGACCACAAAATCCACATATCCAGCTCTAGTCTATCTTTCCTAGCTTTAGTCATACATCTTTCAATACCTAATGGATATTTCAAGTTGAATGTACTGTAGGCATCTCAAACTCAACATGACCAAAACTGAATTTGTATCGTGTGTGGTGGACAGATCCTCTTTGGTCCTATCTCCTCTGTACTCTGGATCCTGCTAAGGATGTTATCAATGACTCCTGCCTCTTCTCCTTATGGTTCAATGTGATCATTGGCCTTGACCTTTCTCTGTCTCCTTTTTGCATAGTCCTCAGCTGGGATTAGGTTCCATTCCCTATAGTGGCTCTCACAGCTTCTAGTAAAATCTGGGACATTTTGCTGGTTCTAGGGCTCCTGCAAAATATCTTCCTTCCCCCCCTTCCACCACTAGGACACATGCTCAGTTGTGGAGCTGGTCCTGTCTCCTCAATGCTCTGAGGCCTCCCCGTGTAGTGACCTATGGAGGCTGACTTTGTTCCCTGGTGCTACTCTGATAGACCAGGACTGAGATCCCTCCAGCTTCTCCTTCTCCTGACTTGTCCCCTCTCAGAATACCCACAGGCTTCCAATTCCCTGAGATTGGGTTGGGTTCAGGCTGGCTTGAGAAGTCTTCACTCAGAATGCCGACAGGCTTTGTTATTTCCTGAAGTTTTCACTAGTGACATGTTCCCTTGCCATGATCTCTCTCTAAGCTCATGAAGGCTTCTGCCCACCTTCCTGTCCAGTCTGGACAGAGGAATTCACCACTATTTCTCTTCAAACATCTTAATGGTTGATCTTTCTCATGCCATTTTAGATATTTGCTGGAGTGCATGTGGGAGACCCGAGTTTCTCTACAAACTTGTCTTCTTAACCAGAAGTCCTCCATTTGGCTTTTAAAGCCTTCACAACCTCTGTTTCCCAACTGCCATTTCCAGGATTATTATACATTACTCCTATTTCCCAATTCCATAGTTCAGCCAAACTAGATTTCTTGTTCTTGCTCACACAGGATCTCTCACCTCTGTGCTTTCATACTTCCTGTCCCGAGTACCTGCAATGTACCAGCTCACCTCTACTTTAAAATCCTTTGTTTCCTTCAAAATTGTGCTTCTATTTGAAATCTTTCCCGATTCCCCACCCGCAAGCTACCAGAGCCCCCTTACCAATTTACCTTGTACTTGCAGTATTTTGTGTAAGCTTATTATTATACTTGTTATTACCATTAGAAGGTAAGCTCCTTGGGGGTAGGGACTGTTTCATTTTTCTCTTTATATCATCAGTGTTTAGCACAGTGCTTGACACATGGTAGGCACTTATTAATTGATGGATTGATTAGCCTGGAAAAGCGAAGACATGAGGTTGGGGAATACTGTAATTGTCTCAAAATATTTTTTCATATGAGAGAGAGGAATTAGTCTTGTTTTGCTTGAAGCCAGAGGGAAGGAGCAGTGAATGGAGGCTGCAGAGAGGTAGCTTTCCATTTCCTATAAGGAAAGATAATCTATCTCTTAGAGCTCCCCAGCAGGAATGGACTGCCTCAGGAAGGAGTTATTCATTGGGTTTCTTGTGTTGGGGTGGCTCCTCTCTCTTCATTTTACCCACATTGTATTCCTCTCTGCTGCTGAAGAAGCTGTTCCCTTGGGGATGATGATGATATTTACAACCATAATGTAGCCCTGGTTTTGAGCCTGGAGAATTTGCTCATCTCTTAGGAGAGGAGAGATGTTCTTCTCTCCAGTCAACAATGATTTATTAAGCATTTACTCTTTGCCAAGAACTGTGCTAAGAAAGAAGAGCAAGCCAGTCCTTGCTCTCAAGGGGAGCACGGTCTAATAGAAGAGACAACATGCAAACATCTATGTCCCATCAAGATATAGACAGGATAAAATGGAGATAATTGGCAGTGGGAAGGCAGTAGAATTACGAGAGATCAGGAAAGGCATCTTATAGAGAGTAGGATTTTAACTGGGACTTGGAAGAAGCCAGGGAAGCTAGGAGCTCAGGGGAGGAGAGAGGGCATTCCATGCATGTGGGATAGCCAGTAAAAATGCCCAGAGTCAGAAGATGGAGTGTCTTATGGGAGGATGTGACCAGAATGGCCTTTGTTTTCTTTGGGTGGCTCAGTTTATCTCATTGGGTGCCGAGCCTGCTGCTCCTCTTCCGGGGCAGGAAGCCCAGAGACCCATGCCTGTGAGCAGAGAACTTCCTGTGTGATGAGTCATGGGGCTGGCTGAGGGGAGGTATTGACTTCAGAGCCACTCCCTATTGGGTGTTAACCTAGGGGAAGGGGCCAACTCAAGAACCAATCAACCCTGGTCATTCAGGTGGCGCTTGATGATGTCAAAAACTCTATAAGAGGGGAGAAGACGGCTTGACGATTTCTTTCCTTTTCCGGTTGGCACGGGAGCCGTGGCAAGCGTGACTCTGGGCCAGCCCTTGCTCTCGGGCTGAGCCCAGATGTTGGTAACGATGAATTGTATTGGGTCTGTCTGTTGATATTTGTAATTTGTTTGTATTTTGTTTTGAAGTTCAGGGTGCTGGTTCGTTTCCCCCGAACTAAATGAATGTTCTGAACCTCAGGGTGCTGGCTTTTCCTCCTGAAGTAAGTGAATGAATCTGTATTTAGTCTGTCTCTTGATGCTTGTCTGTATGCTCCCCTCAACTCACTGAATGCTAATTGAATGCTGACGTTTTTCCCCTGAACTAAATGGATGTTGTCTGTATGCTAACTGAATGCTGGATTAAAGTAAGCTGGTCAACCCCTTCACCGTGCTTTCCTTGTTTAAGCAGATAAAAAGAACTTGTGCTTTCCTGGCGTGCCAGCAGCCTCCTGGGTGCATCTTACACCCCCACAGAAGCTGCTAGCCGATTGTTAAAACAGAGGAACAGCCAGGAGGTCGGTGTCCCTGGTTTGCAGAGTACATTGTGTTGTGTTTGTCCTTTGTTTTCGAAGAGGACCATGACATCAGGAAAATGATGACATGACTTGCAGTTGATTTTGATTTGAGTGAGGGAGGGCTGTACAAGGTCACTAGCCTCACTTTCTTCTCCAGAGCCATCTGGGTTCAGTGGCCTGACATGCATCAGGATGACTGGAGATGGCCCAGATGCAATGGGAGATGCTGGCCTTTTCAGGCTAAGGCCCTTTCAGATTCTCACTTTAAGTGAGGTAAGGGCCATTCAGTGAACAAGCCCCTTTAAGAAGTGAGTCATGGAGTGGCCACTTTAATAAGAAAAAGAGAAAAACAAATCAAACTGGGAGGGGAAAGGAAAGAGGAGGCCAGGTTATGAACTACTTTGGTCACCAAAGAGATTTTATATTTGATCTTGGAGGTGATAGGGAGCCATAGGAGTTTACTAACGGGAGGGTTACGTGGTCAAACTTAGAAAGATCCATTGGATACCTAAGTATAGGATGAACTGGTATAGGGTGATTCTCAAGGCAGGGAGACCAACCAGCAGACTAATGCAATAGGCCAGTTGTGGAGTGATGAAGGCCTGTACCTGAGTGATTGCAGTGTCAGAGGAGAGAAGGGGACTTATTTGAGAGATGTTACAAAGGTAAAATGGATGAGATCTGGCAATAGATTGAATATGGGTGGTGGTTGTGGTGTGTGTGAGAGAGAGAAGTCAAGG
Organism: Trichosurus vulpecula; assembly: GCF_011100635.1. Lineage (NCBI taxonomy): Eukaryota > Metazoa > Chordata > Mammalia > Diprotodontia > Phalangeridae > Trichosurus > Trichosurus vulpecula. The sequence continues at coordinate 159,972,646 of NC_050576.1, read as the reverse complement.
ATGACATCTAGGTTTTGACCCTGAGTGACTGGGAGGATGGTAGTACCTTCCATCAATGAACCTTATGCAAATGTTTTAGCCTCGAAGCCAGGTTACATAGCTTTCAACAAGAAGAGAAATCTATCCACCAATGCCCTGGACATCTCTATTTGGTTTTTCTTGGTTGGGGACAGGTTCTGAGAGTTAAGGGAAATGAGGAAGCAGAGACTTCAGGAAAATCTCATTTAGGAATCTGATGTAGGAAGGAAATGTGACATTTTTTGGAGTCAGTGATGATGGAAGGAAAGGAATCACTTTTTAAAGTTGAGGGGGAGGAGGTCACAAAGCAGAAGGGAAAGCAAATGAGCAAAGACTTTGGGGCCAAGGCTGGGAAGGGAGTGGCAGAAACAGAGGGATACTGGTGGAGAGTGATGGGAGTTGGGAGATACTGGGAGAGATGGGAAGGCACTGAGTGCATTAAGTGGAGGGGCAAGGGAGAAATGGGACAGAGAAACAGAGTCCAATGAAACATTGAGAGATGAAGGAGTGGGTGGGGGGCAAGAGGGCATTAAGAGACCAAGTCAAAAAAGAAAAAAGAGACTAAGTCATGAGGGTTTATCTTGGGCATTCCAACATTTACCTGAGGGTAGAATAGGATACTTGTCCTGAATCTCAGTCATTATTGGGGATACCTTTGGCAGAGATGTACTGAGATAGGAATTTAGACATTTAGCTTTCCAGGAGAGCAGAGGCTGATGCAGACACTGGAGGAAGGAAGGAGGGTAGTGTTGGTTGTTCACAGTGTGTTCTTTCTGTCTCTTTCTGTGTCTCTGTGAAGGTGAGGTGGTATCCATGTTTTCTTTGTGATCTAAGAGGATTTCCTATTTCCTTTCCCTTCCATCTGTCTTTGAGTATAAGGTCAAGGTCAAACTGGGGTGAAGCATCTCTGATGACATCTTCTGGGGCCCAGAGTATGAAAGAGTCACACACAAGCTTTAGGTTAGATAGAGGAGCTCAGGCTGGTGTAGGGGAGGGAGGATGTGGTGTTCCCATTCTGCCTCAGTCTTGTGGTTCCAGCCCTTAACCTCTCAGCCTCAAGGAGATCTATAGCAGGTATTTTTGTCCATTGCCCTTCCTTTGTGGCAGGTTTTGGGGTAGGCCCTGTTATTAATGTCCTTGCGGCTGAGCCACCTCTGAAAGTTTCCTTCCACTTATCAAGCCATTTGAGGGTGTGAAACAAGTCCTATTGGGGCTTTTGAAGTTCACAAACTAGCTGTGATAATTGCAACTAGGTAAGAGACATTGGTAGATAACATTAGTTCTTTAATCTGACTGCCTCAGCTGTATGGGCACAGAGAAATCTCAAATGATTAATAAACAAATGTGAAGTTTTTATTTATTTTTAAAAAATCAAGAACTAAATACTGAAAGCCCTCACTTATCAGGAGACAAAATGTCTATTATTGAGATCAGATTAAGGCTATATTTTAGAACTCAGGGTTTTTTTTTTTTTGCCCAGACATTCAATTCAGTTTGATTCTATTTGATTCAACAAGTATTTATCAAATATCAAACATTGTTAGGTGTGTTGAGCAGTCAAAAGATCTTTGTGTTTGTTTTTTTTCCCTGATGACACCATCAAAAGAACTGGGCACAAGACGCAGGTATCCAGGTTAGGTTTTACTCCTAGATCTATTACTGACTGAGTGACCTTGGACATGTATCTTAACTTCTTTTGCCCTCAATTTCCTCATCTGTAAAATGAGGGGGTTGGATTAAGAGAAAGCCAAAATCTGTGAAACTGTAATGCTCAATCTTAGCCCCAGATACTAGCAAGGAACTATGCCTTTTTTCCCCCTTTTCATAGAGAGGTAAGTTACATTGGTGGAGAACATTTCATGCATTGTGAATCCAAGTCACCAAATTTACTGGTGTAATGGATTGGGTCCTGTATTCTGCTCTGTATCACCTACTTACTCTCTGGATTGTCTCAGACACTTACTAGCTGTGTGACCCTGGGCAAGTCACTTACCTCTGTTTGCTTCAGTTTCCTCATCTGTAAAATGAGCTAGGGAAGGAAATGGCAAACCATTCCAGAATCTTTGCCAAGAAAACCCCAATTGGGGTGATGAAGAGTTGGGATGTGGTTTAATACCAACAACAGCATAGTGAATGAAATTAGCATAATGCTTGCCAAAACGTCCCACTAAGATCAAATTATGGAAACATTGGTGCCAAGTTATTTCTGGCACTGCAGTCTTTATACTTTGCACAATTCCAAATATGGAACCTTTAAGGTTTTCTAGTGGTTTACTTCCTTTTTCTACCTCAGGTACTAGTTATCATTGTAAGGCTTCAGTTACATTTTTATTCCAAATGTACATTTTTTTTTTCTTGCTCAAAGTACCACAGCTCCTTCCCTGAGGAAAATATTAACTAAAGTTTTTAGCTCCACTGTAATGCAATATTGTACTGTAATAGTAATAATAATATTGCAATATTATGCTCAGTAGTGTAAGAATACTGTATGAACAATTGTAGCTTTTTTGTGTTCCAAATGACTTTTTATTTCAAGTCAATTCCATTTACCTCCAACATATTCATTAATTAGTTTAATTTTAACAGTACTAAATATCTTCTCCTCTTTTAGAAGTTTAATATTATGACTCTAATTATTTTCAGAATCTCCTAACCTGGAGGGGCGGGGAGAGTTTATCCAAAAAGATATCTTTTTTTTTTTAGATAAGGGAGTTGGATTTTATGATTCCTAAAGTCCCTCCCAGCTGACAAGTCTACGATCAGTTTCCTCTGCTGCAATACTACTGTTCTTCATGGGAAGAGAGAAGAATCATCCCAGAAAAATACCCATTTCCCCAAATCAAAGGAGAAGTGTGGCTGTTTATAAACCTAGACTCTGACAGTTAGACCTCAACATCGCACTCAGACGCAGATAGGGGGGAAGGACAGAAAAATAGCCAACCTGATTAACTGGCCTGAACGAAAATGAAAAAGGAGAACTTAAGACAATTGAAGAGGAAGTAAATTATCAGGAACATTTTACCCAGTTATATATTAACACAAGTGATAACTTAAAGGAAATAGATGAATACTAAAAATATAAAATGCTCAGCTTAACAAAAAAGGAATTAGATTATTTAATCCAGTATTATAAAAAGAAACTGAGCAAACCCTAAATGACCTCCAAAAGGAAAACCAAAAAATCTATGTAAATACATATTGAGGGATTTGTTTTTCATTTTTCAAAAATTTGTTTGACAGGAATGGAAGGTTGAGGGATAGATTAATTAAAAAATACTTGTGAGAAAAAAACAAATAGAGGGAAGGAAAGAAGGAGGAGGAGGGAGAGAGACAGAGAGACAAACAGAGACAGAGACAGAGAAACAGAGAGATGGAGCAGATCTCAGTAGGTCCAGAAGTGAATGCAAATGAAGCAATCCATTCTTTTACTTTATTTTATTTTTTGGCAGGTCAATTAGGGTTCAGGTCCTCCTGACTCCAGATCCAGTGCTCTAATCACTGCACCACCTAGCTGCCCCCAATCCACTGTTTTAATTCATGGTTGCTATTCATGTGTGATTTGGGCTTGTGTTATCCCTGATTTTAAAGTCAGAGTTAATCATTACTCACAGTTCTTTAGCTGCTTCTTGTCCTTGCCTCTCAGCTTACCGTAATAGCCTAGAGAAATAATAGTTGGAGGACAATATAAAATCAAATTGGATGCAGGACTGAAAATTCTCTACCAGCTCTAAACATCAGTCCTAGAATGAATAGAGCTGGGAATATTGAGCAAAGGTTTCAGTCAGTCTAGGAAGACTTCCTGGAAGAAGAATTGTGATGTATTTCCATCACCTAAAGATAGTTCACTTTGGGGCAGTTAGAAAATATTGTGCAGACATCAAAAAAGAAATCATTTCTAGGTGCAAACTTCCTAACACTTGTTTCCTGGCTCTTATAGGTCTCTCAGATTGGAATAGTTAGGTAGCATCCAGATCTCTCTCCAACGGCAAACCCAGGCAGGACGATCACCCATACCATAGGGCAAAAGGAAAAGGAATTCGGGTGTTTAACCTGGAGCAGAGAAGACTTAAAGGTAAGACCATGATATCTTCAAATATTGGCCCCAGGCAGCAGAAATAGGAGCTATTGGATTTAGATTTGATAAAAGAAGAATTTCCTAGTTGTTAAAGCGACCCCAGAGGACAATGGCTTCCTCTGGAGGCTCTGTGCCTTTTCTGCAGCTGGTTTCCTTCTGCAGGTCCTCAGGAAACGACCACCTGACCTCTTGTCTGAGATGTTAAACAGGTGATTCTCCCAACTAGTTGCCTTCTATAACATTCTGGGAGTCTGTGCTTCAGGGATTCTGTGATCAGTCTGGGAAGTGCGGCTGGAGCCACATGTAGAGTGCCTGTCTCAAAGGCCAGGTCAAAGAGTTTTTACTTTTATCCTGTAGGAAATCAGAAAGTCTTACTAGGATCAAAAATTCAGAAATGATTTTCAAAACAAGAAAATTGCAGAAAAGGATCTTGGAGGCCCTCTATTTAGTATAATCCTCTCATTGTGAAGATGAGCAAGTGGAGACTTAAAGAGGTAAAGGGACTTGCCCAGGGTCACCTAGATTGGTTAGTAAATGGCAGGGTAGGGCCAGTATTTGAACTGAGGTACTCTTCTGACTTTAAATCCAGTGATCCTCACTGAAAAACAAAGTGGGTGCTAATTGGCTAGGGAAGTGGCTAAACAAATTGTGGCACATAGAGGTAAAGAGATATTACTGTGCTGTAAGAAAGAAATGTGAAAAATTCAGAGAAGCATAAGAAGACTTGTATGAGCTGAACCAGAGGAAAGGTAAGGAGAACCAGGAAAACAATATGTAAAGGGAAGGTAAAGGGAAGAAACAAAAAATCAAATTGAATTGGGTGGTTACAGTTTGCCTCCTCCCACCTCCCTCAGTATAATAGCTAAGATTTATATAGTACCTACTATGTGCCAGGCACTGTGCTAAGCACTTTGAAAATATTATTCCATTTGATACTTATGACAGCCCTGGGGGTCAAGTGCTATTATGATCTCTACTTTATAATTGAGGAAATTGAGGCAAACAGAGGTTAAGTGACTTGCCCAAGGCCACACAGTTATATCTGAGGTCACATTTGAACTCAGGTCTTCCTGACTCCAGGCCCAACTCTCTATTCACTGTGTCACCTAGCTGCCCAGTATAAATGATACTATGCAACACCTCGCTCCCTTCTTTTTTTGTCAAGGTAGAGGACAATGGATGGGAAGTGCTTCATATACCCTCAGGCTCAGTTAATATGTTGGTTTAATTTTATTGAATTAGTTTTTTTTTCTTTTTAAAATTCTTGTTATAATTTGTTATAAGATTATAATAATAATTGTTATAATAATTTGTTGTAAGAGATGGCTTGCGATGCTTCTCTCTCTCTCTCTCTCTCTCTCTCTCTCTCTCTCTGTGTGTAGGAATTTCTTTTTAAAATGAAAGTAATATAAAAGCAAAATCTATCAATAATAATTAAGCTAAAAAAATCTGCTCATCTTCCCATGATACCGCAACTGAGGAAGATTCTCATAGGGTGTCATGAAAATGAGGCAGAAGACTAGCTCTAGAGCTGGAAAGGGTCTCGGCGGCCATGGAGTCCAACCCCCTCATTTTATGGATGGAGAAATTGAGGCCCATCATTCCTCAACTATGCAGGGAACTGAGTCAAATTTATAAAAATAAAAGCCATTAACCAGTTGATAAATGGTTAAAGGATATGAACAGGCAGTTTCCAGAGGAAGAAATCAAAGCTTTTTATAGTCATATGTAAAAATTCTCTAAATCACTATTTTTAAAAATGGTATTTTATTTTTGCCCATTTGCATGTAAAAACAATTTTTACTCTTTTAAAAAATTTTTGAGTTCTAAATTCTCTCTCTCCCCTCTGTTTTTCTTAAAACAGTAAACAATTTGATAGGGGGGAGCGGGGAGGAGAGTAAGGGGGAGGAAATTTGGAACTCTACAACTTGTGGAACTGAGTGTTATAAACTAAAAATAAAAAAAAATTAAAAATAAAGGAAACTTAAAAAAAGCAATTTGATATAAATTATTCATGTCTAAATAACTATCGGTGAGAGAAATGCAAATTAAAACAACACTGAGGTACCATCTCACACCTATGGGAAATGATGAATGCTGGAGGGGATGTGGCAATATAGGTATACTAATGCACTATTGGTAGAGTTGTGAACTGGTCCAATTATTCTGGAGAACAATTTGGAACTATGCCCAAAGGGCTATAAAACTGAATATCCTTTGCTTTAGCAATATCACCACTCAGTCTGTATCCCAAAGTGATCAAAGAAAAAGGAAAAGGATCTATATGTACAAAAATATTTATAGCAGCTCTTTTGTGGTGGCAAAGAATTGGAAACTGAGGGGATGCCCATCAATTGGGGGGATGGCTGAACTAATTGTGGTATATGATTGTGATAGAGTACTATTGTGCTATAAGAAATGATGAGCAGCATGTTCTCAGAAAAACTGGGAAGACTTATATGAACTGAGTCAAAGTGAAGTGAGCAGAACCAGGAGATCATTGTATACACTAATAGCAATAATGTAATAATGATTGACTGTGAAAGATTTAGCTACTCTGATCAACACAATGATCCAAGGAAATTCGGAAGGACTCATGATGAAAATTGCTATCCATCTCAAGAGAGAGAACTGATGAACTTGGAGTATGAATTGAAATGTAATTTTCTCACTTTATTTTTCTTGCTTTTTTGTGACGTGGTTACTATGGAAACATATTTTGCTTACATGATTTCACATATATAATGAGTATTTTATTACTTGCTTTCTCAAGGAGAGGGTAGGAAAGGAAGAGAGGGTGAGAATTCAGAATTCAAAATTAAAAAAAAAAGTGTTAAAAATTAAAAAAAAAATTAAAAAAGAAGAGAAGCGGAGGCCAAGAGAAGTGAAATGATTTGTCCAAAGTCACACAGGTGGTATATGGCAGAATCAGGATTTAAATCCATGTCCTCTGTTATGTCCAGTGTTCTTTCTACTATATCAGGCAGAGGAGGATAGTGATGAAGGAAGAGCTGAGGCTGGGTTTGATGAGGTAAATGGGGATGTGCTGATTGGAGTGGCCAGCTATAAGCTTCTTTCACTGGCTCATTCCCTAGGTCATCTTCCATAGGTCCCCAGGCAGATGCTTCATGGCCAGTTGAGGGACCATACTGTGCTATAATATGGTAGCAAGGCAGCTTGAGAGAAGGTGGAAGAACTAAGAATAGAGTTAACATTTTAAAGTAAAGTTGTATTTAAAAATATAAAAATCCTTCTTTGCTCTTGGTTTGTACAAAAACAGGTGTTGGCCTCAGGCCAAAGTTTGTAGACCCTCAGACCAGATGATCTGTAAAGCCTCCTCCAGTTCTAAACCCTGTGATTCTGTCTTGTAAAGCAAACATGATGATCAGAGATTCCTACCCCTGTTGGGTTGCAGATGCTCATTCTAGCTTTCAGTAGCTGCGTACTAGTAAACGTTTAATAAATGGCTTTTCAGATAAAAAGAAATATAGCTTAATCTGTATCGTTAACGTGATCACCATTACTTTCTTAAGTCTGGACAACCAATAAAACAATTCTACCTCCTACTTACCAGGCCCTTGTTAAATGCTGGGGATACAAATAAGCAAAAGAAAGATAGTCCCTGCCCTCCAAGGGTCAACTGTTTTAGATGCATCGAATTGAAAACAAGGTTTGTGGGTGTCATTTAAAGAAGGAGAACAAGGCATTCCTGAAACCTCACACTTTAGACAGTCTGTTATGAGCCTATGGAGAAGAGTAGGTGGTCTGTTGGCTTCAGCTCTGCGTAACTGTTTCCCATTAGTGGAGAGATAGTGGTGAAAGTGGTCAATTTATTCTGCTAAATAAAACACTATTAGATAATTTTAAATGGAAGAAAAAGATCATACAATAGTAACACCACATGTTCCTAGAGGAAAGCTCCTGGTTCAGGCTCAGATCTTCAATGTGTCTACTTTTTGCATTTTTGAGAGACCAGTAGGCAAATAAATTGTCCATGGTTGGGTACAGAGATTTGATAAAGATGGAGCCTGAGCAGAGGTGGGGAAATAGTATGATGGACTTTCTAGGTTCCTTTGGTGCCTCTGGGGCCCTGTATGGCCTATGATTGTCATTGAGTGGGGTGAGGGAAGGGGGAAGGGAATAAGCATTTATAGAGTGCTTACTTTTTTTTCCTCTTCCATAATTATTTATTCTATAATTAAAAAAAACCTGGGGCAATTAACTCTTTTGTCCCATGTAGTTTCGTTTATGATTTCTTGAAATAGAGCAGTGGAAAACCAGGCTTTGATAAAGCCCATTGGGATTCAAATGGAGCTACTTGACCATTCCTGAAATCCAAATCACCCTGGCTCTTGCTGATTGGCTAATAACAGATCCCAGCTCAAGTCTCACTTGGTCATTGGGTTCTGATGGCTCAGAGTGAGTGTAAATAGCAATTGTTTCTGTTCTGGCCAGAAACCCTGAGTGTCTTCCCCTCGCAGTTTAATTTTTTTTTTGAGTAGGTAAATTAGGCCATCTTTTGCCTCTTTTCTTACCTAGCCTTAAATCACTGAATGGGTGTTGCCTCAGACAAACTAAGACCTGGGCAATACTTTAGCTTAAAAAGGCCAAGGTCCCCCACTGCATCTGGAGTCATCTCCAGTTGCCCTAATTTATGCTTTGCCACTGAACTCTGATGACCTTGGAGGAGAGAGTGAGGCTGATAACTTTGCACAGGTGTGCCTCACTTAAATCCCATTCACTTGCAAGTCAAGACATCACTCTTCTGATGTCATTGGTCCTCTTCAGGAATGGAGGACAAACAACAACTACATGCCAGATGCTGTGCTAAGTGCTTTTTATAAATATTATCTCATTTGATCCTCACAATAACTTTGCTCTGAGGTAGATGCTATTATCATCTTCATTTTACAGTAGAAGAAACTGAGGCAGGCAGAGGTTAGGTGACTTGCCCAGGGTGACACAGCTAGGAAGTATCTGAGGCTGGATTTGACTTCAGGTCTTCCTCACCCCAGGTCCAGTGTTCTATCCAATACATCACTAGCTGCCTGGAGAAACCCAACTCCTCACCTTTAGGTCCATCAGGCACACTGACATCTTTTCTCAGGGACCTTCCCCTTCACTGTAGGTGAAGCAGGTTGTATGGTAAAAGGATTGGAGACTATATTATATGAAGACCATTTAAAGGAACTTGAGATGTTTAGCCTGAAGAGGACTTGGTGGGGCAGGGACAGTTAGCCGTCTTTTGGAGTTTCAACACTAGAAGTACCAGGTGTGTCAATTGACACAAAAATTTTATTATAATTTTACTTTGAAATAAAAATTTGCATCCTATCTCTACTTCCTTTGCCTCGTGGATGAAAGAGCACACTGTATTGATTGACACAGCTTGGTCCTTCAAGGTCTCCTTAAATTCCAGTCCTTCTATTAAAGGGATAGAAGAAAGAACACAGGAGTTGGAGTGATTGGCTCTGGGTTTGAATTCTGGCTTTGCTTCCTACTACCTGTGTGATGTAGGATAAGTCATCCCACCTCTCTGAACTTCAGTATTCTCATCAGTAAAATGAGGCAGTGTACTATATGGAAAGAGTGCTTGTTTTGGAATCCAGAGACCGGGGTTCAAACCTCTCTTCTGATCTCCTTAACCTTTTATTTCAGTTTCTTTGTCTGTAAGACGATAGGGAAGGACTATCACAGAATCACAGAATTGAAGAGCTAGGAGGGACCTCAACAGCCACCTAGTATAACCCATCCATGAAAAGAATCCCCATTGCAACATAACCCAACAAATGGTCATCTAGCCTGGGCTTGGAGACCTTCAAGGAGAGGGAGGCTACCACCCTTCAAGGTTGCCATTCTATCTCTGGGAGACCTCTCATTGTTGGTAAGTTTTTCCTGGAATCAGGACTACATTTTCCTCTTTGTAACTTCTACCCATTCTTCCTGGTTTTGTCCTCTAGGGCAGAACATTCACAATTCTCTCTCTCTTTTTTTTTTTTTGCAGAGCAATTGGGGTTAAGTGACTTGCCCAAGGTCACATGGCTAGTACACGTGTCAAGTGTCTGAGGTCAGATTTGAACTCAGGTCCTCCTGACTCCAGGGCACCTAGCTGCCCCCCATTCACAATTCTTTCAACTGATTCTTATGTCCTCCTATGTCAGGGAGCTCTCCTCCGTACACCTGCCAATTTGTCAATGTCCTTCCTAAATCATGATGCCCAAAACGGAACACAATACTCCAGGTGAGGTCTCACGGGGAAGGAAAGGGAAGGAGTAAGCATTTATAGAGTGCCCATTGTGTGCCGGGCACTGTGTCAAGTACCTTTTATAAATATTATCTCATCTGATCCTCACAAAAACTCTGCAAGGTAGCTATCATTCTTCCCATTTTATAGTTGAGGAAACTGAGGTAAACAGATTTAATTGATTTGTCCAGGTTCATGGGGCCAGATGTGCATTTAGGTCTTCCTGACTTCAGGCCCAGTGCTCTCTGTCCCTTGTGACAGCAGTTGTTCCTAGGGAGGAATAAAATTTCCTGATTCCTGGAAGCTAAAACCCTCCACTTTCTCTACTCTCACTCTCTTCTTAACTCCTTACAATCTTCTCTTCTCTTGCCTTCTCATTCCAGGGAAACTGCTCTTTCCAAAGTTACCAATAATTCCTTAAATTGCCAGATCCAGTGCTTTTCTCTCAATCCTCATTCTCTCGACCCCTCGGCAGCCTCTGACGCCGTTGATCACCCTCCTCTCCTTGATACTTTCTTCTCTCTAAGTTTTCAGGCCACTACTCTCTCCTGGTTTTCCTCCTATCTATATGACCATTCCTTTCCACGCTCCTTTTCTGGTTCCTTATCCAAATCACATCTTCTAACTGTGGGTGTCACTCAGAGTTTTGTCCTGGACTCTTCTCTTCTTCCTCTATACCAGGGCTGTCCAACCTTAGGTTTTTATTGAAACAATAGACAGTATATTTTGATTTGCCATTTTAGTGAGAGCTCTGTGGTAGCTCAGCTTCATTTAGTAAAGCATTTATGTAAATTTCTGTGCTTGCAGGCAGGTTGCATAAATCGCACTGTGGGCTGCATGCGCCCATGGGCCGCATTTTGGACAGCCCTGCTCTATACTACTTCACTTGATGATCTCATCAATTCCCATGGCCTTAATTATTGTCTCTGTGCTGATAATCTCAAATCTACCCATCCTTGCCCCAAACTCTCTGCTAACCTCCCATTTTCATCTCCAGCTGCCTTTCAGGCATCACAAACTAGATGTTCGGTAGACATCTTAAATGCAGTATGTCTAAAGCTGAACTCATTATCTTTTGTCCCTAAAAACTTCTCCTCTCTTATCTTCCTGATTACTGTACAGGACAACACATCCTCTCAGTCCCTCAGGTTCACAACCTAGGATTCATCCTGAACTCTTCACCATCTCTCATCTCCCGTGTCCAATTTGTTGCCAAGGGCTGTTGATTTCACCTTTGCAATCCCTCTTGAATATACTTCCCCCTTCTTTCGTTCGGCACGGCCACCATCCTAGTACAGGCTCTCATCACCTCACACCTGGACTATTGTAATAGCCTGCTGGGGCGGGGAGGGGGTGGGGGTCTGCCTGGCTCAAGTCTCTCCTCTAATCCATCCCCCATTTAGCTACCAAAGTGATTTTCCTGAATCACGGGTCCGACCATGTCAGCCCCCTACTCATAAACTCCAGTGGCTCCCTTAACCTTCAGGAGCAAATACAAAATGGTCTGTTTGGCATTCAAAACCTTTCATAACAGCCTCCTCATACCTTTCTAGTCTTCTTACACCTTACTGGCCACCATACACACTTCAATTCTGTGACCCTGGCCTCCTGGCTGTTCTGTGAACAAGATACTCCATCTCTTGGCTCTGGGCATTTTCTGCGTTTGTCTCTCATGCCTGGAAGGCTCTTTCTCTCTATTGGCCTCCCTGGCTTCCTTTAAGTCCCAACTAAAAACTCATCTTCTAGAAAGTCTTTCCCAACCCCTCCTAATTCTAGTGCTTTCTCTCTCATTTATTTCCTATTTATCCTGTATATACCTTGTTTGTACATATTTGTACAAACTCCATTAGATTATAAAGTCCTTGAGGGCAAGAACTGCTTTTTGCTTCTTTTTGTAGCCCCAGGCTTAGCACAGTGCCTGGCATATAGTAGGTGCTTAATACATGTTTATTGATTTATCGACAGAGGTAAATAAGAAAAAAGTCCAGCCTTTGCTCAGCCTCTCTGCCTGGTTCAGAGCAAACAAGGGAGGCTTAAGAGATAATTTTGAGGGCTGCAAGCAAGGGTGTTCTGGAATCATCTTGAATTGAGATAGTAGACAGTTAAATTTTCACTGTGATCATTAACACTTTGGATATCTGTAAACTGCAAGTCAGGGCTTGATTTATTGTTTTGTTGATTATTTATACTTGAGAATGACGGAGAAAATTTACTAATACAGATTAAACTTTAAAATGTACTGTGCTTACTACCTCCCTATTCCCGTCTCTGCACCCGCCCCCCTCTCCCCTAGATTGTTAAACGTCTGTGGTTACAGACTTACTCCTTACTCCCTGGCTACTATCTATAAGGCAACAGCTGTTTCCTCTCTACATTTACAATCTGTGAATCCCCATCTTGTGCCTTTTGATTGATTGATTTTGATTTCCTTTTCCATTAATGGGAGAAGTGGATTGGGTAAGACTATGGAGGGGAGGGACTTCGGATTAAAACAGTTCTCTGCACTGCCTGGGCTTCTTAATTATGAGGAGGTCACATTGGTTTGATGTCTTAGTCCTAGACTCCTCTCTGCTTATGGCTTGCTTGAGTGCCACACCTCAAAGGGCTGCAGAGTGGGAGGGAGGGGAGGGACCATCTGTTTCTCGTTCGTGAAGAAGAAATATTTTCTCAGCCCATTGTGCAGATGAGCAGATCTCCAATGAAAGTGCCATTTGCCAATAAACTTGTATGCCTCCAGCTTCCCAGAGTCCTGGGTGCCCTTGTCTGTCTCCTGGGTAAGTCTTATTGTCTTTACTTGTGTTACCTTCGTGGGCCCTTCAGCCTTGAGCCCATGAGGAGGGTATCAATGGGGTCTCTTCAAACTCTCTAGCCTAAACTCTTGGCTCTGAGAGATGCTTGGCCAGCTACAGCAGAATAGAGCCCTTAGTGAGCAATGGGGAGGGGAGATCTTCTTAACTCTTGGCCTCATAGGCTGCTTTGGGTGGAGGGGAAGGTTGAAATTTATTACAGGGGAAAAATAAAAGTGACAGAATGGAAGTTCATAGAACTGAGACTGAGAGGTAGGGTTGGGGTTGGTGCTGCTAGGATTGACCCTTTGACTATAGAAGTAAGGAGAAAGGGGCATCTTTATTTAGGTTACTTCCAGGAACCTCATTCCCTGCCACCTCACTTAAGGAGGCTGGTTTGAATATTGATTCAGAGTAGTTTTTCCATGCCTGGGGTGAAGCCCCTAAGCCTGCAAGACATAGTTTCTCTTTTAAAATATATCCTCTATCTTTGGGTCACAGAGCCTTTTCTGCACATCCCAGATCCACCAAATTATATTTAACACAGAGATAGCTATTATCTCTCCTAAAGCTTCTGTCTCCACTCAAAAGGTCCCCATATTCCACTTTTAAAGTTGAAATTTATAGCAGCTGACTCTGCTTCCTCTGTATTATTTTAGAAGATGATGCCCCACCCCACCCCTAATATATCACTAATGATTTTTCTACCTATGTTTTTTTTAAACTGCCCTTAGACTTGTTCCTACCCTTAACCTTCTCATGGTCTGAGTCTCGGCTCTCCTGTCTGTGAAACGGTTCAAATGTAAAAAAACCCTATTTAGGTTTTTAATGCCCTTCCTAACATGTCCCCTTTCTTTCCTTTCCAGTCTTTTTACGTGCTACTCACTGCTTCCTCCAGCCCCCTGCTGTGTGATATAGTAACATTGGCCTTCGTGAGCAAGACACTCCATCTCCTGACTCCTGGAACAGTGTCTCCCTTCTTATCTTCCCCTCTAGCTTCTCTGGCTCCCTTTGATCTCTGTTTGAATGCTACCTTCTGAAAGAAGCTTTTCCCAGTTCTCCTTAATGCTTCTCTTTCCAGATCTGGAGAAGGATAAACACTATACCAAAGTTTCAGAACTGAAGAGAGAGTATTATACAAACCAGATCAGGGAAATGAATTTCTATTCTTGGTTATTAAATGTCTGGAAAAGGAAGTGGTGATCAGTCTAATAACCCTATCCAAGATGAAAATGTGTTCATCTCATTTTCATCTTGGATAGGGTTATTAGACTGATAGATCAGGAGAATGCTATAGCTAGAGTTTACTTAGATTTCTACAAAGCATTTGACGTAGTTGTAGTCTTCTTGTCGACGAGATAGAATTCTTCTTGTGGGGCTATCCAGTAGGTAGATTTGGGAAGATATTAAATGGCCAGACTCATAGAATAGGTATTAATGATTCAATGTCAACTTGGAAGGAGGTATTCAGGAGGATGTATTAGGCATATCTATATAGTGTATCTATGCTTGGGCCTTTCCTATTTGACATTTTAATCAGTGACTTCAGTAAAGGTATGGAAGGCATGCTTATCCAGTTTGCAATGGTAGATACATAGTGGTAAGGATAGTTAATAGGTTGGATAACAGAATTAGGATCCAAAAAGATCTTGACAGGTTAGAATACTGGGTCAATTTTTTTTTAACCAGACTTGTGATTTCATTGCTCCAGGGATCTCCCATTGAGGAACTACTTCCATTAATGCAGATCGGTGCTTTCTCTTCTATGTGTTTCTTTGGGAGTCTCCTACAGACACTAAGAAGGTTGAATAGCCAGCCTAAGGCAAAGGTGGGACTTGAACCCATGCCTTCTTGTCTCTGAGGCCATACCTTATAAATACAGAATGGCAGAGTCCTGCCTAGAGTGTATGGGAAAACACCTCGGGATTTTAGTGCCTGAATTGTTAGTGTGATGGTAGCTCAAAAAAATATGATCTCAGGCTGCATTAAGAGATTTATAGTGTTCAAGATTAAGGAAGTGAGAGTTCCCCATTTGGAATATTGTACTTTGCTCTGAATTCTATATCTCAGGAAGGATGTTGATGAGTTGGAAGGTAGCCAGGGGGTGACAAGCCCTTAGACCATATGGTATGAGGCTTGATTGAGGGCACCAAGTATATAGAGAGTAGAGAAGAGAAGGTGGGGGTGGCGTGGGAATACAACAACTCTCTTTAAGTACACAAGGGGTTTTCATCTGGAGGAGCAATTAGATTTATTCTGTTTGGCCCAAGAGGATGGAATCAGCAGCAATAGGTGGAAGAAAATTTAGGCTTGATGTCATGAAAAACTTTTTTTTTTTTTGGCAGGGGGAAGGCAAGGCAATTGGGGTTAAGTGACTTGCCCAAGGTCACACAGCTAGGAAGTGTGTCAAGTGTCTGAGCCTGGATTTGAACTCAGGTCCTCCTGACTCCAGAGCTAGTGCTGTACTCACTGCACCACCTAGCTGCCACCAGGAAAAAGCTTCTTAATAATTAGAACTTTTAAAAAGTGGAAAGGGCTGCCTTGGGAGGTGTTTGAATTTTCCTACCTTGCAGGTCTTTAAGTAGAGGGCAGATGACCCCTTGTTGGGCGTATTGCAGTGGACACTTCCTTTGGGTCTGGCTTGGACTAGATGGCTAACGAGGTCCCTTCCAATTCTAGCATTCTATGATTCTGTGACAAATAAAACGATTTTGTGGGAGTGAGGGTGGGGAGGGCAAGGCAAGAAGATTAGAGAATGGAGATAGATGCTGTATAGTCCCACTCTCCCCATCCCCCATGATTATTAAAGGTGATATAAAGTAATCAAAGGGCACTTCTTCCTCTTTTCAATACACTAATCCCTTCAGGAAATGGGGAAACAGAGTGCTTTCCTTGGGTGGATCAATACTCTAACCTAGGGGTGAGGAACCTGTGGCCTTGAGATAACATGTGGCCTTCTAGGTCCTTGGATGCGTCCTTTTGACTGAGTCCAAGTTTACGGAACAAATCCTTTTATTAAGGGGATTTGTTCTGTGAAGTTTGGATTCAGTCACAGGGCCTCACTTGAGGACTTAGAGGGCCACATGTGGCCATGAGGCTGTAGGTTCCCCACGCACGCAGTCTCTTTGGTGGTTGAGGGAAGGCAATAATCTTAACTAGACATGAGATATTTCTTCTTTTAAGTACTGTTATACTCTTGACTATTTCCTGGAATCTTAGCTTTCGTTCTTGACTTTTTCATGCATTCTCCTAAGAGAAAGATGTTAAGCCTAAGAAAAAGTTAAAAAGGGCCTTTAGTGCAGGGCATTATTTCCTCTGAAGTTTGATTAAGCTCTACTTAACTTTTCTTCCTTCAGATAAGTTTGGAAAGAACTCTAGACTGGAGAAATGTATTTCTTAACATTACCAGTTGACCTAAAAACCCCTTTAACATGCTTCCACACCCGCTTGTCAATATCCTTCCTAAAAGGTGGCACCCACAGCTGAACACACTACCCCACATGGGTTCTAACCAAGGCAGAGTACAGCATGTTCCTTCCATGTTGTGGGTGTTAGTTTTCTCTTTGTCTGCCAATGAGACTCTGTTTACTCATGTGGACCTTGTAGACGCCTAAAACCTACAGATCTTTCTCAGACAAATTGCTATTTAACTGAGCCTCTCCCATCTTATGCTTGTGAAGTTTATTTTTTGAATCCAAAGACAGACACATCTGAGTTTCCCTGGTATTCTATCTTTTCCCAGGACCTCACTTGGTCCATCTCTACCTGGGCTACTGTTTTCTGGTGCTCAAAAAAAAATATTCCAGGTATCTTTGGTGTAGTAGACTGGAATTCAGGAAACCTGGGTACAAGTTCACGGTTCTACAATTTACTAGCTGTCTGACAGCTGTAAAGTGGAGATAATAATGCTTGTCCTACCTACCACACTGAGTTGTTATAAGGAAAATTCTTTGTAAAATATAAAACATAAATATGATTGTTATTATCACGTGAGCTACAATCAAGTTGGCCACCTCTAAGGCAGTTGACAGTTTCTTCCTGAGAGTCCCCCCTGTGCAGAGTTTTATATGGAGCTTGGAAGGATGGCAAGAGGGCACAAGAGGCTTGAACTCTCCCTTTAAGCAGCTCTGCAGGAGGAACTGAGCCCTAGAGTCCAGGTTCTCCTGATCTGCCATACTCAGAGCCACAGAGCTAGGTTCAAATGAACAGAGTTTTGACTTGCTTCATGGGATAACTATAAGAATCATCCTAGAGCACCAGTCCTGGAGTCAGGAGGACCTGAGTTCAAATCCGGCCTCAGACACTTGACACATTTACTAGCTGTGTGACCTTGGGCAAGTCACTTAACCCCAATTGCCTTGCCTTCCTCCTTCCAAAAAAAAAAAAGAATCATCCTTTATACTTGCATAAAAAGCTGAATTTGGTGACAAAACTGTGTACCTGTCCAATACCTGTCTGTGCTTAAGCTATGATCAAGATTGCTCCGGCTGCAAAGGCCATAGACATCTTAAATTCAACATGTCCCAAACTGAACCCATGACTTTTCCCCCAAACCCTGTCCTCTTCCTAACTTCCTTATTACTGTTGAAGGTCCCACCATCCTCCCAAGTCATCCAGGCTTGCAAATTAACTGTCATGCTTGACTCCCCACTCTCTCACTCCCTATATCCAATCTGTTGCTAAGGCTTGTTGATTTTTCCCTTCATAACATCTGTTGTACATGCCCTCTTTTCTTCTTGGACACAAGTTGTGTTCGTCCTTCGTTCATTTTCAAAGAGAACCATGACATCAGGGAAATGATGACATGATTTGCAGTTGACTTTGATTTGAGTGAGGGAGGGCTATGCAAGGTTACCAGCCTCACTTAGTCCTCCAGGGCCATCTGGCTCCAGTGGCCTGATATTCGCCAGGACAACTAGAGATGGCCCAGGATGCATTGGGAGACCCTGGCCCTTCCAGACTAAGGTCTTTTCAGGTTCTCACTTTGAGTGAGGTAACACCCATTCAGTGAAGAGGCCTTTTTCACAACAGTGGTCCAGTCCCTTGTCACCTCTTGCCTAGGCTATTGTAACAGCCTGCTGTTGGTTGGCCTGCACCAAGTTTCTCCCCATTTCAGTCCATTCTCACTCAGCTGTAAAAGTAATTTTCCTAAAGTCTAACCATGTCATCAACCTCCTTTTCCCCCAACTCAGTAAACTGCAGGGGGTTCCTATCACCTCTAGGGTCAAATAGAAAATCCAAAAAACAGAAACAAAACCCTTGTAACAAAGAGGCATAATCTAACTAGTTTTCCTGACTTGTTTAACGTTAGTGCAATGGCAACTGGGTGGTGCCATAGTGCACAGAGTGCCAGGCCTGGAATCAGGAAGACTCATCTTCCTGCGTTCAAATACAGCCTCAGACACTTACTAGCTATGTGACCCTGGGCAAGTCACTTAACCCTGTTTGCCTCAATTCCTCTTCTGTAAAATGAACTAGAGAAGGAAATAGCAAATCCCTCTAATATCTTTGCCAAGAAAATTCCAAATGGGGTCACAAAGAGTCAGATATGACTGAACAACAAGAGTAAGGCAAGCATTCAAAGCCCTTGTAACCTACCTCTCCATCCTAAAAGCTGCACACCTATAGCTTCTCCTAGACTGGCACGTCCTCTAGTTGATACAGGTGTTTGTTCTCAGGAATTTTGGAAAAACCGAGATCAGCTGCTTTGACCCACTGTAGACACTTCTACTGAGAGTGGTTTCCAAATACACTTCAAATTTCAGGAGATCAATGTCTGCATCAAGGGGTGTTGGGTGGAGGAGTGGGGGAGGGGGAAAGGAGGAAGAAGGTAAGGGAAGTTGGGGTTGGTATTTTTCTTTTCTCAGTTCTATTATAAATATTAACCTTCATTTCTGGTTCCAACTGCTTCCTGGCTGACTGTTCATCGACTGTGTAGGACTCTGACCAATTTTATTTCTTTTAAAATTTTGAGCTTAGCAAATACCAAAGTGAGAAATTCCATATACATGTGTAGAACGGACATGAAAGTGCAGATCACCTTTCTATAGTGCTTGCTTTTTTTTTGAACTTATAGTAAATTCAGCATGTTAAATTCAGTAGACTGTCCTGGACTACACTCCACTCTCACCCCAGTGAGACAGACCTTTCCTGCTAATCTTCTAGGTTATCTTGGGCTGGAAAATTATTTCACTCCATCCTTTTGTTGGTTCTGCTGCACCAGAATTGATTTCGAGACATTTTTTTTTCTTTTTAAAATTTATTTATTTATTTTTAGTTTTCAACATTCACTTTTATGAGATTTCGAGTTCTAAATTTTCCCCCTCCCCATGAGAACATGCATTCTGATATAGACTATACATGCACAATCATATTAAACATATTTCCGCATGAGTCACGTTGTGAAAGAAGAATCAGAACAAAAGGAAGAAGCCATAAAAAAGAAGAGAAAATAGTATGCTTCAATCTGCATTCAGACTCCATACTTCTTTTTCTGGATGTGGGTAGCATTTTCCATCATGAGTCTTTTGGAATTATCTTTATTCATTGCATTGCTAAGAAGAGATAAGTCTATCAAAGATGGTAATCGTACAATGTGGCTGCTAGTATGTACAATGTTCTCCTGGTTCTGCTCACTTCACTCAGCATCCATTCATGTAAGTCTTTCCAGGGTTTTCTGAAGTCTGCCTGTTCATTATTTCTTTTTTTTTTTAATTTTTAATTTTTTATTTATTTATTTTTAGTTTACCACACACGGTTCTACATAGTTTGAGTTCCAGATTTTCTCGAGGCATTATTTTAAAGTTGTTTGGAGGGCAATTTGGGAGAGCTTAAGGCAGGAGTGGGGAACCTGTGGCTTGGGGCCACATGTGGCCTTCTAGGTCCTTGGGTGCAGCCTTTTGACTGAGTCCAAGTTTTACAGAACAAATTCTTTTATTAAGGGGATTTGTTCTGTGAAGTTTAGATTCAGTCAAAGGGCCATACTTGAGGACCTAGAGAGCCATATGTGGCCTTGAGGCTGAAGGTTCCACTCCCCTGGCTTAGGGCATTCTGCTTGACCTTATCCCTTCTACCTCCCATCCCCATTGGAAAAAAAGAAAAAGAAAACTAAAACTCTTGTAACAAATATGCATTGTCTAAGCAAGTTTTTTTTTTTGGCTTGTTCAACATTAATGGAATGTGGGACGTAGGCCAGTATAGACCAGACACATACAGAGTATGACCCCACTCTGCACCATTTGTCATTTTGCCTTGTTTGTTACTTTGTATATTTGAATTTCCCCTTCTCTCCTATCAGTTTAAAAAGCATATCATTTCCTTCTCAGTGTCTCAGCTACCAAGTGGTACCTGAACTTGCCTCATTCTCACAAAGTGGAAGGGACCAAAGAGATGGTGATGATTCGGGGCAAGCGTTGATTCCCAGATTGGCCTCTTCCCCAGCAGCCCAGCCTGACTCAGCTCATAGAACCCTTACCCATTTTAAAAGTAGCTTGTGTCAAATATCATCAGGAAGGGAAATCTATTTGTCTCAGTTCATTCCCACTTTCATTACTTCTAAAGCTGTCCTGCTTGTCCTTATCCTACCCACCTCCCACCCCCCATTGGGGAATGGCTGAACAAATTGTTGTACATAAATGCAATGGAATATTATTACAGATATGCATTTCTGGGCACGTCCACTATGTGGATTTGTTTTGCTTGACTTGGATTATTTGTTAAAAGAATTTTTCTTCCTTCCTTTTGCTCAGTTAATTGGTGAGAGGTGGGGTGGTGAAATGGTATTGTTGCAACAGTGAGGTCAAAGAAGAGGATAGGAGAGAACAGAAGGAAATTCAGAAAGAAGCGCAGACAAGTAGGATAGTTTTGAATGCAGTGTGTAGAATTTATTATATACTTTTCATTAAAAGGCAAAGAGTGTGAAATTGAGATTCATGATTTCATACAGAATCCTCTTTTTGTTCTGCTGTATGCATAGAAATGTTCTTTTTTGGGGGTATTTTAAATCCAGAATAAAAAAATTAAAAAGAGAGAAGATAGGGGAACAAAATGAAGATGTTGGGAAAATGTATTGCATGTGAATAGGTTGAAAAAGTGTTTTTTATCTGTTGTACTCAGAGCAGGGATAAATATTTGGAGAGATGAGGAACATCATGGCTTATCTTAGAGACATCAGGACCTAAATTGAACAATCTCTTCTCCAGAAATCTGAGAATATTTTCTGGAGGAGCCAGGGCTAAGTTATGGTCAGTAGAGCTATAATCACAGGCCGAGTGCAGGCGGGGGCCCCCAGGGTCAGCTCTGGGATTAGTACGTATGGGTATGGCTTTCATCTGAGGCCAATATTCTGCAAAGGTGCACAATGTCATAAATCTGTTGCCCTTTGGGCAGAGTGAAGGTCTCCTGGAATAGTAAGGCTAAATGTTGAGAGCAGGGTAAGGTCATAGAAAGTAGAGCTCAGAAACAGCTAGGTGTAGGCCGAGGAGATGAGCCAAGGGACTGAGCAGTCACGGGAAGAGATATCTGGAGTCATATTGCCTAGCAGCATATGTTGCATGTACTCAAAGAACCAATTACCAGGAAATGACTTTATTTACTGTAGCTGCTATGGCTCCACATAGGGCCTTCTGTGTTTACAGATACATCCGCCAAAGAGCAGCTGTTCTCTTTAGAAGAGCAGGGGTTCTTAACCTTTTCATTCCCCATTGTGGACCCTTTTGTGACTCTGGTGAAGCTTAGGGACAGCTTCTCAGAATGAATCCCCTCTGCCTTTTGTAGCTTAAGGAAAAAGGAGGCCTAGGGTTGGGAGTATATAGATAGATTGGGCATTTATTAAGGGCTTACTGTATGCAAGGCACTGTGCTAAGTGTGGGGACTACAAATACAAGCAAACAAGGAAGTCCCTACCCTCTAGGAGCTTACACTCTAATGGGGGTTGGAGTGGGGGGGAACAAGACAACACAAAGAGGAGCTAAAAACGAGGGGGAATTAGGCTGCTGTTGAGGAGGTAAAGAAGTCCACAGAAAGAGTTGATCTGGAAATGAAAGAATCATGGTTGGGTGTCCTCATGAAAGACCAGGCTTAGGACTCTCTTCTAGTTAATATTCAATCCTAGAAGTAATAAAAAGCCACTCAAGTTTATTGAGTAGGAGGAGAGGAGATATTTTAGGAAAATTACTTTGGCAGCTATGTGGAAAATGGATTGGATTGGGGAGAGACTTAAGGCAGGAAGAATAATTAGGAGGCTATGAGAACAGTCCAGGTGTTGTAACAAGAGGTGATGAGGGCCTGAACTGGAGTGGAAACTTTACAACAGCACTAAGGACTCAGAAAAGCTGAAAAGAAATTTCCCATTGGGCGTTAGGGGTATTTCTATAACCCAGGGAGAATAGAAGGTTTGGAGAGTATGACCTGTGATGAAAATGTAAAAGATTGAGGTGATATAGTTTGGAGACAAAGCAGCTTATATGTCTTCTCCATGAAGCCAACTCCAGTAAATCTAACTGGTGACTTTAGTTCTCTAGATACCTGCTGGAGTCTACTCAAAATCAGAGACTCATAAATTCTTGCCTCTCCTTCGTGATCATTTCAGTCTTCAAAATGACAGAAGTAACAGAGGAACTGCTATTATAGTCCTGATCTTACCAAAGAGAAGGAGCTATTTGCTGAAGTAGAAATGATGGAAACTTTGGTGGAGGGGAGGGGAAGAATGCTATTCTATTGTAGAATTCCTGTTAAAGATAAGAAAGTCAGGTGTAGTTTCACATGTACCCCAGATTAAGGGAGAAAGGATTTCAAAGAATTCAGAAGAAGGAGAAGTAGGATCCTAGGCCCTTAAATTCTCTAGGGGCATTCAGTCTGATAAGGATGGGAAACTTTCAGCAATAAAATTTTGTATATTCTAACAGTCCTCCTGACAAGACATGTACTGGCTGCCTTTGTGAGGGGATATAAGTTGCTAAAAATTCAGGTTGTTTGATTTCTGCCCTGGGAAGAGAGAAAACTCTCAAGAGCTTCCCTCTCTCTTCAGCACCCCTCACCCTGCCCCCAACCCCAACAAAACCCTAACTTCCTAGCAGGAAATCCCCTATTTCAGTTTTGCCTTTTGAGACTGTTTCTTTTCTTCCCAAGTTGGGAAGAAATAAGACTCATTAGGCTCCTTATAAGGCAGCCAGTTCAAGATTTGCCAGAAGGATTCTTAGAACATAAAAACAGAAACATTTCCAATAAGGAAGGGAGAAGCTGTGTCTGAAAAGAGCAATGCCATGGTCCTATCAGAATAAAATTAGGAATGTTTAAACAAGATAATGAGGCAAGCATGGACCATGACTGCTGAACACAATGTAAAGCACTGTATTGTTTTTTTTTTCATATGGTAGGAGAAGATCAAAGTAAGAAAATTCTACTGCTTGGGTTGATAGAACCAGGGAATATGGAACTAAACACCTGGGCCAACCACACTTGGAAAGGCATCTTGAGTTTGGGGGAGGGGGAAGGAAGAGTGTTCAACATTCCTTGGGGGAAGACTGTCTCTGGGATACCATGAAGATGCTGCTACAAAGAATTTCCAGTCTCCGCCCCCCCCACCATCCCCACTGGCTCATGTAGTAGTTTACTATTTAAGGTAATTATTCTGGATAACTAGGTGCTAAGCTCACTTGTTTCTTCACACTTGGCATCTAAAAAAGCCTGGTTTGGGGGATGGGGATAGAGTGGTCACCTTTCCAGAAAGATGCTTTTAGAAAAGGCGCTGCAGGAGCTCTTGAAACCAATTCTCATGCCTCACCCTTTGACCCCTCAAAATATTATGTTAGAGTTGGACTAGACTTTAGGCTTCATCTAGTCTAGGCCTCAGTATATGGAAATGGCTGGGCTACCATCATCTTGGCTGACTCGGAGGGGACAAATTGATGTAATGAGGTGACTGGTTCCATTATCTAGGCCTTCTTTCCACTCCTTTGTTTTTTTGTTTTCAGTCCTGCCCAACTCTTCATTTGGAGTTTTCTTGGCAAAGATACTGGAGTGGTTTGCCATTTTCTTCTCTAGCTCATTTTACAGATGAGGAAACTGAGGCAAACTGGATTAAGTGACTTGCCCAGAGTCTAGTGCTCTATCCACTGTGACACCTACCTGCCTCTTTTCCCTCCTATCTGGGGTAAATTTGGGTCCTGCCAAACTTGTCTTCTTTTCAAGGAGCGGATCAGCTGCTTTCCAGTGGGAAACCTTCCCTCAACGCCACTTTTATCATCCTGTCACCAGCCCTACCAGGTCATAGCTCAGTTCTTGCTCCAATACCAGGATCTGCTGTATGTTCTTCCTTAGATTAAGACAATCACTTGTCAGTGTCCTTTTAGGTCTCCTTCCTTGAGGCAGGCTTCCCCATTTGAGGTCGATTGCTTGCTCTAGGACAAAGCCCCAGGTGTCCCATCCTAGTTATGTTTAGGGATGGAACGCTGATAAGAGGTAATGGAAAGAAGGTCCTGTTATTTTGCTTTGGTTTTCTATTCTAACGAGAATGATCATTGAAGTGGGGGAAAAAGGAACAAAGTTCTTGACAGCGAATTGGAGACAGCAAAAATATGCAGCTTCTTCCCTTCGTGAATTCAAGACACAGAGTCTAGATTCAGCATAAACCATGGTTATCAAATTACTGGGTGAATGTAATTACTGAGTTACTGTTAGTGATCTCTGGAGGACAGTGGCAGGACAGTGGCAGTAAAAAAAAAAATGGAGACGGATGGTGAAGAACCAGAAAGGTGTCATAGGACTGGTGAAGTACAGATATTCCAGTTTTTTAAAAAGGGAAAAGAGTGGAGTTTGTAAATTATAGGCCAGTAAAACTGGCTTTAATTGTCAAAATCCTGGAAAATATTAAAAAGATGGCCAGTGAATATATGGAAAAAGAAGCTGGCAAAGGTCATGGATTCATTTTTGGACATTGGTTTTGTGGACATTGATTCTGTTTTTGTGTGTCTATGTTACAGGTGTTTTGTTTTCTAGTGTGGGGAGAGAGGGGGAGAAAGAGAAAATAAACGAGCTTGTTAAAAAACAAAAAAACAACAGATAATACCATACAGACCTCATTTTCTGTTTTTGGACTGAGTTGTTAGGTGGGTAATATAGTTTGCCTAAGTATCAGTGAAACATTTGATGAAGTCTCTTGTGCACCTGGGGACATGGCCCAACTTGTTCAATGAATCCCCCACGCAAGGCTTTTGTTGTTCAGTCGTGTCTGACTCTTTGTAGCTCCATTTAGGGTTTTCTTGGCAGAGATACCAGAGTGGTTTGCCATTTTCTTCTCCAGCTCATTTTGTAGATGAGAAAACCAAGGCAAACAGGGTTAAGTGACTTGCCCAGAGTCCCACAGCTACTAAGTATTTGAGGCTGGATTTGAATTCAGGGAGATGGGTCTTCCTGATTCCCAGCCTAGTGCTCTATCTACTGTATCACTAGATAAGGCTACGCAAAATACAAAATGGGACAACCAGATGGCGCAGTGGATAGAATGTGCCCGAAATCAGGCACATTCATATACAAAGAATACAGAAAAAGAGGAATGTGTATGAAACTCTTAAGTCTTTATTACATACAGCTTGTTTGTTGAGTATGTATTATACTTAACGGTATCCCTTTCTGAACTTCCTTCTGCTTTCTTTTGTGTGTTTTAAAGGTTTTATTGTTGCTCTTTTCTTTTTTTGACAGTTGTTAGTATGATTGCTTTTCTTTCCATAATTCTCCCTCCCATATAAAAAATAGAAGCCCTCCCTTATAACAAATAACTATAGTCAAACAAAGCAGGACAAATATGCATGTTGACTGTGTCTAATAACATATATCTCATTCTTTGCCTTTAATCTATTATCTCTCTGTCAAGAGGTGGAAGGCATATGGGATTCATCATCAGTCTTTGGGAGTGGCTATTAGTCATTGCAATGTTCAGAATTTTTAACTATTTCAAAGTTCTTTCCCTTATAGTACTGTAGTCTTTGTATAATTATTCACCTGGTTCTGCCCATTTCATTCTATATGAATTTATACAAGTCTTTCCAGGTTTCTCAAAATTTATACTTTTTACCATTTTTTTTTACAGAGCATTATATTAACATACTATAATTTGTTCAACTGTTCCCCAATTGAGGGACACATATTTTGTTTCTAATCCTTTGCTATAACAAAAAGTGTGACCACAAATATTTTTGTACTTTTGAGTCCTTTTCCCATTGGGGTGTAGGTGCATAAGTTTTATTAATGGTCAAAGACTGTGCATACTTTTAGTGGGATTAGTTTTTTGGGTATTGTTGGAACAGTTCACAACTCCACCAATAGTGCATTTATGTGCCTGTCCTCCCACGGCCCCTTCAACAATTGTCATTTTCCTCTTTTGTCATCTTTGCCAATTTGGTGCCAGGCAGAGTCACAAAGTTGTTTTAATCTTCTTTTCTCTTATTAGTGATCTGAAACATATTTCTCATATGGCTGTTGATGGCTTTTCTTTTTCATTTTGAGAACTGCTTGTTCATGTCCTTTAGTCTTTTATATATTCAAGAATGGCTCTTGTTCTTATATGCTTGTATGAACTTTCCATTACTAGGTGCCCAGGACAGAATAGATAAAAAGGCTATATACAACAGTGTTGTAAATGAAGAAGACAAAATAATGTGAAGAAATGAACATATGAGATACAACATGGTCCACTGAAAAGAGTGCCAGATTTGGAAGCAGAGAAATGAAATTCTCATCTCAACTCTGCCATGTATATCCTATGTGACCTTAAGACAATCCCTTAGCCATTTTGGGCCTCAATTTTCTCACTTGTAAAAGGAGGGGGTTCAATGAGATTACCTCTCAGGTCATATGCACTTGGTAAATGCAGGACAAATTAATGAATGAGGGATGGGGTGGGTGGAAATTGAATAATGTTTCTGAAATCCTTAAAGGATTGAAAAGGGAGCGATGAGTTCCTACCTATTTCTACTAAGGACAGAGAGTGCTTATATTGTACCAGGAAGAATACTGCAAGAACTACAATGTAAACACCTTCCTGACAATAATAGCACATGTGTGTGTATTAATAAAACATTTTACATAATGACCTCATTTGACCCTTAAAATAACCCGGCCAAGGTACTTGTGGAAGGATTATTGCTCCCATTTACAAATGAGGACATCAAGGCCAAAAGAGGTTCAGTGATTTGCCCAAGGTCTCATATAAGTGGTAAAGCTGGTCCTCAAATTTAGGTCTTCTGGATCCTGGTCCAGTCTTATTCCTCTGCAACACGTGGTGGGGGTTCATGCTTTATGACAGTTGCTGGCTATAAGTGAATTCTACGTCCAGTTCTAGTGTTGGCCTGTGCTGCCCCTTGGGGAGGAGACCTTCTACTTCCGCACCGCTTTCCTAAAGTGGGGCTTGTTTAGGGCAGTGCTATCCTGATACAGAGGGATGAACTAGATGACCAAGTTCCTTCTGACTGAGGGAATCTGAGATGCTGTGATCTGCTCTAGCTAAGTAAATAGTGCTGATCCCTGTTCTCTGTTTCCCATCATCCCAGGTGCCTGGACCTCTGGAGCTCAGAGTTCTGGAATTCAGACTTCTCTGCATGGGGTCAAGGGAGGTTCCATCCTGTTTCACTTGAACATAAGCTCAGGAGAAAAGATCAAAAGCATTGCATGGAGCTTTGAATCTAAACAGAGTCATCAGATTCTGTTCTATTTTGTTCCTGAGGATGAGTCTCTAACATGGGAGGATCTCGAGAACACAGATGAGCGGAGAGTTCGTATGACGTTTAACATGACATCCCTGAGGATTGGGAATCTCACCTTTGAGGATCATGGGTGCTATAGAGCTCGAATCCAATATTCTAAAGGAATACTCTGGGATCAAAGCTTTTTTCTCTTTGTTAATGGTAAGTGAGGATAATATACTGAGAACTCAAAGACCAGCCCCTGAGACAACCCACGCTCCACTTGAGAGAGTTTATGCTTCTTGTCACATAGGACAAGGAGCTATCCAGGAGCTACCAAACTCAGTCTTATCTCTTCTTCCAGTTTCTTTGACAGGGATAGGAAGGAAGGTTTCTTTCCCCATTATTTGAAGGGAATATGTATGTGTCAAAGCCCTCAGAATTTGTATTCCCTGACTCCAGAATCTAAAGAAGGCAAGAATGAATTTGAATGGAAATAGAAATACCAGGTGGAGTTTAATTCATCTTCAAGAATTTGTGTAAGTATCCTCAAGAGGCAGCTAGGTGGCTCGAAATGATTTCCCATCTCTGATGTCAGAGGAAGGGAGATCCTGGAGATTGGCTGGCGAGACTCTGGCTATTTGAAATTCCCAAATATGGAAGATTCCAGAAAAAGGTAGGCTGTAGGGGATGTCAAGAGCTGATGCAGCCTGATGTAATTGAACCTAAGCCCTCCAAAGCAGAGGTGTTTTTAGAATGATCGCATTCATTCAGGAAACCCTGTTCATAGTCCATGTGGTGTTATAACATCCGATCACCTCTTTAAACTCTTTTTCTATTGCAAATACCCTATATGATGTTGGTTCTTTTCTGTGGCTGTGGCTGTGGCTGTGGCCTGGATTTTGGAAGTACAGTTGTAACACTAGCACCCTCTTAGTTCAGGTTTGATGTCATAGTCAATAAACATTATTAAGCACCTACTATGTGCCAGGCACTGTGCTAAGTAAGCACTGGGGATACAAATAAGAAAAAGAAAGTCAACTCCAGCCCTCAAAGAGCTTACAATGGAATGAGAGAAGATAATACACAAAAGGAAGCTGAAAGGGGAGAGTCAATGGAGGTCTTCCAGGGAGATACCTGCCTGGGGGTACATGTCTGTGGAGTCCAAACTAAGCAGTGCAACTGATGGAAAATTAAATTAGCTGGAAAATTCTGAGCCCTCTATAAAGTGAAGTTTGGGGAGGAATTTATTGCTCTATCCTCCAATCAGAGGGGGAGAGACAACTGAGGATGCTGAGTATCGAAAGTGGATCAGTTTCCATGATGATAAGATTTCCAGTGATGAGCTCATCCTGGGGGAGGC
The DNA here is from genome assembly GCF_011100635.1 of Trichosurus vulpecula. Lineage (NCBI taxonomy): Eukaryota > Metazoa > Chordata > Mammalia > Diprotodontia > Phalangeridae > Trichosurus > Trichosurus vulpecula. The sequence continues at coordinate 159,943,482 of NC_050576.1, read as the reverse complement.
TTGATGTTCATGGAGTTAAAACCAAGTGGAGCAGTTGATGGGAAATGCATGATAATGTTGGGATAATATGAGGTACTTGCAAGTCACTGAACATTTAATAAAGGAAGCAGATTTACTTTGCTCTTACACAGCAAGAATATGTAACAAGGATATAGTAGCACTTAGCTTCTCTGAATGTGGCCCTCCTCATCTCTTTCTGGAAATTCATCTGGTCAGTAGGTCATCACAATAAGTTTACTTGTGTGGTCTCAGGCACCCACTAAGTCTCAGAAGTCCTGACTACATGTGGCTAGGACCTTTTATGTCCCCAGACCAGGAAGTTGCATCTGGAAAACATGGGTCCTACCACATACCACCACTTGGTAGCAAGGTCTTTCGAATCTTTTAGAGGAACTGCTGCCATTTACATTATGGTATAGTCCTCTTGTTAGAGGTAATACTAAGGTAGGGTGAATAGGGGAAAAGAAAAAACAAAAACAAAAACCAAAAAAACATGGAGAACAAAATCCAGAAATTCTAGGCCTTTACTCTCCCTTTTCAGAAAGACCAAGTCTCAAGTCTTTTACTGGAGAGTCCTCCTAATATGGGCAGTATTGAGGGAAAAACTAAAACAAGCAAATCAAAAACAAAACAAAAAAATGTGGAGAAACACAAAAGCCAGAAATTCTAAACCTTTCTTCGTCTTTTAGAAAGACTATGTCTCTAAGGCTCACAGTCTGGTCTGTGTGATAGAAGATGCCACGTCTTTTTATTTATTTATTTTTAAATTTAATCATATTTTATTTTTCCAGTTATATGTAAAGACAAGTTTTAACATTCTATTTTTGAAGATTTTGAGTTCCAAATTTTTCTCCCTCCTCCTTCCCCAAGATGGCAAGCAATCTGATATAGGTTATACATTTGCAACCATGTAAAACATACTTCCACATTCATCATGTTATGAAAGAAGAAACCAAACAAAAGGAATAAAAAAAACCAACAAAAAAGGGAAAATAGTATGCTTCAATCTGCATTCAGTCTCTATCAGATAGCATTTTCCATCACGAGTTCTTTGGAATTGTCTTGAATCATTAGATTGCTGTACTTACATACTTACATTTTGTAAGCACAATCATAGTTGATCATCACACAGTATGTTCTGGTTCTGCTCACTTCACTCAAGTGATGCCACATCTTGGAGGTTCACGGTGGGTCTCCTAATGCAAAGTGGTGATGATGAATCAGGGTAGCACCAAGAACATCAGAGTCCCAGCACACATGATGACATCTCCAGTGTAGTCACAGATTTCTTCTCCTAATGTGAGGTGATAAGAAAAATCCATTATACTAAGGTCCTGTCACTAGGGATTTGTGAAGTATAGCAAGGTCAGAAAAGAAGCAGGCTTTTGCTTGTAGGATAGGGCTTAGAGACTATTATAATGGACAATATTTATGTTATCTATACTCTTAGACCAATGAGTCAGAGTGGACACAGAGACAGAGATCTTATAACTACTATCAGGAGTACTTTCACTCTCTAAGGTGAACTATAAAACCACCAGGGTGAGCATGGGACTGATGATCCCATTCGATCCCATCTCCTCCAGTAGATTGCCTCCCATTATCTCCACTATCACTTTCCATCTCTCCCTGTCCGCTTGCTGCTTTTCTGTGCCTACAATCATGCCCATATCTCCTCCAGTCTTGAAAACCCCTCATTTGATCCTTCCATTCCTGCTATCTATCAACCTAAATCTCTTCTGCCCTTTGTTTCCAAACTCCTTGAAAAGGCCATCTGTCATAGGTTCCTCCATGTCCTTTCCTCTCACTCTCCACTTAACCCCTTACAATTTGGCTTCCAACCTCATCATTCAACTGAAATTATTCTCTCCAAAGTTACCAATGGTCTCTTAATGGTCAAATCCAATGGCTTTTTCTCAGTCTTCATCCTCCCCAACCTCTCTGTAGCCTTCTAAGTCATAAGGTTTCCAGCTCTTTTCTACTAGACTGTCTTCATGGCTGTATATGTGGTGTGTATATGTGTGTGTGTGTGTGTGTGTGTGTGTGTGTGTGTGTGTGTGTGTGTGAGGGTTGGATAACTAAGTCATAGTTTCATAGGATTTAGAGCTGAAAAGGCCCTTAGAGTTTATCTAGTTTAGAGTTTTCCAAATTATGGGGCATGTGAGACCTTGGAAAGGGGAGTAGGGTCAGAGAATGAAGCAATGGTCAAAATTATATATTTTCAAATACAACTCCCAGAGTCTTTGAGTTTTTGAAGAGATATCATTAAGAGGAAATCATGTTGAAGAGGAAAACACTTGTTTGGCACCATGACCAGAAAAGGAGCGGTGTATAGAAGTTGCAAATGGACAAGTTAATTTTTTTTGCACTTAATAGTATTTTATTTTTTTCTCAATTACATGTAAAGATAGTTTTCAACATTCATTTTTGTAAGATTCTGAGTTCTAAATTTTTCTCCCCCTTTTTCCCTTCCCCCTCCCCTAGACAGCAAGCAATCTGATATAAGTTATACATGTATAATCATTAAACACATTTCCATGTTAGTTACATTGTGAAAGAGGAATCAGAACAAGATGGAAAAACCATGAGAAAGAAAAAAACAAAGAAAACAAAAAAGTGAAAATAGTATGCTTCAATCTGCATTCAGACTCCATAGTTCTTTCTCTGGATGTGGACAGCATTTACCACCACAAGTCTTTTGGATTTGTCTTGGATCATTGTATTTCTGAGAAGAGCTAAGTCTATCATAGTTGATCATCTCACAATGTTGCTGTCACTGTGTTTGATGTTCTACTGGTTCAGCTCATCTCACTCAGCATCAGTTCATGGAAGTCTTTCCAGGTTTTTCTGAAGTCCACCTGCTCATCATTTCTTATGGAACAATAGTATTTTATTACATTCATATACCACAACTTGTTCAGCCATTCCCCAATCGATGGGCATCCCCTCAATTTCCAATTCTTGGCCACCACAAAAAGAGCTGCTATAAATATTTTTGTACATGTGGGTCTTTCCTCCTTTTTCATGATCTCTTTGGGATACAGACCTAGCAGTGGATTGCTGGATCAAAGTGATAAACAGTTTTATAGCCCTTTGGGCATGGTTCCAAATTGCTCTCCAGAATGGTTGGATCAGTTCACAATTCTACCAACAATACATTAGTGTTTCAATTTTCCCACATCTTCTCCAACATTTGTCATTTTCCTTTTCTGTCATATTCATTAACCCGGTATGTATGAGGTAGTACCTCAGAGTTGTTTTAATTTGCAATTCTCTAATCAATGATGATTTAGAGCATTTTTATATGACCATTGATAGCTTTGATTTTTTCATCTGAAAACTGCCTCTTGGTATCTTTTGAGCATTTATCAATTGGGAAATGACTTGTATTTTTACGAATTTGATTCAGTTCTCTATATATTTGAGAAACGAGGCCTTTATCAGAAACACTGCCTGTAAGAATTGCTTCCCAGATTTTGTTTTTCTTCTAATCTTGGTTGCATTGGTTTTATTTGTACAAAAGCTTTTTAATTTAATGTAATCAAAATTATCCATTTTACATTTGATAATGTTCTTTCTTATTTGGTCATAAATTCTTCCCTTCCCCATAGATTTGACAAGTAAACTATTCCTTGCCCTCCAAATTTGTTTATCGTGTCACCCTTTATGTCTAAATCATGTGCCCATTTCAACCTTATCTTGGTATAGGATGTGAGATTTTGGTCTATTCCTAGTTTCTGCCATACTCTTTTCTAGTTTTCCCAGCAGTTTTTGCCAAATAGTGAGTTTTTATCCCAGAAGCTAGAGCCCTTGGGTTTATCAAACAATAGATTGCCATAGTCATTTACTACTTGTCTTGTATACCTCACCTATTCCACTGATCCATCACTCTGTTTCTTAGCCAGTACCAAGAGATTGTAGAGTGATTGCCACTTTATAATATAGTTTTAAATCTGGTACAACTAGACCACCTTCCTTTGCACTTTTGCATTAATTCCCTTGATACTCCTGACCTTTTCTTCTTCAAATGAATAAATTTAAACTTGTAGCAAGTAGGGGCAGTGAAGTGGTGTGGTGGATAGCACCCTGGGCCTAGAGTTAGGAAGACTCATCTTTGTGAGTTCAAATCCAGTCTCATACACTTAGTAGCTGTGTGACCCTGGGCAAGTCACTTAACCCTGTTTGCCTCAATTCTCTTATTTGTAGAATGAGCTAGAGAAGAAAATGGCAAACCACTGCAGTATCTTTGCCAAGAAAACCCCAAATGGAACCATGAAGAATTGTACACACCTGAAAAATGACCAAACAATAACAAAACTTGCAGCAGGAAATAAGCTTTCCAATAATTAGAATCATCTTAAAGTAGGAATAGGCTGCCTCAGGAGGCATTTCTTTCCCCCTCATTAGTGTTCTTCAAGAAAAAGCTTCAAGAGGATGACCTCTTATCAGTTATGTTGTAGAGCAGGACTCCTTAAACTTTTTCCACTTGAGACCCCTTTTCATGTTTTGGCAGCATTCCTTGGCGTCGTGTGGCCTGAGGGCATACACAGTACAAAGTGTGCATGCTTTGTGTTCAGAACCAAGGCTGCTGTGAAGCTGTGCAATGCCACACAGGCAAGTGCTGCCAGAAACACATTGGATTCATTACATGTTTATTTTGAATTAATTTTTGGTCCTTGTGTGTTTAGAAACCTTTTACTGTTGCCAAATCTTTTGCAACTCCATATGGGGTCATCGCTGTGTAGAGGAGATTTTGGAAGAGAAACTGGTGGCACTAGTTGATCTCTGAGGTTCTTTCCTCAGAGGTAGGTGGTGCCATGGATAGAGTCCCAAGCCTGGAGTCAGGAAGGCTTGAGTTCAAATCTGGCTCCAGAGAAAAGTAGCTGGGTGACTCTAGGCAAGTCACTTAACTGCTACCTGACTCAGTTTCCTTAACTGTAAAATGGGGATAATAGTAGCACCTCAATCACAGGGTTGTTGTGAGGATCAAATGACAGACTAGTTGTAAACTGCTTAGCGCAGTGCCTACCTAGCACATAGTAGACACTTAGTAAGTGTTTATTCCCCTTTCCCTTATGCTTCTGAAAGGGTTGCCAAACTGTCGTTTGTGGAACACCACCAAGCAGGTAAGGGAAGAGAGGACATCCTGCTTCTGATTCTCTTGGTTCACCTGGGCCTTAGTCCTTTCCATGGCTTCTGTTTCCATCTTTAAAAAACGAGGAGAAGGTGCTTTGGTATCAATTGATCGGATACTTGTAGAACCTCGTCCAGGAGCTTCTCTGGTCCTTGTGTAGCTTTTACAAAGCTCTGAGGATTCTCATTCCAACTCTCAATCACACTGGTGAGTTAAGAGCCAGTGCAAGGCACTACCTGTCCACAGGGTTCTAGAGGAATCCCCAAGACACTGGGGGTGGGGTATAAATGCTTTTCTAATGCTATTAGCTCAAACTGCCACCCCAGTGTTTTCCAGAAGGATAACTGCCAATAAATAGTTCCCCAGTATCATTTAACCAATTTTCACCAGTTAGCCTTTACAAGGGGTTATTTTCTGAGAAGAAGAGAACAGATGTACAACCCCCTATAACCAGGGGGTACACTGTCTCTTAGGCTTAAGTTTCGGAGGAGAGTGGACTCAGGCTTAGAGTGGCTTCTGTGAACAGTCACTGCACCAAATTCATTTCTACATTCATCATAAGCAATGGAGCACTTGGTATCTTAGGTACTCCTAGGCTTGGCTCTCATTCCTTGGAATTTTCTTGCTATCAGTCATCAAACTGTGGCCTGGACTCCTGTCACTGGACTTGGGATGGCTCACTCTCCCAACCTTCACAAGCTCACAAAGTCATAGCCATCTCCAATACTCCTTCACCTAAAATGAAACGAGAAAAAGAACAGAGGTCCATATTCACAGGCCACGTGGCACATCTGGTGCATCTGGTGAGGAGGCTATGTGGCCCCTTCCCACACAAAATCTCATAGTAAGTCTTCTTCACTTGAACCAACCAGGCAGGAAAAAAAGGCTGGACACTTTTGACTTTCCAATGCACACCGAGTTCTGTCTCCACAGCAAATTAAAAGCCCATCTCTTTGCCATGGGGGTTATACAGGCCAAACAAGCTGCTCATGGTTGTGAGGATTGGGTTTTGGCTAGTCCCCTATTATATTTGAATCTTAGTCTCTCTTTTGTTCTCAGAGCCCATCTTCCCTGAGATCAAGGTACTCTCAAGTTTCCTGACGTCAGATTGGTGCAACCTCACCTTAGCATGTGAGGTCACGGGAGACACAAAGGAGGTGATAGTGGCCTGGGAAAGTGGAGATATCCCTAACATGCTACTACAGGAGGAGAGTCTAGGGCTGCTCTCTAACTTTAGTATAGTGAATCTGTCCCTGCCATGGAGTGTCCAGGACTCCTCCCTCACCTGCATAGCCAAGAACCCTGCAGAGCAGAAAAACTCCACGTTGAAACTTCGTGATGCCTGTAAGAATTCAAGTGAGTGTGGCCTCCTTGGGTGGGGGAGGAGGGAGGATGTGGGGTGGAGCTGATGGTGTGGTGGGAATCAAGGAGGAAGAGAAGAAGAGCTATGAAGGTGGGGGGACTTTGGGGAAAGGGGCAGAGGGCTGGTCATTTACCCTCACCATTTCTCTAGCCTCCAATTAGGTATTTCAGTTAAAGGTACCACTATCCCCTCAGGCATCCAGGAACTTAATTTTTGTTGAGCTGAAATAAATTAGGCCCAAATGTTGTGTTCCTGCCCTCTCCTCTCTTGGCCACTTATCACCATTCTGTCAGTCAAGGTTCCATCTCTTTCCCCCTTAAATTGGAGTCTCTCCCATTTCCTTCCTGTTCTTACCTTTTCTGTTCTCTAAAGGCTGGCTCATGTCAGATCTCTCAAGGCCTCACTGGCCGATTGGAATTTTCCTTCTACTCATATTGTTGGGGATCCTGGGGATTGGACTGTGGATCTGCAGAAGAAAAGAAAAGAAAGAAGGTATTGGTTGAAGGCGAGGATTTTCTCCTTTCCCTTCTTAATTAGGGGCCCCTCCCCTGCTAGTTTTGGACAGGGGTGGTGCCTAAAGGGTGATGGGTGTAGCATTTATTCTAAAAGGGGGGAGGGTCCTGTCAGGCAGCTAGAGGAAGTTGAGTCAAAGCCTCACAGAGTCAGGGAGCCCTAGGTCTGTATTGGGGCTGGGGAGAGGGAGTTGGGATGCTACCTCTTAGAGTGTGGGGAAAATCAAATCTCTGTCTTCTCTATTTATTGATTCAGTTATGGATTCTTCAAAGAATCAGAGAGATAGTGATATCAGCATCCAATATGCAGTGCTGAACCCTGACAGGCCTCCTGAGGTCCAGAACCAGGTGACTGAGGGTTGGGAACTCCTAATAGCTCCGTGAAGCTCTTCTTTCCTTCAGTTCTTTACTCCCACAGGCTTTACACATCCTGTGCCTTCTGCCCTCTTCTACTTAACTGATGCAAAAGGTAAGTCAGGATGCTGTAGCAGAGAGAGTACTGGCTAGGAGACCTCAGTTCAATTCTAGTTGTATGATTTTGGGGCAAATCACTATACCCCTCTTTGGATTCAAAATTTTTCCCAGTCAGTCACATTCTATGACCATCCTATGATCTCTGATACAGATGGCTCTATGCTAGGTGCTGTAGGGACACAAAATAAATATAAACCATTGTGTGTTTCTCCTGTCCCTGCGAGAAATCTGACTCTGTGTCCCTCCCCAAATGTCCAATTTTATTCCCCCAGTACCACCGAAGTCCCAATATCTTTCTTATCTTCCAGAGCCAAGAAGCTTGTGAGCAGCAGCCACCAGAGAGGAATCTCCCCATTACCATTTACAGTGAGATTCAGAAGATGACCCGATAATGCTCAGGTAATGAGGATATAGTTGGGGAGATTCTAGACATTTAAGCTGGTGTAGGATATAAAAAGGGAACTCAGGGTCTCAACATGCAAGCCTTAACCCCTCTCCCAACAGGTCAATGTATTTGAAAGTATTTCGCCTACCTGTCTGGCTTCCTAAGATCTTCTCATTCACATGTAACTACCCCTCACAAGGGGTGGGCCAGCCACAAAACATCTCTGCTATTTGCAATTCTTCTTAATTTGGGAAGAGAGGAAACTCACTAGAGATCAGCCCTTGCAGGGGGGAGGACATGGAATTTTTTAGGCACGGTTACAGTGAGAGTTGTGGGGTGGGGATGCTCTTGAAGAGAATGAGGGTGGACAAAGGGAGGGACAGAGGTTGTCTCACACCGTGGTGTGGACGTGGCAGCAGCTACTGATTGAAACATCTGTAGGTCCTTTCTTTAAGACCATGAGAGGTGACCTTCATTTAAATAATTAAGCTAGAAGATGCATGTGTGTTTTATTGAGGGTGCTTGACCCAGTACAGGATCACAAGTTAGCTAAGAGAGAGAGGAACATCAGAATGCCCTACCCTGCTCCAGCCTTACTTCCTTTTAGGTTTTTCTTAAATTTAGTGTGTTAAATAACACTTTTACCAGATTTAATATTATTTCTCATAAGGACTTATGGTCGACCCTATCTTTATATTTCTGGATTCCCCTTCGTTTGTTGCTTGAGTGTGCAGTGGGAGTCATTAGGAGAGAAGAATGTTTCCTAGCATAGGGCTAGGAGTGCAACCTTCAGCCTATTGTTAGAGAGTTTTATTCTCTAACTGGAGGTCTAATATGAGTCATTTTGTAATTATCCTTCGGAGTACAGAATTGCTTTGATTTCAGACCCTATTGCATAAATGTACCTCTTAGACATGAGTCAATTTGCACACATAAAGGGGGTATGTGTGTGTGTGTATGTATTGCTATTATTTTTCCCCATGTGGCTTTGTATGTCCACCTTGTTCTGTCCAGAGCTGGCTTGCAGAGAGGCAAGAATAGATATCATTATTATCTCTTCCCTTCACCCTTCTCTAGGGGGTGATTCCTGCCAGGAGAGGAAGCAGGAGGTTGGGGTTAGAGGATTACTGGACTAGAAATATTTGCTCCATTTGCTCTATTTGCTCCATTAAATATGACTAGTCTAGAGGAAGAAGTTTTTAGGTTCAAGATAAATTCTCGATTGCTATTCCTTAATGGGAAAAGAGTACCCCAGGCTCTCTATATAAGGCTTGACCCCCCTGCCACCACATGCCAGTTCCACAGTGAACACATACAGCAAATAGCAAAGAAACCCATTTGTCCAAATTGAGACCAAACAGAAATCAGAGAAAGGAGGACATGGGAAGTATGGGAGGATATATGCCAGACAGAAAGAATGAACTCTTCAATTAGGAGAAAGATAACTCAGCTCAACCAAGAGAGGCTCTCAGATCTCACCCAGGATGAAATTTCCCAAAGTCTGTAGTGTAGCAAATGGGTAACAGGGACATGACAATGACTGTTGGATTCTCTACCTGTCAGTTTCTTCCCAGAGTCTTTCTCTCCCTTCAGCAACCTGAAGAGAGGTTGAAATTGCATATCTTCTCTCTCTTACATGGAAACCAGAGGAACCCAGATCTCTCTTCTTTCCCACTCTCACCAATTCCACCTGCCCCTCACACAGGCAGGGGGCATTTAGTAATCATTCTCCACCAATGAGGAGAGAGTCTAATGCAATTGGCTCTTTGAGCCAAGGGTTACATACACATTAACCCAAAATTTCCATTATTCTCCCCACTGGGGAGAATGCTTGCTTATGCCATGTTTGGGTAGATTGATGGCACAGTGGATAGAGTGCTGGGCCTGGGTCAAGAAGACTCATCTTTCTGAGGTCAAATACAGTCTCAGACACTTACTAGCTATATGACCCTGAGCAAGTCACTTAACCCTGTTTGCCTCAGTTTCCTCATCTGTAAAATGAGCTGGAGAAGGAAATGTCAAACCACTCCAGTATCTTTGCCAAGAAAACCCCAAATGGAGTCATGGAGAGTCAGACACAACTGAAAAATGACTGGACAAAATGCAATCTTTGCTCATATATGCCTTTTATCTCTTTCCAGGCTACATGTATGAGCAAACAAAGATGTATGTACATATATATATACAGATGTATATATATGTATGCTGGTGGGAAGGAGGACTGTATAGGGGCATATACATCCCTAAATGCTAGACGCCAAGTCAAATTAAATAAACAAATGGTTATTAAGCACTTAATATGTTCCAGGCACTATGCTAAGAATTGGGGATACAAAATAAGGCAAAAATAATCCATGACCTTTAGAAGCTCACATTCTAATAGAGAAGACAACATGCAAACAACCATGTACATAAAATAAACTTATGTATTTACAGGGTAAATTGGAAGTTATCTCAGAGGGAAGGCACTGAAATTTTACCTGCAACTTGAAGACAAAGAGGGAGAATATTCCAGGCATGGGGGACATCCAGTGAAAAGCCATGGGGTCACCATGGAATGTCTTGTGGGAAGAGCAGAAAAGAGGCCTATGTAATTGCATCATAGAGTATGTAGAGGGAGAAAAATGTAATAAAATTAGAGCTAGGAAGGCACTAGGTTATAAAGGACTTGAAAAGCCAAACAGGATTTTAGATTTGATCCTGAAATTAACAGGGAGTCATTGGAGTTTATTGACTAGGGGTGACATGGTCAAGACTGCACTTGAGGAAGATTGCTTTGAGGGGGAAATGGAAGTTGGACTGGAGTAGGGAGAGACTTGCGGCAGGGAGACAAGAAGCAAACTATTTCAACAGTCTATTAGTGAGGTGATGATGGCCCACATCAGGTGGATGATGGTGTTAGAGAAGAGTAAGGGGCACATACGAGAGATGTTGCGATGGGACAACTGATAGGACTTAGCAGAAGATTGGACATGGTGGGGTAGGGGGCATGGTGGGACACATTGAGGAGTCAAGGATGACACCAAGGTTGTGAGTCTAGGTGATAGGAGAATGGTGGTACCCTTGACAATAATGGAAAGTATAGAAGGTGGTGGGTTGGGGGGAAATATGAGTTCAGTTTTGGCAGGTTGAGATTAAGCTGTCTATAGGAAATTCAGTTTGAGATGTCCTATAAGCAGCAAAAGAAGTGAGATTAAAATTCAGAAGAGAGGTCAGGGCTGGATAAATAGATCTGAGAATTACCTGAATAGGTTAGATTAGATAAAATATTTAACAAGTTCTTACTTTGTGCCAAGTACTGTAATATAGTGAGGATGCAAAAGTGCTGAGGCTATAAAAACAAGAAAACAAGATGGTCCCTACTATCAAGGAACTTATATTTTAATGAGTGAATAACACATAAAGGGAAGGTGGAAAGCAGGTGGGGAAGGGATCTTTATGGGATAAAAACAACCATTGTAGAGTTGGAGCAGATAGGATAGTGAGCTAAGAGGCAAGTACACAGAAGTGAGCATCTGCCGTCTTTTTGTTGTGTCCGACTCTTCATGACTCCATTTGGAGTTTTCTTGGCAAAGATACTGGGGTAGTTTGCCATTCCTTCTCCAGCTCATTTTACAGGTGAGGAACTGAGTCAAACAAGGTTAAATGACTTTCCCAGGGTCACATAGCTAGTAAGTGTGTGAGGCCAGAAAGATGAATCTTCTCGACTTCAGGCCCAGCACTCTATCCACTGTACCACCTAACTGCCCAGAAGTGAACAGAGATGATAATTGAATACAGTGGGAGCTGATGAGATCACCAAATAAAGTGAAGAGGGAGGGAGAAGAGTATTGGAGGACACTCATGTTAGTAGTAGTGGCCTGGGTGAAGATTTAATAAAGGAGACTGAGGAGTGGTCACATAGGTAGGAGGATCAGGAGAGAGCAGTGCTAAGACAATGGAGAGAAGATGGAATCAAGGACAAGAAAGTGATTGACAGTGTCAGAGAATTCAGAGAGGTCAAAAAGAATGAGGATTCAGAAAAGACCATTAGATGTGGTAAGTAAGAGATCACTGGTAATTTTGGAGAGGGTAATTTCAGTTGAATGATGAAGTGGGAAGCCAAACTTCCAAGAGTTTAGAAATAGAGTGTGAGGAAAGGAAGTAAAGGGATCTATTTTATGTGGTCTTCTCAAGGAGTTTAGCTGCAAGACAGGAGGGATATAGGGCAATAACAACCAAGGATGAATGGATCAGCTGTGAAGGTTTTTCAGACTACATTGTACTTAAATACTTTGTATATGTTTATGTTTGTTAACTTTGCATTATACTGTGTACAATTTTATGTGTGTATGTTATCTCCCCCATTAGAATGTAAGCTCATTAGGAGTAAAGGTTGCTTAATTCTTCGTACATGTGCTTTGTACTCAGTGCCTAGCATAATGCCTGGCAAATAATAGCTGTTTAAGAAATAAGTGCTGATTGATTGATTAATAATATATTGAACAAACATTTGAATCTGAACATCTCATTATATCTTGGCTATAGGTGAATTAAGTTGGCCACATTGATTATACTCCTTTACTACTCTCCTGGCTCTGTTCCTGACTCTCTGGACTTCTCTACTATGCCGAACAGTCTTCTCCCTCTGGAAGATTCCTCCACCCAAAAGTTCTTCTCACCCTAGAAGATCCTTCTACTTAATGGTCCCCTTTTTTAATTGGTGAAGTCCTTCTTCATTTGAGAAAGTGCCCAAGCCAGCCACAATCACTCTTTTACTTCTCACAAGACTCTAGAGGCTCCTGACACTTACAACTTATCCACTGCCCCCCAATATTTCCTTTTCAGCTCTATTTTATTTCCCCACCCCAACTTAATAGTATTTTTTTCCAATTACATGTAAAGGTAGTTTTCAACATTCATTTTTAGGGTTTTGAGTTCCAAATATTTCTCCCTCCCTCCTTTCCCAACTCCCCAATATAGATTATACTTATTTTCATATTAATAATGTTAATTATCATATTATTAATCATATTACTATTTCCACATCAGTCATGTTGTAAAAGAAAGATCAGAACAAAAGGGAATAACTGTGAAAAAGAAAAAACAAAAAATGAAAATAATATGTTTCGATTTGCATTCAGACTTCATTAGTTCTTTCTCTGGATGTGGATAGCATTTTCCATCTTGAGTCTTTTGGAATTGTCTTCAATCATTGTACTGCTGAGAGGACCTAAGTCCATCAAAGTTGACCATTGCACAATGCAGCTGTTACTGTGTATATTATTCTCCTGGTTCTGCTCACTTCACTCAGCATCAGTTCATATAAGTCTTTTGAGGTCTTTCTGAAATCTGCCTGCTCATCATTTCCTATAGAACAATAGTATTCCATTGCATTCATATACCATGACTTGTTCAGCCATTCTCCAACTGGTGGGCATCCCTCGGCTTTCTTTAATATGTTATCTTTCCTTCTTAGAATGTAAATTCCTTGAGAATAGGGACTGTTTTTCTTCTTTCTTTGTATTTATGTTTTCAGTGCTTAGCACCATGCTTATTCCATAGTAAATGTTCAATAAATGCTCTGTTTGGTATAAATGTTATTATTATTAATATTACATTTGTATTAAATGGGGTTTTCTACTGCAGCTACTCAGAGATAGAACATTAATCTTGAGTAGTGGTTGAGAAATAATTGCAAATAGCAATAACATCAACGATGTTACGTTGTAAGAAACTTTGTGACAAAAAACAAGCCTGTCCATCGCAGGAATATTATCGTTGAACTTTGGACTCATTTAAAGGCAGCTAGATGACACAGTGGATAGAATGCTGGGCCTGGAAACAGGAAGACTCATCTTCATGAGTTCATATCCGGACTCAGACACTTACTAGCTGTGTGACCCTGGGCAAGTCACTTAGCCCTGTTGGCCTCAGTTTCCTCATTTGTAAAATGAGCTGGAGAAGGAAATGGCAAACCATTCCAGTATCTCTGCCAAGAAAACCCCAAAAGGGGTCACAAAGAGCCAGACACAACTGAAAAACAAATGAACAACAAAAAGAGTTAGAAAGACCTGGATTCACGTTCTGTCTCTAATCCACATCAACTGTGTAAACCTGGTCAAATCACTTAAACTCTCAATGCCCCAGCCAACTCTCAAAGACTAAGTTAAGTTGCACAGATGTTGTCAATCTGCATTAGTAAAGGGAGTTTCTTCATCCATCAGATTCTTGAACCAATGAAATTATAGGTCCAGTCGCTATCCCTACCCTTTGTTATTATTTTTAAAACAAGTTATGCAGATGAAAATAATAAATGATTCCATTAATACCCATATCCAGTAACACCCATATTGATTTGCTTGTACATCTTTATTAAATTATGATGAATTATTAATTTTATTTAAATAAAGTGTGAACTGAGAAAATTATTTTTTAAATTGTTTAGTGAAAATTGTGAGAGGTGTGTGTGTGTGTGTGTGTGTGTGTTCAGAATCACTGGGACGGGGCAAGTATGATTAGGGGGAGTTGGTTAATCATTGAGGAATGAATTCAGGTAGACTTTTGTCATCTGTTTGGGTTTGCCCTGAACTCTGCCAAAGACCTTCCAGATTAAAAAAAAATACTGCAAGCAGTTCACCTTAGGGAAGGTACTTCTCTTTGTCCTGGGCTATTATCACTCAGAGGGAGACATTGCCTGTTCTGCTCCCTCCTTTGGCCAAGGTGCCCTGGAGCCTTCTCTATGGAGGAGAAACACTTGGGTTCAGTAATCAAAAGCTAGAAGAAACAGATCATAATAGATACAAGAAAGAACCTTTTCCTCCTGGGCTCAGCAATGTAAAGTAGAAGTTGTCTAGGGGAGGGAGCAGGAAGAAAGGAATAGGATTGATGTGACCATAGGGAAACTATTATCTGAAGTAGGAAGTGGGGAGAGGAGAAAGCCTTAGAAATAGAGAAGAAAAGGCCAAAAAAAAAAAAAAAGAAAGAAAAGAAATGGAGAAGAAAAGGCCAAGGCCAAAGTCTGAAATTCCTCTCAATGGAGCTACCTCTGCTCTTTCCCCATTCCAGTATTCTAGAATCCTTTTCTGCATAGTTGAATCCTATAAGTAAGGTGGATTTTAGTGTGTGTAAGGTGAATTTTTATTATTATTTCTTACAGTTCAGTTTCCCAGGATCAATAGCCATAACAATTTCTTGTTCCCAGATATTAGATATGAGTTCTCATGATTTTGGTTCAAAACATCTCCACTACGCTTGCGTGGCATTATATGATAAATAATATAAACATTTGTGCTTAAATTGTAAACATCCATTGTGACTGCACAGCGAGATATAGGGATGAAGTAATGTAAACTTGTCAGGCTATTGCTGGCAATATGCCTTCTTTGTCTGTTGTCCTATAAGGTAGATGGGCACTGGTCAAGGAATAAGGAAACTTTAGGGTTGAATGTACAAGCTGGAATGCTGTGTGTGCCTTGACTGGCTCCCATCAAGGCTTGGGGGAACCCTTAGCATTGAATGCACGAGCTGGAATGCTGTGTGTGCCTTGACTGGACCCCATCGAGGCTTGGGGAAAATCTGTGTTTGCCTCAACCAAGCCCTATTGAGG
Source organism: Trichosurus vulpecula (assembly GCF_011100635.1). Classification (NCBI taxonomy): domain Eukaryota; kingdom Metazoa; phylum Chordata; class Mammalia; order Diprotodontia; family Phalangeridae; genus Trichosurus; species Trichosurus vulpecula. The sequence continues at coordinate 159,928,026 of NC_050576.1, read as the reverse complement.
CTTGAGGGGATTTAGGGGAGTGCACAAGCTGTGCCTATTTTGATTGATCCCATTGAGACATAGGTTTAGTTGCCCCCCCTTCTTACCCAGCTGGCGCTGTGAGAAGGGTGATTAGAGAATGCTGTAGGAGTTGGTGCTTCCATTATCAACAACCCTTGTGAGAAGACTAGACTAGAATAAAGTAAGATTATTAACTCCTTTGAAGCTGTCTTTCCTGTTTGACCAGATAAAGAGTGAACCTGTGCTAGCAGTCATCCTGTGTGCTAGTGTTATCTGTCTTACAAATCCTAAGTGTTAAGTATAGAGGTATCAGCAATTTTGTTGCTGGCAGGAATGTAGAATCAAAGACCATCTATCTTGCTTCCAAGCTTCATTTTTATGACACTGGGAATGTTGTGGTTAACAGAAGTTCCTTCACCACAGTTTCTGTCAAGATCTTTGCAGTTTGCTAAGTGGGTTACCCATAATGCTTTGAAAATTACCCAGTTGATACTATAAGCAAATTAAGAGAGCAAGGAATAATTTATTTGTCAGATCTATGAAGATTGGAAGAATTTATGACCAAATAAGAGATAGGGAACATCATGAAATGCAAAATTTGATTACGTTAAATTAAAAAGTTTTTGCATGAACAAAGCCAATTCAACCAAGATTAGAAGGGAAGCAGAAAGCTGGGAAACCATTTTTACAGTTGGTATCTATGAAAAGTCCCCATTTCTAAAATACACAGAGAACTGAATCAAATTTATAAGAATACAAGTCATTCCCTAATAAGATAAATGGTCAAGGGATATGAACAGGCAGTTTTCAGATGAAGAAATTAGAGTTATCTATAATCACATGAAAAAATGCTCTAAATCACTATTGATTAGAGAAATGTAAATCAAAATGACTCTGAGATACCACATCACACCTATCTGATTGAATAACATGACAAAACAGGAAAATGATAAATGTTGGAGAAGATGTGGGAAAATTGGAACACTGATTCATTGTTGGTGAAGTTGTGAACGGATCCAACCATTCTGGAGAGCAATTTGGAACTATACCCAAAGGACTATAAAACAGTTCATACTCTTTGACCCAGCAATACCACTTCTAGGTCTGTATCCCAAAGAGATTATGAAAAAGGGAAAAAGACCCACTTGTACAAAAATATTTATAACAGCTCTTTTTTGTGGTGGTTAAGAATTGGAAATTGAGGGGGGTGGAAATTTAGAACTCCAAATCTTATAGAAATGAACGTTGAAAACTAAAACTAAATATATATATATATGAAATAAGGTTACTCAGGAATAGTGTTGCTTGTTCTTTCTTTTCAAAGAGGACCAATGACATCATAGAGTGATGTCTTGACTCGTGGATGTATTGGAATTAAGTGAGGCAGAGTTGCACAGTCATCAGCCTCACCCTCTTCCAGAGTCATCTAAGTCCAGTGGTAAGACAAAAGTCAAGACTACTAGTGTCAAGATATTTGGAGACACCCTGTTTCTCAAAACTAATGCCCAGCAAGCAGGCTGTGCCCTGAGCTCGGCATAACAAAAATCATTTGCACTCTGGATGATCTCACCCTCTGGTAAAGTATATTGCTTTGACCAGCCCTGGCTATTCACTGAGGGATTTATGTTTGGAGCTCTCCCTATTTCCCAGGGACCTGAGAGCCATCCATCACACCTCTTGACATGCTCACAATCCCTATTTCTTTGTAACAGCTAAGTGGTTGAGAGGAGCATTTTTCCATCAGTGGTATAGTTGTAGCTGTTGGTGCCTTTGAATTGGCTAAAGTCAGCACTGGTCATGGCTTTTGCTGCATTCATGACTCGGGAAATAAGTTGATTCCTTTACCAGTGGTTTATGGTCAGAGAAATGAGATGGAAAGGAAGGGCCAAGAGGCCACCCTGCAGATCAGGTTACCTACAAGAAAAGGTCCTGGGTCTTTGGCCTTTTTGTTGGTTCTTTTCTGTTCTGGGGGCAGGAAGTACAGACTCTCATCTAGGCTGCTTGTATGAGCCTTAGGGATCTTGAGACACTTAACACCATGCCTGGTATGTATAAATGTTTATTGATGGATTGACTGATTGGAAGTCCAGGAATCCAGGCCAGGTGCTGCAACCAGCATGGCAGCAACCCTCTGCAGAAGCAAGGATTTGAGACTCTAGCCCAGCAGAATCTGGCAGCAAGGCTGACTTGGTGGGACCTACCATATATAGGAACTGAGCAAAATTATGAGCCTAATCCCCTACCTGGGGAGACAGAGGCAGTATAGGGAGGATTTTGTTGCTGAGGCATTGAGGGAAATGTTTGTACACTTGTTCTTACTGTATCTATGAAGGACATTTACTCTTCATAAAAGCCCATCAATATTAAATGGTTAAATAGAACTCAGGTTCCAGTCACTGGGCTTAAAATGCAGCTGATGGGGGCTTGAGCAGATGTATAGCAAAAGATAAATCCTGATGGCCTCAGGATACCTGAGAACCCGGAGGGAGGGAGTCTCAGGTCTGGCCCTGAGAGAGTGGAACCATAGTCAGCTATGTCCCATAACTGTTTCCTTCCTGACTGACTACAAACTTTCTTAGCTCTTCCCTCTTAAAAACAAAACCAAACAAAGCCCTTCCCTTGTCCCTGCCATCACCTCCAATTACCATCTTGTATGGTCTATCTCTTCTCTCCCTCAGTCCTAGAAGCAGATTGACATAGTAAATTTTACGTGGTAGATTTGGAGTCAGGAAGACCCAGTTTCAGATCCTACTTCTGAAGTCTTTTTTTAAACCTTTTTAGATTTTTTATTTTTTTGGCAGGGCAATTGGGATTAAGTGACTTGCCCAAGGTCACACAACTAGTACATGTGTCAAGTGTCTGAGGCCGAATTTGAACTCAGGTCCTCTTGACTCCAGGGTCGGTGCTCTACTCACTGCGCCACCTAGCTGCCCCCTACTTCTGAAGTCTACTATGTAGGCAAGTATGAGTAAATCTCTCAACTATTTTTGAACCTTAAGCACCTAAGACTGTGAGTTATGACAAATGTCTATCTATGCTGGTGAAATGGATTTGAGCACTGAGTAAATCGTGGATATTTGATCTAGACTTCTTTTTTGCCTGTCTCACTTTGTACCTTGTAACATACTGGTGTGTGTGTGTGTGTGTGTGTGTGTGTGTGTGTATGTGTGTGCGTGTGTGATGTCACTCCATTCCGTTAGATGATAAGGTTTTTAGACATCAGTTTTCCATCTTTTAGTCACTTAACTAATGTAGACCTCCATTTCCTTATCTATGGGTGGATCTTTTAATAATCATACTGCCTGTCTCATTGTGTTGTCAGGAAAGCATTCTGAAGCTATTTCCTTTTATTTTGTAAAAAAAATTACTTATTTTAGAGTTTAAAAAAATTTCAGTTTCAAATTCTTTTCCTCCTTCCAGCCCTTACCTCACTCATAGAGAAAGCAGGGAATTTGATATAAAACATACATGTGAAATTATGCAAAACATATTTTCATATTAGTCATGTTGCAAAAAAAGCAAGAAAAATAAAGAAAGTGAAGAAAATTATTCTTCAATTTGCACTCAGAGTTCATCAGTTCTTTCTCTGGAGGTAGATGGAATTTTTCATCATGAGTCTTTTGGAATTGTCTTGGATCATTGTCTTGATCCAGGTAGCTAAGTCTTTCACAGTTGATCATCATTACAATATTGCTGTTACTGTGTAAAATGACATTCCAGTTTTACTCACTTCATTCTGTATCAGTTCATATAAGTCTTCCCCAGTTTTTCTGAAACCATCCTGCTCATCATTTCTTATAGAACAATAATATTCCATCCCAATCACAAACCACAACTCATTCAGTTATTCCCCAATTGATGGGCATCCCCTCAATTTCCAGTTCTTTGCCATCACTAAAAGAGCTCCTATAAATATTTTTGTACATGTAAATTTTTTTTTCTTTTTTTTTTGATCACTTGGGAATACGGATTGTAACTATTTCCTTCTTCCCAAAATATAGCGAAGCAGAATTTTTCCTCTTCTGGTGGGCATAAGAATGACCAAGAGTCTTTTCTCTTTCTCTTGGCTTGAGGTTGGAATTATTCTATATGTGCAGCTGGCTACTGTATCAGGAAGAGAGATAAGTGTTTTGCTAAGGCATACTGTCCTTAGGCTGGGGAGAAACTGCCAGGGACAGTGTTTTGGGGCTAGGGAGAAATGTGATCTTAGAATTGGGGTCCAAGCATAGACACCCAAGTACCCCATCAAAAGGACAGAAATGATTAATCTCAAATGTAACATTACTTGTGAGTGAGAGGGATATAACTTGTGAAGACTTCACAGGATAATAATACAGGGGCTACTCTCTTCTCATATTTCTGGAATAAGAAATGTCTGAAGGAGTGGGAGAGGCTTGGAATATAACCTTGTAGTGACTTACCTAGCTTCTAGAAAGTCAGGGCCTGAAGCTGCAGGTGCCTCTCCCTTCCCCCTCTCTCGTGCTAGCACAAGAAATTTACCAAATAAGGAGATAATGGACTACCTGTGATATGTTCGTTGTCTGCTCCAGGAAGGTCCCCCTCTCCTTCCTCATTCCTTCTCTTTTACCTTAGCCATATCATAGCCACATCAGTAGCTAAATAAGGAGACACGTTTCAGATTGGCTATACTCGATATCCTGGTTCTTTGCCTAGCTTTTCATGCCTAGATTGTAAACCCGCCTCCCAGCCAATGGAGAGGAGGGATAGTGGTGGGTGGGAGTTCTTTTGCAATAGGATATATGTTGGTGCTTTGCCTTTGTGAGCTGCCTCCTTCCACTAGTCCATCCTAGTGGAGGCGACGCCCAAATCTTGCAAGAATTGAATAAAATATGTTCCTCCTCCAGTCAAACCTTCTTTTAGTCAGAGACAAAGTTTATTGTTCAGCCAATAGAAGTGGGGGGGGATTTTAAGAATCCTTGCATTTGTGATGCCAACACAAATGGACCAGATTTTAAGAATGTGAGCTATTTGTGATGCCAATGGAAACAGGCCAGATTTTAAGAATATGAGCAATTTAATGGGGGCAAGATGGACACTTTTATAGAGAAAGATTGTGGGAAGATCTGGATGTGATCAGAGAGTAGTCAATAGCCTGGAGCAACCAGAGATAACAGAGTAGGGGTCCAGATGGGATTGAGGGTGGGAAATAGCCTGGGGTGGTATATTAGGAAGGCAGAATTTATGATTTCAAAGAGAATCTCATATGTGCCTAAAAGGTCTGGAACCGCAGGATATAAGGAATTCTCTAGGCAGAAGGCAGGAGAACTAAAGCATGTATTTACACTCCACAGTAACAAGCCCACAAACCAGTGTCCCCATTTTGATATTTTCATCAAAAGCTTCCAGGCCCAATAAGTCCGCCTCACAAGGGTAACGAGGAGGCCACAGAGAAGTGAGATGGTATAAGGCAAAATCGTATACATGCTTCCCCTCTACGGTAAGAAGATTACCCACTAGCCTCCAGTCAGCTCTGCTACCGGCAGCTCAGCTTCGGCTGTAGGCATCTCTGGCTCCAACCGGAAAAGGAAGAGAGGATCTTCAAGCTGTCCTCTCCCTTCTTATAGAGTTTTTGACATCATCAAGCGCCGCCTGAACAACCAGGGCCGATTGGTTCTTGACTTGGCCCCTCCCCCTAGCGTAGACCAGGTTAACACACCTCCCCTCAGCCAGCCCCATGACTCATCACACAGGAAATTCTCTTATTCCTGGCATGGTTGCTGGGCTTCCTGCCCTGGAAGAGCAAGCCCCAGTGTCCAGGGAAGCTCAATGAGGTAAGCTGAGTCATTCAAAGAAAACAAAGTCCATTCTGGTTACAGGTGGTCTGAAGGTAATAGACAATGAAGGGTTGGGCCGGGACAGAGGTAACAGAGAATGAAGGGTTGGGTGAGGAGGAGAGTGGGACGCTGCCACAATGAAATGACAGGTGAAAGGATTATTGAATATCTAGGTGGGGATGTGTGGGAAGGTTCAGGAGCTGTTGTATTTTGGAGGTCCAGGTCTCCATCATTTCCACTGGGATTCACAGCTTGAAGAGCAAAACAGCCAGAATGAAGTGGCTTCTCTTGCCGGGAATGCCAAGGTCCACTGGGGTCTCCTTACCAGGCCTTACTATCTCACCTATCTCCTCCCCTCTACTCCTAAAACTATAAAAAACATTTTTGTGGGTCTTTTTGGTTGGAAAATGCATTAGATATCACCCAGGGCAGCAGCTTTGCTGTCTCAATTAAATGAATTATTGTTATCTCCCTTATCTCATGGTTTTGATTTACTTCAGGACTTGACAGTAATGGTAAGTGTTGGGCAAGATGATTTCTGGAGTCCCTTCTGACCCTAAGATACCATGAAGTGCAGGTGCACAGGGGGTGGATGCCTTTTGTCTATTGGTCTGCAATGGATAGGTGACAAACCTATTTTGGAAACTGGACAAGATGGCTACTCATGTTTCCTTCCACTGTAAGCAATAAGGTTAAAAATTTGAGAGGCAAAAACTAGAAGTCTCAATCTTGAGGAAACTTGATTTTCCATTCCCCAGACCCAAGCTGCCTGAAATCTTAGTGGTCAGTGCTGTGGTTTGTGGTCATTTTTGTTCAGAGGCTGGGGCAGGGGCAAGGCTGGGACAATACTTCTCTTTCACCCCACACAACCTCCCCCATCTCTCACTTCTTCCTCCTGCTTAATGCGTCAGAAATGGGGCTAAGGCTAATGCACCCTGAGTTCCCAACATACCTCCTCCCAGGCTAGCAAACATCTCTGCAGCAGCTGCTTTTCAACTGTCTGGTGAGACACCAGAGTTCAAAGAATCACAGAACCTCTGAGTTGAAAGGAACCTCAGACATCTTCTAGTCCAAACCATACCTGAACAAGAATCACTTCTGCAGGGCATTGTACAAATGTTTACCCATTCTCTGAAGCCCTCTGATGAAAGCCCTTCCTCCTTTGAATATCTCTAACTTTTGAGAAGATTTTCCTTGTTTAAATCTGCTTCTTTGCAGCTTTTAGCTATTATTCCTTATTCTGCTTTCTGGGGGAAAAACAGAAAAGCCTTGTTCACATAATAACCATTTGAATGCTTGAAGACAGCCATCATGCCCCTCTTAAGACTTTTCTCCAGGTTAAAAAATATTAATAGTGTGGACCTGAAAGTTTGGTTGAAGGAGGCAAACAGGCTAGGAGATTATAAATTCATATTGTTTATTCCCTTAAAGCTAGCAGATATGTGCTGCATGGAGCCAGAACATAAGTTCTGACTGTCTGACAAATGAACGAACAGCTTTAAATACATTTCAGAACAATCACAAGTCAAGATGTTTATGTCCCTCAGACCTGTGGTCTCTGTGTTACAAATTGACAAGACAATTGACAAGGTAGTGTCAGTTGGAAATTATAATTCCCAAGAGGTCTATGTTTCTCCTGTATATGCATATGCCCTTAGGATGTCAAGATAAGAGAAGCCCCCTATTCTGGCTTGGTGGGAAGAATATTCCTTGTCAATCTCATCTGGTGTTTGAAGTTGCTGACACAGGAAAGGGCATTTTTAGAGCAAAGTAAAGCATTTTGCTTGATTAGTTTCAGGCTTTGGATCTTATTGGGGTTTCAAATCATCTGAAATGATTGTCAATAGCTAACATTTCTATAGTGCTTAAAATGTGCCAGGTACTGTGGTAAGTGTATTACAAATACTATTCATTTGGTCCTCACACAACCTTTAAAAGTAAGGGTTATTATTTTCATTTTATGGAAGAGGACACTGAGGCAAACAAAGGTTAAGTGACTTGCTCAGAGGCACACAGCTAGAAAGGGTCTGAGGTCAAATTCGAACTCGGATCCTTCCTGACTTCAAGTTCAAATCCAGACTCTGATGCTTACTGGCTGTACGACTCTGGATGAGTCATTTAACCTCTGTCTGACCCAGTTTCCTCAATCTGTAAGAGGGAGTTAACAAGAGCACTAGCTTTCCAGGGTTTTTAGTGAGGATACTTTGGTAGTCTACTTCATTTCAGATCGACACCATCTTGTCTGCCCTCTTGTGGATAATCTCCTGTTTATCAGTATACTTTCCAAAATGTGGCTCTCAGAACTATCCATGGCACTCTGGGTGTGATCTGACCATGGCAGAGTTAAATGGACTTATTGCCTTTCTAGTATCAGACAGTATACCTCTCTTAATGCTACATAAGATTTGTCAACCTGAAAATTTTTTTAAAAGAGGCAAATAGGCTAGGTGATATATAAATTCATATTGTTTATTCTCTTAAAGCTAGCAGAATACATGCACGGAGCCAGAACTTAAATTCTGACTGTCTGATAAAAAGAATGAGAAGCTTTAAATATGTTTTAGAACAATCCCAACTCAGAATGTCTGTGTCACTCAAATTTATGAGCTCCATATATGTTTAACCATAGTATGAGAAAGGAATTTTCTTAATTGAGTAAGTTGTAAATACAGTAAGATAAGAGAGTTGACAAAGTGTCAATTGAAATGACAACCCAGGATATCTGTGTTTCCTTTACCATTAACATGACATAACATAGTATATGTCCATAAAATATTAAGAAAAGTCCCATTATTAAAGATAGTGTCTTGGGTTAAGGGCCTTCTCCTTAATGGCATAAACGGAAGAATGCTCTTAGCTTCATCTGGCCCTTGTAGTTGTTGAGTCAGGAAGGGGCATTCTGGGCTTGCTCAGACTACAAAGAAGGGAAATCTGTTAGGCAGAGGTGCTTCTTCTGGTTGATTAGTTCAGGCTCTGGCCCTTACTGAGGTTCAAATGATCTTAAATGGTAATGATCCAATCTTAAATGATTCAACAGATTGCATCGAGATTCTCTTTGACAGTCATAAAACTGTCAGATCTTTTTCAGATTACTGACTAGGCATGCCTCTCCGACTGTGAATTTGTTAAATTGATTTCTTGAACTCAAGGGGTAAGACTTTTACTATTATTAGATTCACTCGAATATTCTAACCTGGAAAGTTCCTTATGGATTCTGGTTCTGTCCCTCAACATTTCCTATGCCTCCTAGTCAGTCAGTCACGTTTATTAAGAATTTACTATGTGCTAGCATGAACTATTCTAAGTGCTAGGAATATAAATATGAGCAGAAAGAAAGGTAGTCCTTGCTTTCAAGGACCTTCCAGTCTAATGGGAGAAGACATACGCAGAAGCTGGAAAGTGGGGGAGGTACCCACTATAAGATAGGGTAGAGAAAGTCCCAAGTACAGCATGGACAGGAATGAGACATGGCTGGCCCGGACATCCCTTTTAACTGGAGGTTTTCCCATGTTCCCTCCAACATCTGTCATTTACCTTCTCTGTCCTATTAGCCAATCTAATAGGCATGAGGTTGTGCCTCAGGATTGCTTTAAATTTTTAAACACCATAGAGTCAAACAGAGATCCCTGGTGCACTCCACTAGGGACTGCCTTCCAAGTAGACATCAGACCACTAATGATGATTTTTTTCTTTTTGGTCCAGACAGCCAACCATTTCTGAATGCAACTAACTCCACTGTTGTCTAGTCCATATCTCTCCATCTTGCACACAGGAATAATGCAAAAAGTATTTATCAAATGCTTCATTAAAATCTAAATAATCCTTTTATTTGCCTTTTATTTACCAATCTACAAACCACTGGAAAAAAAAGAAACGAGCATAATTGAGCACAACCAAAGAGCCACATTGGCTCTTTGGGATAACCAGTTCTTTTTCTATGTGTTCCCTCATCGTAGTTTTATAATAATATCTTCCAGAATTTTGCTAACATTTACCAAATGTTAGGGTCATTGGCTTGTAGTTTTCAACACTCCACCATTCTTCTTGTTGAGATATCTGGGTGGCTCAGTGGATAGAGTACTTGACCTAGAGTTAAGAAGCCCTGAATTCAAATCCAGACTCTGATGCTTACTGGCAGTATGACTCTGGATGAGTCATTTAACCTCTGTCTGACCCAGTTTCCTCAGTCTGTAAGAGGGAGTTAATAAGAGCACTAGCTTTCCAGGGTTTTTAGTGAGGATAAATGGGATAATATTTATAAATCACTTTGTAAACCTTAAAGCACTTTGTAAATGTTATTATTAGAGGAAAAGGGAAACACAAGTAAAATTGACCAATTCTTCTTTCTTTCTATTGTCTATCGTTGCCCCTTCCACCCTTAGATGTTTATAGCAAGTCACAGAATCATAGACTTAGATCTGGAGTGGGGGTGGGGGATCCTCAGAGTCCATCCAGCCTAACCCCTACTCCTATTTTACAGATGAGGAAACTGATGCCTAGAAGTACTAATTGATTCAGCTAAGGTCAAGCAGGTGTAAATGGTAAAAATGGTTTTTGAACCTTGGTCCTTTGACTCAAAATCTAGCATTCTTAACTATTACACCATGGAAGAAGTTCTGTCTCATTTTTATTGTTATTAGTTTTTTTTTTTTTTTGGAAGGCAGGGCAGTTGGGGTTAAGTGACTTGCCCAAGGTCACACAGCTAGTAAGTTTGTCAAGTGTCTGAGGCCAGATTTGAACTCAGGTCCTCCTGATTCCAGGGCCGGTGCTCTACTCACTGTGCCACCTAGCTGCCCCTCTGTCTCATTTTTTATACCCTTTCCTCTCAACTGACCTAAATATGCCTCAAATTCTTCCCCGCTCCCCTTGTCCTTAGCTCTTCTAGCCAGCCTCAGCTTATCCTGAGCTCCCATACCTCAGGAGAATTCCAGTGGAGGTTAAAGAATTGTTTGTCAGAGACATTGTAATGAGAGCTCATTATTTGGGCCGAGGTTGGACTAGAAGGCCTTTGGGTGCTTTCCAACAGTAAGGCTCTCTGAACTGAAGACACATAGGGCAGAAGGGGCTAGATTTCCTTTGTCCATCAGACAGGAGACAGCCCTACTTAGAGGCAGGGCAATAGAATTTCTGGGCTAAGAGACTATGTCAAGAATTTGAGAGACAAAACCTAAAAAGTGCTGGCCTTGAGGCAATTAATGTTAATCTCACCTTTTCCCCACCCATCCTTCCTGGGGCCCTGGTATAGTCTTGCTTGTGGTATGTGGTTATTACTGTCCATAGCTAGATGTAAAGGAGATAGCTCTTTACCCAGTTTCACCACAGACACCTCATACGTCAGAGATGGGTCCAAGTTTCTTGCAGCAGGGGTCCCTCCTCCCGCCTCTTCACCTTTCTGGGCCTCTGTAGCAACTACTGCTTGACTGAGTGGTCAGACTGAGTGGTTTCTCCTGCCAGCTCAGCTGTGCTGCTCTGTTTCCATTAGATTGCAATCTCTTCCATTAGATTATAAACTCCTTGAGGGCGGGAACTGTCTTTTGCTTCTTTTTGTATACTCAGTACTTAGCACAGTGCCTGGCACATGGTAGGCCCTGCCTCCCTTCTCAGTGAAAATGACTGGTTAAGGATGTAAGTACTACAGAAGAGGAAGTGGAAGCTGGACTCCTCCCTGGCCTCTTATCCTTTGGAGCCAAGCCCAGGAAAGTCAGGCAGAAGGACAAAGCCTCTAAACAATTTGAGGTATCTAGAAATGGGATGGACTGTAACACAAGGGAAGGTATAATAGCCTAGCCCTGAGGATATTCATTCAGTTCATCAAGTATTGATAAAGTTAGGTGCCAGGTGCAGGGGTCACAAATGCAAAGCCAAAAGAGTTTCTGCCTTCGAAGAATTTATATTCTACTGGCAGATAACAGCACAAAGCAATGGAGAAAAATATGGGGGAAAGCAATGAATGTGGCATCGGAGGACCTAAGTTTCAATCTGACTTTTAATTTTTTAATCTTTATGACCTCAGGCAAATTATTTAACTTCAAAGTGCCTCTGTTTACATATAGGTTGAATAAGTGCATTGGACTAGATGGAATCTAAGGTCCCTTCCACCTCTAAGTTAATAGTGATTACTTTCCAGTTCTTTGCAACTACAAAAAGAGCTGCTATCAATATTTTTGTACATGTAGGTCCTTTTCCTCTTTCTTCGATCTCTTTGGCCATTTTACTTTTAGACAGTTGTGATTGGGACAAATTCCTAAACTGACTTTGAAATGTTTGCCTATTTTTTTTTGGATCTACTTTCTCAGGCTAGACAGAGTAAGTCTTAATACCTCTTGCACATAGTTGCCCTTCAGATATGTGAAGATAAGGGCAGCTAGGTGGCGGAAGTGAGTAGAGCACTGGCCCTGGAGTCAGGAGGATCTGAGTTCAAATCCAGCCTCAGACACTTGACACACTTACTAGCTGTGTGACCTTGGGCAAGTCACTTAGCTCCAACTGCCCTCCAAAAAACCCCAAAATAAAACAAAACCATAAGATATATGAAGATAGCTTTCCTGTCATCCTGAGTCCTGTCTTCTACTGGCTAAATGCTACCCAGTTCCTTTAACCAATATTCACATGTCATGGACCACAGTCCCATCAATGCATTTCTCTGAGCATACTCCAGCTGATTAATTTCCTTCTTATGCTGCATCTTTATACATTTGGTACAATTTCCTACTGTTCCAGGGAAATTATACTTGAATTTCTTCTAAACTTCTCAGATTCCTTTGAATACTGGGAGGACAGAGTTATTTCAGAATTCATGGGCCAACTGGTAAACAGACTAATTTTGCCTGCTGAATGGTGGAAGCTTCAAATTTCAGTTTTGGAATCACGAGGATCAAGCGTCCCCTTGGTTTGGGGATGAAACGGCTCCATACGGTTCTCGTCTGTCTTCCGCTCTGACTGTAATCCTTCTGGTTAACTCTCTCATGTCCGTCTGCTCATGCCACAACCCTCACCTCTCATATAGGACACAGTATGGCCTCAGGTGTTGGGGAGGAATGCTTGTGACTTCTGTTCTTGCCATATTTCTTTATAAAAGCTAATCGATGTGTTTACGCTCTCTTTTTCTGTTGAGAGGCTAGCAGCACTGGAATTCAGAAGACAGGACTCTGGACCCTGGAACAGTGGTCTTGGGAAGAAAGGCTAGCATCCTGGGATCCAGAGTTTTAAAGAACTATGAATACAGTCATGGTCATATTGGTGAGCCAAATGGAAGTGTTATATATACCGAATTCCTTTATCCATGAGCCTCTCGCCACCTAAATTTCATTTAAGAGCCAAAGATGCATATGATTAGTAACATTTCCTGTTTATTCTGAAGATCTGGAAGGGAAGCAATCATTAAAGAGAGAGAGGACAACTAGTCATGACTATCTCTGTTTGAGTGGAAGAATATTTTGCCTATTTCCCGTTTCTTTTTTTCTTTATAGGATAAACTACCATGATCACATACTATGTGTCTAAATCAATTTGAATCTGGTTGCACCTGAGAGAGTGAATTATTTCCATAGAGATAAAGGCTAATGCCAAGATATAGTGGTATTAAAATTGATTTTATGAATATTTCTTCCCTTAGGCTAGGACTACCAAAGGGTTGAAATGTCATTTCTGTGTTAAAACTGATCATTACCATTATAAAAGATAGCATCCTATGTTTTTTTTCTTAATTCTTGAACCCCTTCTAGTGAATAGTAGGGATGGTGTGGTTTATTAAAAGGTGTCTAGCTCCAGGGCCCCTGTGGCAGCCAGGAAGTGCTCAAACAGAGGGCCGTGTATTGGCTACCAAAGATATTCTCACTCTGAGCTAATTCAAATTCCTTGCCCCAGTGATCAGTCAATAAACATTTAAGTGCCTATGATGTAGTAGGTACTGTGCCAAGTGCTGAGAATTTAAAAAAAAGGGAAAACACAATCTGTTTTCTCAAGGAGTTCAAGAATTTCATCCTTCGAAAGGTGGAGGAACCAACAAGGGGAAATTCTCTTCTGGATCTGATTCTCATTAGCAGGGAATAACTTGTTGCTAGGGTGGAAACGATGGGAACCTCAGCGGGGGGGGAAGTGATGTCTCAGTCCTAGAGTATGTGATAGAGGCAGAGAGTATGAGTGAAAGGCATGAGTGCTGGATTTTGAGAAAGTAGATTTCAGAGGGTTCGGAAGAAAGATAGGGAAAATGATCTCATGGAGCAAAATGCTTCAAGAGAGGATGCTCAAGAATGAAATTCTCAAGTCACAAAGAGAAACAATTCAAATTAGGAAGAAAAATGAGATTTGTCTGAAGAGATCTATGTGCACGAGCAGCAAACTCAACAATGAAATTATATTAAAAATTTTTTAAAAAAAGAAAGATGGAAGGAAGGCCAGGAAACAGAAAAAGGATATGAGTGTTGACAAGGTCTTATAAAAATAGTGTCAGGAATGTTAAAACTGAGAACGAACTGAGGTTGGCAAGTGAAGCTAAAGGCAAAATATTCTATGGTAAATGACTTTGGGAGCCTGATATTTGCAAAGGAGGGAGAATACAAGCTAGCTAATGTTCCTAGGTACAAATTCTGGGTGGAGGAAGTGAACCATAGAGACATAGCAGAGTTTGCCACCCATCCCTGTCCACACGTATAGACCTCCACTGGGTGTGAGTTCAAACCCAGCAAGATTTTATCTGTAGCTACATGAATCTGGACATGCCCCTGGGGTTATAAGATGTTTAGTCCACCATTCCATTTAATTTCTTCTATTTAGCTATGAATAAAATGTCTAGACATTCCTATCTGTGATCCCATGTTGTTCCTTTTTAAAAAAAGTACCTCAAATTTTTAATTATAAATTCAACAAACATTAACAAGCGTAAACGTTTCAATATACAAAGAATAGAAAAAGAGGATTGTATTTGAAAGCATGAATTTCTATCTCATACAACTTGTTTTTTCTTTAAAAGTGGTGGCACAGTGGATAGAAGACTGGGCCTAGAGTAAGAAAGATGCATATTCCTGAGTTCAAACCTGGCCTCAGATGCTTACTACCTGTGTGACCCTGGGCAAGTGACTTAACCCTGTTTGTCTTGGTTTCCTCATCTGCAGAATGGGCTGGAAAAAGAAATGGCAAACTATTGTAGTATCCCTCCAATGAAAACCCCAAATGGGGTCATAAGAGTTGAACATGAATGAAAAATGACTGAACAACAACGAAATGAAATTTAACACATTAGCACCAACATTGCCCTGCTTGTCTCTGTCCCCTTCTGACCTTCTTTTTGCTCTCTTCAACATATTAAAACAAGATAAAACATTTTATCCACTCTCTTTGCTGGTCTTTTTTTTTGTATTTTTTTATTTGAGGTTTTGAGTTCCAAATGCCATCTTTCACTATCTCCCTATCCTCCACACTCCCTGAGATAGATAGTAAGCAATCAGATATAGGTTATACATGTGCAATTATGTAGAACATTTCCATATTAGTCATTTTGTACAAGAAGACTCGGAAAAAGGAAAAAATTGAAAGAAAAAAAATGAAAAACATCATGCTCAGTCTATATTCAAATAGTATCAGTTCTTTCTCTAGAGGCAGAAAGTATGCTTCATCATTAGTCCTTTGGGATTGTCTTGGATCATTATATTGCTGGGAATAGCTAAGTTCTTCATTGAACAATATTGCTGTTACTGTGTACAAAATTCTCCTGGTTCTGTTCACTTCACTATGCATCAGTTCATGTAAGTCTTTCCAAGTTTTTCTGAAATCAACCTGCTTGTCGTTCTTATAGCACAATAATATTCCAATATAGTAATATACCACACCTTGTTTAGCCATTCCCCAATTGATGGACATCTTTTCAATTTCCAATTATAATCTTTGCTGGTCTTTAACAGGGCCAGGATTGGAGAGGCTTCTGAATGGTAATGACTTCCTGGTATGGAAAGCTGGCCTTGGGACTGCATCTTTCTCTCCTCTCTCCAGTCATCCTGATTTAGGCAAAGGTTCTGAGCTGATAAGAGATTCTGGAGACCTGTGGAGACATAGAGCAAATAGGACCAGGAGTCCTTGTAGAGACTAAACCTGAGAGAAATCCAATAGGAAGCAATGGAAACTTTATTTCTTCCCTCCTGTTTTCTACAACTGCTTGCCAGGGCATAATCTTTACCTTCAGTTTTTCCTCTCATTTACTGTCTGGGGGTGGATGGATAGGAGTGTGGAGGGGAATCTATCAGTTAAGCATTAATATTAGAGCTTATTGAAAATGGAACCAAGATGGAGGAGTAAGGCAGGAACTCACATGAACTGTCTCAAATTCACCTCTAAACAACTATAGAATAATGCCTTGAGATGAATTCTGGAGCTGCAGAACCAACAGAAGGATGGGGTGAAACAATTTTCCAGGCTAAGACAACACAGAAGGTCAGCAGGAAAGATGTGTTTCAGACAGTGGGGTAAAAAGGGAAGTGTAGTCCTGTACAGATAGCATCTGGGAAAGCTAGCAGCAAAGCCCTGAACCCCAGGACAGGCCAGCAGTAAGTCTGTGAGCCCCCAGTGCAGACTCACACTCCTGGCACAAGAACTTTGAGACAGTGTTCCTTCTACCCCAGGAGCAGAGCACAACTTTAACATAAAGTTAAAAGTTGCAAAATAAGCTGGAAAAAAAGCCAGCAAAACCCAAAACAAACAAAACAAAACAAAGCAAAAAGAACCTGTCCATAGGAAGTTACTATGATGACAGGGAAGATCAAAATACAAACTCAGAAGACAACAACAGTATCTAAATGTCTACATGCAAAGCCTCAAAGAAAAACTTAAATTGCTCCCAAGCCCAAAAAGAACTCTTGAAAGAGCTTTAAAAAAGAAGATTTTAAAAGTCAAGTAAGAGAAGCAGAAGGAAACTTGGGAAAAATGAGTGATGTGAGAGAATCATGAAAAAAGAGTAAATAGCTTGGTAAAGGAAGTACACAAAATGGAAAAAGATGTATAAAAATTCACTGAAGAAAACAACTCCTTAAAAAATAAAATTGGTCAAATGGTAAAAGAAGTACAAAAATTCACTGAAGAAAACACTACGCCTTGTTTTTGTTTTGCTATGAAATAGGTCTGTTTCAATAAATAACACAGCCATTAGAAATAAAATTGAGTCCTTTTTGTATGAGGTCTGAAAAATGGGGTTGGCAGTTCAGTGCTGAGATGAGAAAACTTCCCTTTTTTTTGTCTTTTTAAAATATAATTTATTTATTTATTTTTAGTTTTCAACATTCAGTTCCATAAGATTTTGAGTTTTAAATTTTCTCCCCTTTCCTCTTCTCCCCCTCCCCACGATGACATGCAATCTGATATAGGCTATACTTATACATTCATATTAAACATATTTTCACATTAGTCATGATGTAAAGAAGATTTAGAACTAATGGGATGAACCATGAGAGAGAAGAAACAAAACAAAACAGCAAAAGAAAAGGAGAGCAAATAGTATGCTTTGATCTACATTCAGACTCCAAAGTTCTTTCTTTGAATGTGCATATCATTTTCTATCGCGAGTATTTTTGGAATTGTCTTAGATATTTGCCCTGCTGAGAAGAACTAAGTCTATCAAAGTCAGTCATTGTACAATGTGGCTGTTACTGTGTACCATGTTCTCCTGGTTCTGCTCATTTCACTCAACATCAGTTCATACATGTCTTTCCAGGTTTTTCAGAAATCTGCCTGCTCATCATTGCTTATAGCACAATAGTATTCCATTACATCCATATACCACAATTTGTTCAGCCATTCCCCAGTTGGTGGGCATCTCCTCAATTTCCAATTCTTGGCCACCACAAAAAGAGCTGTTATATTTTTGTACATGTGGGTCCTTTTCCCATTTTTATGATCTCTTTGGTATACAAACCTAGAAATGTTATTGATGGGTATGTACAGTTTTATAACCCTTTGGGCATAGTTCCAAGTTGCTTCCCAGAATGGTTGGATCAGTTCACAACTCCACCTACAATGCATTAGTGTTCCAATTTTCCCACATCTTCTCCAACGTTTATCATTGTCCTGTTTTGTGATGTTAGACAATCTGATAGGTGTGATGTGGTACCTCAGAGTCATTTGATTTATGTTTCTCTAATCAATAGTGATTTAGAGCATTTTTTCACATGACTATAGATAGCTTTAATTTCTTCCTCTGAAAACTGCCTGTTGGTATCCTTTGACTGTTTACCAATTGGGGAATGACTTGTATTCTTAAAAATTTGACTCAGTTCTCTATATATTTTAGAAATGAGGCCTTTATCAGAGACTTGCTATAAAAATTATCTCCCAGCTTTCTGCTTCCCTTCTAATCTTGGTTGCATTGGCTTTGTTTGTGCAAAAACTTTTCAATTTAATGTAATCAAAATCATCCATTTTGCATTTCGTAATGTTCTCTATCTCCTGTTTGGTCATAAATTCTTCCCTTTCCCATACATCTGACAGGTAAACTATTCCTTGCTCTCCTAGTTTGCTTATAGTATCAGTCTTTATATCTAACTCATGTACCCATTTTGACTTTATCTTGGTATAAGGTGTAAGATGTTGGTCTACGCCTAGTTTTTGCCCTACTATTTTCCAGTTTTCCCAGCAGTGTTTGTTAAATAGTGAGCTCTTATCCCAGAAGCTGGAGTCTTTGGATTTATCAAATAGTAGATCACTATAGTCATTGACTGCTGTGTCTAGCATACCTAACCCATTCCACTGATCCACCACTCTATTTCTTTAGCCAGTACCAAGTAGTTTTGATGATTGCTGCTCTATAATGCAATTTAAGATCTGATATAGCTAGACCACCTTCCCTTGCATTTCTTTTCATTAATTCCCTTGATATTCTGGACTTTTTGTTCTTCCAGATGAATTTTGTTAGTGTTTTTTTCTAGCTCTATAAAATAATTTAGGGGGAGTTTTGTTGATATGGCATTGAACAAGTAATTTAATTTAGGTAGAATTGTCATTTTTATTATATTAGCTCGGTCTATCCATGAGCAACTGATATTTTTTCCAATTATTTAGATCTGACTTTATTTGTGTGAAAAGTATCTTTTAATTGTGTTTGTTGTGTAATTGTGTAGACTCCCAAATATTTTATAATATCTATAGTACCTTTAAATGGAATTTCTCTTTCTATTTCTTGCTGTTGGGCTTTGTTAGTAATATATAGAAATGCCAGTTATTTATATGGGTTTATTTTATATCCTTCAACTTTGCTAAATTTATCTTAAGTAATTTTTTTACTTGATTCTCTAAATATACCATCATATCATCTGCAAAGAGTTATAGCTTTGTTTCTTCTTTGCCTATTCTAATTCTTTCAATTTCTTTTTCTTCTCTTATTGCAGTGGTGATAATGGACATCCTTGTTTTACCCCTGAACTTACTAGAAATGCTTCTAGCTTATCTCCATTACATATTATGCTTGCTAATGGTTTTAGATAGATGCTACCTATCATTTTAAGGAAGACTCTTTATTCCTATGTTCTCTAGTGTTCTTAATAGAAATGGGTGTTGTATTTTGTCAAAAGCTTTTTCTGCATCTATTGAGATAATTATATGATTTCTGTAGGTTTTGTTGTTGATACGGTCAATTATCCTGTTAGTTTTCCTAATATTGAACCAGCCCCTCATTCCTGGTATAAATTCTATGTGGTCATAGTGTATTATCCTCAGTATAAGTTGTTGTAATCTCTGCTAATATTTTATTGAAAATTTTCACATCTATATTTATTAGGGATATTGGTCTATATTTTTCTTCTTCTGCTTTGGCTCTTCTCAGGTTAGGCATCAGCATCATATTTGTATCACAAAAAGAATTTGGTAGGACTCCTTCCCACTAATTTTCCCAAATAATTTTCATAGTATTGGAATTAGCTGTTCTTTAAATGCTTGATAGAATTCACTTGTAAATCCATCTGGTCCTGGAGACTTTTTGCTTAGGGAGTTCATTGATGGCTTGTTCAATTTCTTTTTCCAAAATAGGGTTATTTAAGTATTTTATTTCTTCTTCCGTTAATCTGGACAATTGATATTTTTGTAAATACTCATCCATTTCATTAAGATTGTCAAATTTATTGGCATACATTTGGGCAAAACAGCTCCTAATTATTGTTTTGATTTCCCCTTCATTGGTGGTGAATTCACCCTTTTCATTTTGACGCTGGTAATTTGTTTTCTTCTTTCTTTTTTTTTTTAAATTAAATTAACAAAAGTTTTATGTATTTTATTGTTTTTTTCATAAAACCAGATCTTAGTTTTATTTATTAGTTCTATAGTCTTCTTAATTTCAATTTTATTAATCTTTCCTTTGGTTTTCAGAATTTCTAATTTTGTATTTAATTGGGGATTTTTAATTTGTTCTTTTTCTATTTTTTTTTAGTTGCATGCCCAATTCATTGATTTTTTCTTTCTCTATTTTATTCATATAAGCCTTTAGAAATATAAAACTTCCCCTAAGAACCACTTTCACTGTATCCCATAAGTTTTGGTATGTTGTTTTATTGTCATTCTCTTGGATGAAGTTTTTGATTGTTTCTTTGATTTATTGTTTGGCTCAGTCATTCTTTAGGATTAAATTATTTAGTTTCCAATTAAATTTTAATCTATCTTTCTTTTTTTTGTCTTTTAAAGCATACTTTGGTTCATAGCTCTAGACATACACAGTATAGAATTCTGAGGCTTGCTATGCATTTCAGACTTTGAGAGAGCTCAGTGGAAAGGGGAGTGGTTGACTCTCAATTAGTGGAAGCATCCATCCCCAAAATGTGTACTACTCTCTGCCATTCTTCTCCTACTATGACACATGTGTTTCTTCATAGAAATATATCTTCATATGCAATTAATATTGTATATTTCTTCTCCCTCCTTTCTAATCTGTCTTATTCCTTTTGTATAATGGATCTGTCTCCTTCCAATCACGGGTCCAATTCCTCCAAGTCCCCATGATATAGGTGAGGTAAAATCTGATGTGTATTAGGAGTGCTAGCTCATCTTGGGTGTTATGCAGTCTTGTGAATTTATGTATGACATCTGAGGCCAAGGGTTTTACTGCTGATTTCTTTCTTAGACTTTGTCTCCTGTGATGTTCTGGATATCTGGAGTGTTAATCTTCCTAAATTGTACTACTTTCTATGGTATCTAGTGTGGAGGAGGTAGATGAATAAGAATCTTATGAGAGTTGAGGGAACATCTTTTCCTCTGAAAGTAACTTCAGAGGTTAAAAGAAGAAAACAACACAGAGCTACAGCCTTATGTCAATAAGAGACCCTCAGATTCTATTTTATTCTCTTCCTTCCTGGCAACAATAAGATGTGTCTGACTGATTCTATTTTGAAGGACAACACTATCATCTTGTGGATTTACTGCCAACATGGGATATTCTGATAATACTAATCAACAATAAATGTACTTGCTTGCAAGACTAAACCTGACCTTTAGTAACCCACTCAACCCCAAAGGCTTTCACACTTCTCATATTTCCTTTCTGCCCACTGATCGGTTATATACTCTATGAGCATGAAAAGTTATAAAACCTCAGCTCAGCGTGTAAAGAAGATGGAGTTGCTATCAGCATGAGCACTCTTTCTTATTGTATTAATAAATTTATTTTCCTTTCAGTCTAACACACAACACTCACTTTTTGGCCCTCAGTCTTGCACACTTGACTGTGAGTAAGATTCTCTCTGAGATTTCAAGGAATCTAGGCTAGGAAACCCCTACAACAGTAGCTTGGTAAGAAAATGGAAGTAATTATCTCCTTCCTCCTCCCTTTTCACTTTAAAACCCTCTTTGATTTGAATTGCAAGACTTCAGGCATTTTTTTTCTCAGCCTTTGTTGGGGGCAGGGAGGGGGGACTTCATCCCTGGCCATGAACTTGTCATAACTATATTTTTAAGCCATGGACAAGAAATTGAAATTCTGTTCTCAGATCTCATCTATTTAACCTGATGATCACTTCCCAAATTGGCCTTTGTCTACAGCAATGTCTAGTTTCTTGTCCAAGACTTCATAATACTTAACTTAAAATCCCACCTGGTGAATTTCCTTTCACCAATGTAGACTACAATGCTTCCATAACCTAGTCATTGATCTCCTAGAATGGCTCTAGCTACAATACTCATTACCCTGCAGCAAACTCTGTGGTGCACATTTTTTGAAATTTACTAGACAACAAACGCACATGAATAGGAGCCCATGTTGAAAGCTTTACCTGCTTGGTAGGAACTGCTGTAGCTTGTGTTGTACTGCCTTTGGGATTCCAGATACTCTGGACTCTTGTGTGATCAGACCATATCTAGAATGTTGTGGTCAGTTCTAGTTGCTACATTTTAGAAGTGACATTAGAAATTTGATAGTACCATCTAAGCCTCCTTCTGGGGACAACTAGCATAGTAGGCACCTTATATGAAGACTTTTCTCTTGAAGGGAAGATAAAGGCCACAAGTGTATCTGATAAAACTGGAATCTTCACTTGAATTGATGTCTAATATCAATGCTTCCAAGTCTCTTCTGTCTTTGGAAAATAAGCACCTTCTTGCCTCCTTGCCCTAGCCTTCTCCTCCCAGAGTAGGAGAAAGGGAGGGATCTTCTATCTTTTCTTTCTTTCTCTTTCTTTTTTTTCTTCCTCTTTCTTTCTTTTTCTTTCTCTTCCTCCCTTCTTCCCTCCCTCCCTCCCTTTCTTTTTCTTCCTTTCTTTTTTTCTTTCTTTCTTCCTTCCTTCCTATTGACCACTAATTTATTTATTGCATTATCCAACAAACATAATGCTATACAGTGCTAGGTACATATGTATTTGAAATGGGGTCATAGGATGTTCGAGTTAGTGGGGAGCTATGAAAGGAACCCAACCCTAGATGTGGTGACAGACTCAAGAGAACTTGATTAGCATTGGAATTAGGAACCCAGGTGTCCTAAGTCAAATCTATAATTTTTTCTACTTTTCCTTATTTAAATAAATGATAGCCCATACCCATTTACTTTGGGTTTAGTAGTCATATCTTGGGTGCATTGTTCTCATCTTGTTTGTGAAAGGAGACTAGGCTATCCACTCGGCTTGTGCACATAGGCAGGCCAGCTAGGGAAGGAGCTTGCGGGTAAATTTGTACCTCTCCTGACAAGACAAGTGCTCTTACTATGTAGCCTTATCTACCTCTTCTTGGCTTGGTGATACTGTTTCCAACTGGGTTTATACTTTGTTGCTCCTTTAGTGTGGCTCTCACTGCCAGGGAGCAAAGGAGATTCTTCCAGCAGGCTGTTGGGTCTGAGGGAGGCTTGCCAGCCAAGGGCTGTTGGGAGAGACGAGGTCAATTTGGATAGTTATGGAATAGAGTAGACAACACTCCTTCAGGAGTCAGAGAACTAGGGTTCAAGTGTCCCCTGTGATACTTCTCGTGTTAACAATGGGCAAGGTATTTAACTTCCCTGGGCCCCAGTTTTCTCTTAGATAATGGAGCCAGGATTGCAGGTGGGTGGGATGATGCAGTCAGCAGGCTAGCAGGGAAGCCCTGAGAAGCCAGGGATCTGGGACTTGGATCTAAGGGGAATTTTGGAGTGGGAGCTTTGATGTATAGGAACTATGACACATTGTGAATCTAATCCCATTCATCTTCCCAGAGAGTGAATGTATGGAGGGTGGATTATGTTCCATATGTTGGGGATATATTTGGATATTTCTTAATATGCTTTTGAAATAAATATTCCTTTGTAAAATCCAATCTGACTGTTCAGTGGTTAAACAAAATTGGTGTACATGGGACCCCCTACGGTTGGAGGAATACCATAAGTGGAGCTATTTACAGAGAACCTGGATAGCCCCAATTCCTTTAAGAGTACCAGAGAATATTGGGGACTGGGTGAAATGTAATATACCTAACCTTCAGGTAGTGGTGGTCAGGTCATCAGTATTATATGTAGGGCCTAGTCTAGGATAAAATTAGGCCCTTGGCTTTTGAGGGGACTCCTGCAGGGATTCTCTGCCTGAGATTTTAGATACCCTAGCCTGTAAGATCCTGGAAAAATTTGAGCAAAAAACTTTTTAGGCTATAATGTACAGTAGATTTCTCTCCCCCCCTCCCCCGCAGTGTGTGTTCCCTCAGAAGTCAGTTCTGTTGATACTGATTCTCTTCTTTATTACTGGGTCCTGTGTAAGTATTTAAGCTAATTGATTAAGTTAAATGTGAGAAATCTGGAATCACTGGATTATATTGTTTATATCATTGCTTTTGTTTTTAAATAGACCTCGACCGCTTGTCTTTTGTGAAAACAAAATGTTTTACAATATTTTAGGGTGAGAATATTTGTGCCTAAAATCCATGAGTAGACATTTTTTTTGGTAGATGACGTTTATTGCTACTTCTATAAGGGAGGAGATGGGAATAAGTGTTTATTAAGCACCTACTACACTCTAGGCAGTATGCTAAGCACTTTACAAACAGTATCTCATTTAAGACACATAATAACCCCATGACAATTTTTTGTTGCTGTTGTTCAGTTGTTTCAGCTGTGTCCAACTCTTCACAATCCCTATTATCCTTATTTTACAAATGAGGAAACTGAGGTAGACAGAGGTTATACAGCTAGCAAGTATCTGAGGCCACATTTGATGTTATGTCTTATTGACTCCAGGCCCAGTGCTCTGAACTACTACATAGATCTATCAACCGGAGTTGTTTGTTGTCTTTTTGTCCTAATGGGTGAATCTGCCATTAATTAGTTTACTCGGGCAGAGGCAAGGATCCATGGTGGGAATTTCAAGGGCCCTTTGGAATAAAACCCCAGAGGAAATTGCCAGGACCTCTATGAGGATCACCTATAGTACAGTGGGACTCCTAGTGAATTTTATTGCCCCATGTAGAAAGGAGCACTTTTTTTTTATCCAGACCCCGGTTGAATGACCTTATGCGATGAGAGAATCACTGGAAAAGTTTCTGTTCAGGCAGTTTTCTCATCTGAGAATGAGGTAAGACCAATTTGTCTCTACTTCCCAAATCCTTCCAGGGAAAACCTCCATGTAGTTTAAAAAGCTCAGTGTGGACCAGATTTCCTTTGGTTGTTGGAAGCCAGTTTTCTTTGCTGTTTCTTTTACTCGTGGGTTGAAAAAGGCTTTGGAAGGTTAAGTCTAAGCAAGTAGAGATATTTGGTATATTCTATAAAATGTTTCTCATTTTGTTGAATTTGCAAAACTCTGTTTTGGGGGATAATTCTGATTTTTGTCTACACATGTGGGATTGTATATACAACATTGGCTGTTTTGAGACCTAACTTATGACATTAGGGGAAACAAGTGAATGGACATTGCTTGTGCCTTGTCAGACACTATAGAAAACTGTTCTGAATTTGGGATGAGGACTGTATTAAAAAACCCACCCCTTGGAGTTGTGAACCGATCCAACCATTCTGGAGAGCAATTTGGAACTATGCCCCAAAGGCCATAAAACTGTGCATACCCTTTGAACCAGTAATACCTCTTCTAGATCACAAAAATGGGAGAAGGACTCATATGTACAAAAATATTTATAGCAGCTCTTTTTGTGATGGCCAAGAATTGGAAATTAAGGGGATGCCCATCAATTGGGGAATGACTGAACAAGTTGTGGCATGTAATGTACATGGATGTAATGGAATACTATTGTTCCATAAGAAATGATGAGCAGGTGGACTTCAGAAAAACCTAGAAAGACTTCTATGAACTGATGCAGAATGAAGTGAGCAGAACCAGTACAATCCACAGTAACAGCAACATTGTGAGATGATCAACTGTGGTTGACTTAACTCTTCTCAGCAATGCAAGGATCTAAGACAATTCCAAAACACTCCTGATGGAAAATGCTATCCATATTCAGAGAAAGAACTATGGAGTCTGAATCCAGATTGAAGCATACTATTCTCTCTCTCTCTCTCTCTCTCTCTCTCTCTCTCTCTCTCTCTCTCTCTCTTTCCCCTCTCTCTCTTTCTTCTCTTTTGTTTCTTCTTTCTCATGGTTTCCCCCTTTGGTTGTAATTCTTCTTTACGACATGACTAATGTGGAAATACATTTGATATGACTGTATGTGCATAGTCCATATCAGATTGCATGCTGTCTTGGGGAGGGAGGAGTGGAGGGAAAGGGAGAAAATTTAGAACTCAAAATCTTATGTAAGTGATTGTTTAAAACTAAAAACAAATAAATAAAATTTTAAAAAGCCCATCCCTGTCTATTTGTCAATGATGGCAAATTTTAAACAGGGGCAAGTGTGTAATGGGACCTTAGGGCCTTGGATCAGAAGCTTTGGATCTGGGCTTTGGCCTAGATCACCCTAACATGGAGGCACCTTATTTTTCTGCATTCCCTGACCTTATGAGTGAGAGTAGCCTCCTTTGATTGGCTGGGTAACCAGAACAGGCTAACAAAATTGCTAGATTAGGACACACTCTCTTTCCCATGCATTCTTTCTTGCTGTGTCCGGAGGCCAAAGATCACACACAGTTTATACACAGCACTGGCACCATGAAATGAACTGGGAAGGGAAGAAGAATTCTTTCATTCCATCTTGTTTTAGGCACTGTGGTTTGGGGTGTTTCTGTTTCTGCTGTTTTGTTTGCCTCTCTCAGTCTGAGGTGCTGGCAATAAATCCCACTAGATCCAGAAATTCAAAGACCACTTTGGAGCCAAGATTCCAGGTGGGATGTTGTAGCTAGCCAGCAAATCTATCAGGGAAACCCCTGAGAAGCCAGGGTGCTTGGAACTTGAAACCAAGACAGGTTTTGCACTTGGAACTTGTGATTGGGCTCTTTAGGTATTGAGATCAACTGTGAACCAAAGCTGCTTCCCATTTCCAGACTGAGGCAGTGGTGTGTGTGTGTGTGTGTGTGTAAAAGATAATGCCTCTGGCATACTGGGGAGTAATTTTGTATATTTGTGATCTTACCTTTTAAGTAAACATTCTTTTGTAAAATTGAATCCAGCTTTTAGTGGTTAAATGGAACTGGGGTGCAGGGGTCCCACCCTTTGCAATTGAGGGAATACTATCCATAGGGACTGGAGCCATTGGCAGAGACCTTATACCCCTATCTTCCAATCTCCAAAAAGGGTAATGGAGAATCCTGGGGGAAAGGTTATATGAAACACACCTGGCCTTCAGACAAAGGGAGTCAAGGTGGTCAAATATTACACAAAGACTCCCAATAATCTGTAAAGTGTCAAGAACGTCAGGATCAGCCACCACTGTATAGGCTTGCATTTCTACTAGATAAGATTTAGGGTGGCAGGATTTATTTATGCCAATGCTGCTCACATACGGAGGAGTGAACCAGAAGACCGGCTTCTTTCTGACCAAAGGAGTCTGGGATACTGTGGTCAATAAATGCTTATTAAGTGCCTACTATATGCCAGGCAGAGCAGCTAGGTGGTAAAGTAGATAGAGTGCTGAAACTGGAGTCAGGAAGACTCATCTTCCTGAGTTCAAATCTGACCTCAGATATTTACTAGCTATGTGACCTTGGAAAAGTCACTTCACCCTGTTTGTCTCAGTTTTCTCATCTGTAAAATGAGCTGCAGAAGGAAATGGCAACCACTCCAATGTCTCTGCCAAGAAAATTCCCGATGGGGTCATGAAGAGTCAGACCTGACTGAAAACGACTGAATATGCCAGGTATGGTGCTAAGTGCTGGGGCTACAAGTTAAAAAAAAGGCAGTCTCTGGCCTCAAAGAGCTCACAATCTAATTGGGGAAGAAAATATACAAAAGATCTGTTTTAGGTGAGTAAATAGTGCTGATCCCTGTTCCTTGTTTCCCATCGTCCCAGGCTCCTGCATGCTTGGAGTTCCAGAATTCTCTGCATGGCATCCAGGGAGGTCCCATACTGTTTTACTTGCATACAAACAGCCAGGGCTCAAGATCCAAAAGGTCACATGGAGTTTGGGTCCCAAGGAAAAAATAATAGATTCTGTTCTTCTTCAAACCTGGAGATAATGTCTCCAAAATGGATGAGTTTCCAGGATAGATATAAGCAAAAGGTCTATGTGCCTAATATGACATCTGGGAGCATTGGGAATCTCTTCCTTGAGGATAATGGATACTATGAAGTTTTATTCCAATTTTCTTTTCTTTTTCTTAGTAGCATTTTATTTTTTTCCAATTTTCCAACTGAAGATAGTTTTCAACACTCACTTTTACAGGATTTTGAGTTCTGAAATTTTTTCTCTCTTCCTCCCCAAGATGATATGCAATCTGATAAAGGCTATACATGTACAATCATATTAAATATATTTTTGCATTAGTTATGTTGTGAAAAAAGAATCAGAACAAAAGGGAAAAACCAAGAGAAAGAAAAAAAGAGAAAATAGTCTGCTTCCATCTGCATTCAAACTCCATAGCTCTTTCTCTGGATGTGGATGGCATTTTCCTTCTTGAGTCTTTTGGACTTGTCTTAGATCATTGTATTGCTGAGAAGAGCTAAGTCTATCAGAGTTGGTCATCTCACAGTGTTGCTGTACTGTGTACAATGTTCTTCTGGTTCTGCTCTCTTCACTCAGCATCAATTTATGGAAGTCTTTCCAAACTTTTTCTGAAGTCCTCCTGCTCATCATTTCTTATAGAACAATAGTATTGAATCCAGATTTCTAAAGGATCACTGAGGGACCAAAGCTTCTTTCTCTCTATCTATGGTAGGTGAAGACAATATGATTGGATCTCCAAGTCCAACCCCTCTGCCAGGAACTAACAAGTGGGGAGATGAGGAAAGTCTTCATGTAGAAGATGATGTTTGATCTGCACCTTGAAGAAATACACGAATTCTATGAAGTGGAAGCTAGACATGTGAGACAGTCAGTTCAAAAACACTGGTATCACAGATGGAGTACCATGTGTGAAGAGCAGAGAGAAGACAGTTTGACTCAATCAAAGAGTGGAGTGAGGAGAGTAATGTATAATAAGGTTAGAAAGTTAGGTTGAGACTAGGTTGTAAAGCTGAATAGAGGGATTTGTATTTTATCCTAGTGATAATAGGGAGCTACTGAAGTTTGAGTAGTGTATTAACATGGTCATATCTATGCTTAGGGAAAAATCAAGTCCTAGGGGTTCATAGGATAGATAGATTAGAATAAGGAGACACCTGAGGTAGGGGGACCAGTTAGGAGCCAGGGAGTTAGAAATTAGGGACCAGTTGCAATAATAATCTAGGCAAGAGGTGATGAAGGCCTGTACAAAACAGGAAGATTTGACAAGTGAATGGATATGTGAGATAAGGGGTAGTGAAGAGTTAAAGGTAATGTCTTATAGTAATAGTGGTCACATTGACCACTTCATAGAATTATAGTGAGGAAAGTGTTTTTGTAATACTTAAAATGCTATATAAATATGAAGTATTATAACATGAATTAATAAGCACAATAAATAAGAAGTATAATATTAATTTAACAAGCATTTATTAAGCACCTATATGAAGTGCCAAGGAAGATACAAAGAAAAATAAGACATGGACCCTAACCTCACAGGGTGCATGACCTAGTAAAGGAACTAAGGCACACACACCTACACCCCCTGCCCCCCTTTCCCTGCCCCCTCCCCCCACATACACACACATATACACACACATACCCACTGTCAAACACTAGCTATAGTAAAGAGTAGAATGGAAGAAGAGCAGAAGGGAGATCCAAGGTAACTTGAGTTCATGCTGTTGACCAGTCTGGACAGCACAAGTGCACAGAATAAATCTTCCTGACTTTTAAAATCATTTCTGAATTAGCGATGTGAAATTTCTGAGAGCTTTAAAGCTATTTATATCTATCTGTCTATCTATCTATCTATCTATCTATCTATCTATCTATCTATCCACACACACACACACACACACACACATATGTACATATTTTTTTTTTAAAAAAAGGAAAACACACCAGTTTGTTTTTGATAAGGATGGGTAAATCTGGAAATAAGGGTAGAAAAAGGAAATTTAGGAAAAGCAGAACATATCTCTAAGCACTAGGGGGAGGACATGAGCAACATCAGGAGCCTTCCAGCTGCAAGCACTGACAACTTGCTACCTATGACTTTGTTAAAGTTGGCACTAGAGTGAAAGAAATCCTCTACTTGAGAATATATTTGCATGCCAGAAATCTCTCCTCCTCTTCTTCCTTCTCCTCGGCCTAGGTAGCTAAGTGAAAAGTTAGCTAAAAGTCAGCTCTTTCCCAGTCTTTTATCACCAGCTGTTTCATAGAAAGGGAAATAAAATAAGTCTAGGGTTCAAATTTGTTATGTATATGCACTCTGGAAAGGCACAGCAACAAAATAACAAATATCCTTTTTTTCTTTTTGGCTCTTGTCCCCCCTCCTTCTGTGGGCTGGGAGGAAAACAGTTTTCTGCCCATTTAAGAAATAGGATCCCCCTTTTCTGTTCTCTGTTAATAATCAAGCAGTCTCAAGATCGATGGCCATCAGTATAAAGTATAACATGATAGCACAGATAAACAGCATAGATGTGAAAGTAAATAGGGAAACCCTAACTCTTGCCTGTCCTAGGAATACTGGTAGCTCAGCCTAGCAAGCAAGGAGCTTCAGGGATAAAAGCAGAAATGAAGAGATTGGCAGGAAAACTGTGAAAATATCTTCTTCCCAGATGGACAAAGAAGAGGAAATAAATAAATTAGCTGAGCTTATGTTCTTTACTGGACCCAGGACCTATAAGTCACGTCTTGCTCCTCATGAGTCTTACTTTATTACCAGCTGAGTCCCATATTCCATCAGCTCCTGATCCAGTTGTCTCCATAACTCTTATCTCCCCTTGAATGACATAGAATGGAGTCCTGGGGATGTCCTGATATGAGCCTCCGTCAGCTCTGCATAACGTGTCTCTTGTAGCCACTCTGTTGGTTTCTTTTCTGAATTCCATGCAAGACTGTGGGAAAGACCACAAGAACCTCAGGAGCTCTAGATAATCTGCTTGACTTGTAAACAAATATTTCCGTTACCAAATTTCAGGGAAATGACTCTGGGTAGAGCAAAGCTGTATTACATATGTAATACTTTATAAGCCTAAGACTCACTAACAGCTACAAACTTCCGAGACTGGGCTCTCACTGGCTAGTCCCCTGTTACATATGTATTTGGTTAATTTGGTGATATTATATAATCATCATGTTTGGTCTTCCCACAAAGAAATTCTTTTTTTCTTTCTTCCTTCTTTCCTTCCTTCCTTCCTTCCTTCCTTCCTTCCTTCCTTCCTTCCTTCCTTCCTTCCTTCCTCCCTCCCTCCTTCCATCCCTTCCTTTCTTCCATCTTTCCCCATATTCTAAGAATGCTACAGGGATTAGGCTGTCAATTTAAAAACCATTCAGACCAAGGAGTTTCCTAGGGCTTTCCTTCTGGGGAAGAAAGTTTGATTCCCTGCCCCTCCCTCAAATTTTGATACCTCCTATCCAAATTAATCAGCATTTACTCAGTTTGTTGTGCTTTGGTGGGTATCAGTGGTTATATTAGTGAATTAAGCAGAATAGGATTAAGATTAAATTAGTTATGTATGTTAATGCCATTAGGGTTAGAGTTATATCTGTTAGGACCAAATAATCTCTTATGTATTAGTGATATTGATTTTAGTGATAACATGGTAGATTATAGGATAAAATCATACTACAGTCTGTTATGGCTTGTTAGAGCAGCATCAACACCTTTCACCCCTATGAATCATTGTCACTACTCCACTGGGACCTTTCCTTTCGTCCACAACTTCCTTATTTCCTAGGATAACACTGACCAAAACACCAGATGTTTGACTTCCTATGAAAACCTCTACTGAGGTAGCAAGTGGAATGACTTTACTGGGAATAACTTATAACTCAAAAGCCTGCTGACAAAGTGGTTATGGACATGCTCCCCAACCAATGATAATGCCCCCTCCCTGTGTTAACCAGTCACAAAATTGTACTACCTCGTTCTCTTTTTAGCGCTCTTCCAAGCACATAAAAGTAGTTAGCGCTCAAGGGGAGGGGGTCCCTAATTGTGAGAAAGGTATTGGACCCTATTTATCAGGGACCCCCAGACTCCCTGAAAATACTTGGAGTGCCTTGGTGTCCTTTTGTTGCACATTGGATTAGAACCCCCACACACATTTGCAAGCACCAAGACAAGTGGCAATCTATAAAAACTTTACAAAATAATGTGTTTGTTAAAAATGTATAACCATGATTTTGGAAGTGACTGTATTTGCCAGGCCCACAATAGTGTGGCCTTTATCCTTGTTGAAGAATATTAATTTCCATATTATTTGTGAGCTGCATTGATTGAACCTTGACCAAGATCATCCCAGTTGATTTGCTGGGGATAGCAACTATTTCCAGGAGTGGGTGGTTGAGGTTAAAAACTTATGTGATTTTAATATGCTCACAGAAGGCCAAGAATGTTAGGTGTTAATGAGGTGTTAAACTAATTGTAAAATATGCAACTCTGCTTTGATCCCTTTACTGTAGAAATATCTCTTTGACTAAGTTAAGAAAGGAACAACAGTGATTGGTGAATAAATTAGACATTCTTCTAGAGGCTTTACATGGCTAAACCGTGGGTGAGTTTGAAAAAGGAAAAGTGTAAGCTAGGAGCTTCTTGTTGGGGTGACCCCTAAGGGGTGGAAAGAGGGAATTTCATTCTTCCTGTCTCCCAAATTTGCCACTAGTTCCTACCATGGAAGTAGAAGATGCTGCATCTAGTTAGGGAGAAGAGATACATCCTCCGCAGAGACACAGATAAAGGAGAAAGCAGCTTCCAGTAGTTAGTGTGGCAGTGGAGAGTTGATCTGTGGATATGAGTAGATTCTGAGAGTCAAGCTGAGCAACATGTCTAGCAGAGACATTGAACTTAAGGGGAGTTGTGTTAGGACTCTATGAAGAGAGAAAGGATTTTTTTTTTGCCTTACAATATCAGGAGTTGTGAGTTGCCCTTCACTTAAATCCTAAATGTAATTCTCTTTGTCTTATATCCCATTCTAATCCTCACTATGATTGTTCTTTATATTTTAATCCAGTCTTCCCTTGGATGTGGTGTGTGCTTGTTGTAGAGTATGGTCAAGGTTTATGGGGGAAAATGTATTGCAGGAACTATTCTTGCTATGCTACTTGAGTAAACGTCTTTACTAAGAGATAATTGTGTCCACTGTCATAACTGTTAATGGGAAGCACGCTGGTGGGGGCTTGTGAGCTATTTTGTTAGAAGTGTAGGTTTCTAGTGTTACCCTTAGAATTCAAAATAGCAGCTATACTCTGGGGACCCAATCTTTGAATGTGAGTGCAAATTAGAGAAACAGCTAAGAATGGACGCTTCACTATACAGAGTCATAATAAGCAAGTCTGGCTTATTCTTTTTTGGAAAGTACTTTACATATATTTTATAATCTCATGTGATTTCTTACAACCCAGTAAGGTAAGTGATGTCAGTTGTGTTTTCCAGTCTACCACTTCTCTCACGCTTCACGATTACAAGGGCTGGAGAACGAGAGAGAAATAAAGTTTGAGCACTGGTTAAAGAAGGCAAAGGTGATGTGATTTCCTTCCTGCCTACTACAAACTTTACAATTCCTGAGTTCAGCTCAGAGACACAGGAAACCAGAGCAAACAATATGGTGAGCACGGCAGAGTGAGTTCTCCTCATCTTACCTGCTCTTCTCTTCACAAACAATGAGCTAGCTGAGGTGAGAAGTTGGAACTTTTCATCTGCTATAGGACACCAGTAGGAAAACCACAAGGTTGGGGGCAGCTAGGTGGCACAGTGGATAGAGCACCAGCCCTAGAATCAGGAGGACCTAAGTTCAAATTCGGCCTCAGATACTTGCTAGCTGTGTGACCCTGGGCAAGTCACTTAACCCCAATTGCCTCAGGAAAAAAAGGAAAACCACAAGATAATAAAGAATTTTACGGTGGCTCATTACTTATTCAGAATGACTAAATCCATACTAACCCCATTTACCCCGCAGACAGATCAGTCATTGTGGCTAGAGTGACAGAAGCAGAGCTGGAGTTTTGAAGGCTGTCTACTCTCTGAGGACCAGTAAAGAGCCTAGAATATCAATAAAACTACTGGAGTGAGCATGGGACTGGATCAGATCCTGCTCCTTCCTGTTGAATAAGATTGGATTAGTGGCTAGCATCACCACCTAGTTGGTAAAAAAAAAAATCATTACAGATGAAGTAAGTAAGGCCAAGAGAGGGAAACAGACTTGCTCACAGTTGCCCAGCCAATAGGTGGCAGAGTCAACAGTGTAGATCAAGCGTCTTTTCCAACAAACTGCCCTGCCTACTCCCATTGATGCCCTGTCTGCTCACATGTAGACATAAGGATCATAGAAGAGGAAAGAAATGAAAACTATGCAAATGTTAATGGCTCTTATTATCAGCCATATTTACACTATAACACAAAGCCCTTCAAACAATAAGCTTGAGAGTAGCCAGAGGAGGGTCATCATGATGGTGAGAAGCTTCTGGTTCAAGTCAGAACAGGGTTGATAAAGGAACTAGAGAATGTTTAGATTGGAGAAGACCATTTAAGTCATAGAGTCATAGGGTCTCAAGTTCATAGGTTCTCAAGCTTCCTGTTCCCAGGCTGCTGTCATGGTTGTATGTATAGGATGTTTTGTGCAGTGGTGGTGGTAGAGGTGATGTGGGAGGCAGGTCATAATTTCATAGCATTTAGAGCTGGAAGGGACTTTAGATAGTGTTTATTTCTGGGTTTTCCAAATTGTGGGACATCCTCCCTTACATGATCAGATCTTCTTGTAGTGTGTGTGAGATAGAGGAATAGATTCTGAATTTTTAAAATATAAGTTTCATATTCTTCAGGGTTTGGAAGGGAGAGGAACACTTGCTCCATTTGGACTTGGGGCAAGAAAATGAGCATGGCAGGTGAGGTGGGGTGGGCATGGGTGGTGCAAAGAGGAAAGTTTATGCTTGCAATACAGAAAAGCTTCTAAATTAGAGTCATCCCAAAGTAAAAATGGTCTGCCTCATGAGGTAATGGTTTTCCCCTCATGGGATGTCTTTAAGAAAAATGCTGGATGACGGCTTGCCAGGTATGTTGTGGAGAGAATTTTTGTTGCCTGTTAGTTGGATTGGATCACCTCTGAGGTCCTTTCTTACTCTGAAATTGCATGATTCTGTGATTCTGAGGATGCTAGTGATCTGCCTCTCATCAAGGGAAGGGGAACAACTTCATGAAGATAAGACTGAAGAAAGGACTTCCTGTTTCTGATTTTTGGTTAGCTTTAGCCTTGGTTCTTCGAAGACATAATCTATGTTTCTGTCTCTGAGTTATGAGGAGGAAGTGCTTTGGAATTACCTGCTCAGTTATTTTAAGACCCCAGGCTGGGAGCTTCCTTAATCCTCAAATCTCAATTTTTCTTTTGTTCTCAGAACCCATCCCCCTCCTCAAGTTCGAGGCTCTCTTGAAGTTCTTGACATCATCAAGTTGGTAAAAGTTCACTTTGGAGTGTCAGATCCTGGGGATCATGATGGCAGTGACTGTGACCTGGGGAAGTGGGGATATCCCTAAGGGGCTGTGGCAGGAGGAGAATCTAGGACTGCCCTCCAACTCCAGGACCATGTACCTATCCCAGAAATATTTCTTCACCACCTGTCCAGCCAGGAACTGGGCAGGATTGATGATAGCAAATATTTCCTGCTTTGGAGTTCTTTTTTTAAAAATTTTACTTTTAATTTATGGAGTAAAACAAGCATTTCTATAACATAATACAATAAAAAGATGATTGTATATGAAACTATAAATCTACTACTACTACTTGCTATTCCTTTCAAATATATTACAAAATTATTATGTAAATTTCTTTTTTTTCCCTCCCTCTCCACCTCCCCTAGAGATGGCTACCATCAGACACATATTTTATACATGCAGGTAATATCTTTCTTCATATATCCTTTATAGTTAATTTGGGTATTTGTAATAGTCAAAATAACTTATTTATTCAGTCATTCTTAAAACAATATTACTGTTACTGTACACAGTGTTCTCTTGGTTCTGCTCATTTTGCTCTTCATTATTTCATGTAAGTCTTCCCATGTTTTTCTAAGATCATCGAGCTCAGCCTTTCTTATAGCACAGTGATATTCCATCACAATCACATACCACAACTCATTCAGCCATTCCCCAATTGATGGGCATTCCTGTAATTTCCAGTTCTTTGCCACCACAAAGAGAAGGGCTATGAGCATTTTAGAACATACAGGTTCTTTTCTTTTTTCCCTAATTATCTTCAGAAATAGACCAAGTAGTGGTATTGTTGGGTCAAAGGGCATAGGTAGTTGGGTATAGGCAGTTGGAGTCCTCTTTTAAGGATCTGCTTTCTTCTTCTGCAGTGGTTAGATAAAGACTCCCTTTCATCTAGGGACTCAGGAATATGACCATGTCTGCTAAGAAATCCCCTTTAATCCAATTTATGGAAAGATAATTTCTTCATTCTTAAGCATTTAAAATCTGGGTACCTTTCAAAAATTTCATCCTTGTATCCCCAAAGCCATTTCTAGGAAGGAGTTGTTTGAACCATCCCAGCAAAAAGGAGATCTGATCATTAAGGAGGATATGCATGATTTCTCAAAGATTTATGAAGCCTTCTAAAGAGGGCTCAAGGCCTATATGACTCTACACGGGGAATAGAATGAAGAAGGTCTAGAGGTGTTCAATCAGGAATACATCTAAAAGTTGTCCTAGAGGACGGATCCAAGGGACTATTGGACCAGAGAGCCTTTCCTAGGATATCCCCAATTTGTTGCAGACACTGCTTCCGGGAGGTGTGAAACCCAACCCCAATAATCAGAAGCATGATGAGAGATCTGTTGTTTCAAGAGTCTATTCTAGCATTCATTAATACCAGCTGTCTGCAGATAGCATGGGGGATGGAGAATCCCATGTGATGTCAGTAGGCAGGGGGATATATGTATGTTTTAGAAGATGGATCAGGTGTGCTTTACAAAAATCATTTTGGCAGCTTTCACAGAGGATGGATTAGAGAGGGAAGAGCCTGAGGCAGGCAGGCCAATTAGGAAGTTACTGCAATTGTCCTGATGAAAAGTGGCAAGGATATAAACTGGGGTGATTGTCATGTGACCAGAGAGAAAAGATGAGAGATATATTGTGGAGGAAGAATTGATAGGATTTGACAACTGATTGGATATGTAGGAGGAGGGAGAATGAAGAGCTGAGGATGATTCCTCATGAACTGAGTGACTAGAAGAATAATGGTGCTTCTGCTAAAAACAGAGGGATTCCCAAGAGAACTGGATTGAGGGAAAAGTTAACAGACTCCATTTTATGCATGCTCAGTTTGACTAATTGTGAACTGATGATGATGATGATGATAAAGATAAAATAATTGCTAACACAACACACACACACACACATATATATATCTTGTTTTAAGATTTGTGAAATCCTGTATCTCTGTATTATCTATTTGATTCTCACAACAACCCTGTGAGTTAAGTGATGTCATTATCCCCATTTTATAGATGAGAAAACTGAGGCTGAGAGGAGTTCAGTGACTTGCCCAAGGTCATACAACTTAGTGTTTGAGATAACATTCAAACTAATTTCTTCCTGAGCACAAGTCCAATGGCCTATCCTCTACTCCATCTAGCTGTCTATTAGTGGGTTTTAGACACATTCTGAATTTCCTTTATCCATTTGTCCACAATAGGAAGGGCATAGTCATATTTAGAAGTATAAACAAAAGACGTGACAACTTCTCAGTTTCCCTCCAAACCTGGTGATTAGTTCAAGAGTTTGAGCAGCAAAAACTATAAGCTTGATCTTGAGATAATATTTCTCCTACCTAACCACTTCCTTCCCCAAATGGTCCCCCCACTTACCCTACACACATCCTGCTTGAACCCTCAGTATAAGCTGAGTTATGTGTAACCATCACTCTCAGAAGATAGGGCCCAGACAAGTTGTCCTCATCATTACTCGGCACAGTCACTTCCTGACTCCTACCTCCTGCTTCTGGTTGATACATCAAGGATGCCACCAGGATGTTGGCAATGTGAATCACCAGACTACTCTTCTATGCTATCCCTAGGTCCCAGAATACCTTAATCTGTCCCTAAAGAATGCTGCTCTTGAGGATTTGAGCATCACAGAAAAAATATGTAGAGACTGAGATCAGCAGCATGCCTACTCAGGCCAGGGGCCTCCATTTTATTTGACTTCTTTTATTGACCACTGATGACATTATGGTTCTTAGGGGACCCTTGTATCATCCTCTCCTTAGATTACAAATACTTCATCCTTATAGAGTCTTTTTTGTTTGCTAACTTGTGTTCAACCTGTTCATGCTTTCCTTTATTCCCCTATTTGTATCACAACATTTCTATGCAGTTTTAAAAAAAATTAGAAATTCTTGGAATTTTTTTCTTTTGTTGGATTATACTCAGATTTTTCTGGGTAAGTAATTCTCAGTTGTAAACCTATATATTTTGCCTTTTAAATATTGTATTCTATGTTCTCTGCTTTTTTTATTAGTGGTAGCTGCTAAATCTTGTGTAATCTTGACTATGGTTCTTTGGTGCCTTAAATCATTCTTTCTGCTTGTTTCCAGTACTTTTCCTTTGACCTAGAAGCTCTGCATTTTGGCTATGACATTGCTAATGGGTTTCGTATTAGGATTTTGTTTTTCCACTGATGACCAGTGGATTCTTTGTATTCTTACTTTGCTCTCTGGTTGTAAGAAATCTAGGCAGTTTTTCCCCCATGATTTTTAAAGATATGATACACAGGATCTTTTTTTTCTTGGTTGTGATTTTCAGGTAGTATAATGATTCTTAAATCATATCTACTTGATATATTTTCCAGGTCGGTTGCCTTTGGTAGGAAATACCTTATATTTTCTTCTATTTTTAAAAATCTTTTGACTTCATTTTAGTATTTCTAGTTGTCTCATGGAGTCATTAATGTCTAGTTGATCCATTCTAATTTTCAGGGTGTCTTACTTAAGTAAGGTTTTTGTACCTCTATGCCAAAGTATTACTTCTCTTTTCAAGTCTCTCTTTCATAGCTCTCATTTCTTTTCCGATTATTTCTTCTGTGACTCTCATTTCATTTATAATATAATTTAAAAAAACTCTTTTAAAGAAGCCTTGTATCTTTTCTTTTAGAAATTCTAATAGCTCTTGTGGGCAAGTTGTGTTTTTCCTTGGGACTTTGCTTATGTTTTGGAAATATTCTTCTCCTCTAGGTATTTGTCTTGGGCATCAATATAAATCTCTCTTTTTTGTTTATTTATTCTTGCTGTGATCTGCTCTGGGCAACCCTGCATTGTCAATCTAGCTGAGAATCCTTGGGACTGAGTCTGCCATTATAAGCTTCTCCCTTAGATTGTTGTCCTGGTCAGGGTGCTCAGTATATGATGAATGCTGGGGAACCTCATGCTGATGGCCTTACTTGGCGCTCTGGACACTGAGTAGAAGTTCATACTCCTTCTGGGAGACCCCTATACTGCTGATATGTACCTTGAGCTGAGTCAAGTCTCAATCTGTGAAAAGGTCTAAGTGCCCCATGTTTCTGACCTAGCTTCTAGTTCTGGGTACTGAGTACAATTTCCTGGCCCATCTAGGAGACCTCAACTTGTGGGTCTTAGTCCAGGGCTGAATCTGTAGTCATTTCTGGCTTACCTCTGAGTTCTGGGCACAGAATCTGTGATCCCAGCCCACCCCTGTTTCACAGTTCCCACCCTGGTCAGTTGTCTGTTGAATTTGTGATTTTGTGCTAGCAAAATGACCCGCTATGGTTTCCCCTTTGATTCCCCAATCAGTATTCAGTCTAGCATTCTTATTAGATCCTTGTTGGATAGTTGTGGGGAGAGCTGTGCTACGCTGCCTCCTCCTACTCCACCATCTTGCTTCAGTTCTTGACTTGGTATAGTTTGACAATTTAGCTTTAAGCAGGGAATTACAAAGACTTTATAATATTTGTCATGAGGAGACCTTGGACCATGTCTCTACATGGCTTTTAGTGAGGAGGAAATGAACATTAAAAAAATTTAGAGTCTATAGGTACTATGTAACTGCCTGTTCTGGAATTCCAGAAAGCCTGGTTCTAGGAAGAAGGTTTTCCTTTTGCAGAGGAAAAGAGTTAGTCTGACTAACAGACTTTTCTATGCACAGAAAGAGTAGCCAAGAGTTTTTCTCCAGTTTGATGACTCCATGTATGAGGACCTTGCCATTCTGAGAGAGCTATGGTTTAGGCCTCTGGGCTTTAAACAAATAATAATAATAATAAAGCAGATCCTGCTCTCTCTCTCTCTCTCTCTCTCTCTCTCTCTCTCTCTCTCTCTCTCTCTCTCTCCCTCTCCCTCTCCCTCTCCCTCTCCCTCTCCCTCTCCCTTTCTCTCTCCCTCTCTCTCTCCATCTCTGTATCTGTCTGTCTGATAACACTTCAGTTAAGGACACTAGCTAAAGCTAGAAACTGAAGGAGAAGAAAGCTCCATAATCTCATGCCCAATGAGCCATGCCTGGCAATGACCAGGAGACCACCAGGACACTGCCAAGCAACAGCCATGTGAAATTAGCAGGGAACAATGCTCAGTAGAGAGTCCTTGATGATAGGCTCACCTCTCTAGCAGTGACAACACCCTGGGCAGAGATTATGCACCACACCAGACCAGTGGTGGGAGGTGGACACGCCCACTGGGCTGAACACAGTGATATCACCAAAAGACATTGACGACTCTGTGGTATTTAAGGTATGAATTAATCTTCCACATATGTACCCTGGCAACATATGTTCCCTATGTGTTTCCCAGCCACGAGCAGATACATATCCAGTCAACCCTCCATCCATTCCCTAGTGGATACATATCCATTCTTTGTGCTGATAGTTTGTATAACTGTGTGTCCCGAGCTTACCGGTGGTGGAGGGAGGATATTTATTGCCACTTTTCTTGGTACGCTTTTTCACTAAATGTGTCTGCTTTGAACTCTTGTGTTGTCTGACTGATTAAAATAAAAATGTCCATGGGTTTGTAGGCTATGGTTTTGAACAAAGACCCCTGGAGTCACGTAGCTTGCATATGAGATGTTATATCCCAAGGTTCTGAAGAAATATCAAGTCCCTCTGGAACACCGGTGACACCTGGTGGCTGAGGTTAGAAATGCAATTTCCCTTGTGCCAGGGAGGGCGGGTGCTTTACTGATGAAGATGACGTTTGAGGGAAGTGAGAAAGGGGTCAGTCCTCTGGGCTTCCCACCTTAGCTTGTTTAATGTTGAATTCTTTCTCCAGCCAGTTCTGTGAGGTACAGTAGAGGGAGGATTCTTGTCTTTGCTCTTGTATTTGTAGCCCTCTCGTTTAGCATAGTGCTTGGCACGTAGTAAGTAAGCACTCTGTAAATGATTTTTAATTCATTCATTCTTACAAGTAGCAGAGGCTTGGAATAGAGAACCTCAAAGTTTCCTCACATTTGTATAAACCTATATTCTTGTGGACTTGGTAATTTCTTTCCCTTATCTACTTCAACTCCCCTGCTTCTGCTGTCTTCTCAGTCTCACCAGCTTCAGACTTCTTGAATGAACAGGACTCAAAGTTGGAATCTTGACCATGGGCAAATCACTTTCTCTGAGCCTCTGTTTTTCCATCTGCAAAATAGGGATAAGGACACTTTCACGAATCTACCTCATGGAAAAGCACAATGTAAAAGCTGTTATTAATATTACGGTTTTGTGAGTTGCTCATGTTCCTGGACTCTCCCAAAAATCTTACTTGTATGTCCAAAGCTGAGTGAGGGCCCTAGTGGCCGAGTTTCATTTAGTTATTTCAGTTGTGTCTGACTCTTTGTGACCCCATCTGGGATTTTCTTGGCAGAGATACTAAAGTGGTTTGCCATTTCCTTCTCCAGCTCATTTTGCAGATGAGAAAACTGAGGCAAACAGGATTAAGTGACCTGCCCAGGGTCCCACAGCTACTAAGTGTCAGATCCGATTTGAACTTATGAAGAGGAGTCTTCTTGACTCCAAGGCCAGAGTTTTATCCACTTTCCTTGACTTATTTCAGGACTTGACATCACCTAAATTCACCTGATAACAGCTTGGGACATAAATACCTGGACTTGTGAATTCAGTGTAGATATTGGGCTGAAATAACTTTTCTTTAAAAATGACTACATATATATGTATATATATTATATGTGTGTGTGTGTGTGTGTGTGTGTGTGTGTGTGTGCGTACACACACACACACACACACATTTTTTTTGGCCAGATAATGTAGAATGTAGAGACTAAGCTCCTGGGAGTTTGTTGCTCTCTCTCCTCTGTGACCAGTGTCGCCATTCAGTTATTTTTCAGTTATGTCTGACTCTGTGACCCCATCTGGGATTTTCTTGGCAAAGATCCATACTAGAGTAGTTTGCCATTTCCTTCTCCAGCTCAATTGAATTGATGAAGAATTGAGGCAAACAGGGCTAAGTGACTTGCCCAGGGTCACCCAGCTAGTAAGTGTCTGTGGCTGGATTTGAACTCCTGAAGATGAGTCTTCCTGACTACAGGTCTGGCACTCAGCCACCTAGCTGCCTCTTGTGACCACTAGATTAAGTCCTAAACTGTGTTTTCTGTGGGAAAGACTTCCTAGAATATCAGCGCTGTGGACCTCATAACTGTTAGTCTCTCTAAAAGCTATATGTTCTTATTGTGGGGTTGTTTCAGTCATGTCTGACTCTTCATGACCTCATTTGGGGTGTTCTTGGCAAAGATAATCGAGTGGTTTGCCATTTTCTTCTCCAACATTTTATATACAAGGAAACTGAGACATATAGAGTTAAGTGACTTGCCCAGGGTTACACAACTAGTAGGTATCTGAGGCCAGATTCTGAGCTCAAGAGTCTTCTTGACTCCAGGTCTGGCACTCTGTCCAGTTTGCCATCTAGCTGCCTCTCCTAACTGGTCTCCTCTAAGAATAAAGCTGTAACTAGGAGTATTTTGACTTGGGGCAAAAAAATTGCCTGGAGGGCTGGGCAGAGGACTTTGTAGCACAGAAGACAATTTGATGGTGGGTGAAGATGCGCTAGGAGAGGGGGCATTTTGACCCTCACCTTGCATAGAGATCTGGGTAAAACAGACTCCATGAAAAGGGGAAGCATGGTAATAGGACCCTGAGGGAATGGCCTGGATTTAGGTATCCCACACAATCTGGAGGAACACTGCAATGCCAACTTCAGTTAATATTGGCTGCTGCTAGGGAGAAATACTTTACACACCCCTGGGGCATCAGTACCTTAGGTCAAAGACCTATTTGCCCCAAGCTGGTTACAAGCTGGTTGCATTTGGAGAACACCAATAACTAGGATTAAGAGTCATCTGAAATTGTTCTGGGAAATTCATGGTCAATGCAAGTGATATCCAAGTTTGCCATTGCACCTGAGCTTCAATCAGGTACACTCAGGACAGAGACCAACACAAGGCACTATTCTAGAAGGACAATCAGGGTCTTAAACCCAGGGCCCTGACATCCCAGTCAAGGCAGAAATCCAAGTTTCCAGAGAGCCTGGAGCTCATTTCCTCTTGTCCTAGTCTGTACCAGTCTCAGAATAGACCTTGTTGGGTAGTTTTTCTTCCCAAAGTTGTATGAAGTATCATGGTACCACTGAAAGAACATTGGATAAAATTTAATTTTAAAAAGCTTATTGGAATCTTGGCAAAGGCGCTTAGCTTTCTTTGCCTCCATTTCCATATTTTTATTTTTTAAAGTTTTATTTTTAATTTATGGAATAAAACAAATATTTCCATAACATAGTACTATAAAAAGATGACTATACATCAAACTGCAAATCTACTATGCGTAAATTGCTATTCCTTTCAAATATACAAAATTATCGTATAAATTTTTTTTCTTTTTTCTCCCCTCCTCCCCACCCTAAAGATGGCTACCATTAGACACAAATCAACACACACACACACAAACACACACACATACATATATGTGCGTGTATATATGTAAAATTCTCCTATACATCTATTTTTCAGTTCTTCTTCTGAATGCAGATAGCGTCTTTTTTCATATGTCCTTTAGAGTTAATTTAGGTATTTATAATTTGTAAAATGAGGGAGTTGGTCCAGGTTACTAGAATCCTTTGCTCTTCCAAAGTGCCTGGCCTAGAGTCAGGAATATTCATCTTCCTCAATTCAAATCTGGCCTCAGACACTTACTACTTATGTGACCTTGAGCAAGTAACTTAACCTTGTATGCCTCAGTTTCTTCATCTGTAAATGAACTAGAGAAAGAAATGGCAAACCACTCTAGTATCTTGGCCAAGAAAATCCCAAATGGAGTCACAAAGAGTTGGACGTGACTGAAAACTACTCAACTAAACCCAAACAGGGGCTGAATTAGCAGGGAATCTAGTGACACCTAGTGGGTTGCAGCAAGATTGCAGCCTCATTAAAAAACAGGCTCATTGGTAATTCAGGAACTGACTGAGCCAAAAGGGAAATGGGAGATTTTAATGAACAATAATCAATCCTCTAGACAAAGCTTATTGGCTACAATAATTGGCTGTACTGATAGGACCTAGCTTCATAGGATTATAGATTTTGAGCTGGAAGAAAATTTAGAGACTAGGCCATCCCTCTCAATCCTAGCAGTCCATCAGCATAACCTATGAAGTACTAGGGTGTGCCAAGCACTATGATTAAGCATAAAATAGCTCCCCTCCTTTTGAGGAGCTTACATTCTAACTTATGGCCTGTGCCACCTGTGTGCAGGTGTGTGACTA
The DNA here is from genome assembly GCF_011100635.1 of Trichosurus vulpecula. NCBI lineage: Eukaryota > Metazoa > Chordata > Mammalia > Diprotodontia > Phalangeridae > Trichosurus > Trichosurus vulpecula. The sequence goes on along the minus strand of NC_050576.1, from coordinate 159,883,483 downwards.
TAGTTCCCAGTGCAACACCTGATGTTTCATCATTTATCTACTGACGCAAGACTTTGAGAGAGGTAAAAACGGTATGGGTGGTATCTTTTGATTAGTGTATAAATTGGTTTTAAGTGAGGCAGAGTTACTCAAAGTTGTCAACCTCACTCTCTCTGCCAGAATCATCACAGTCCAGTGGCAAGATGAAGTCAAGACAACTGGTGATGGCTTGGAATGCAGTGGAAGACCTTGGTGTTTTCAATGTCTAACCAAGATCTAAGCCTCCAACTCACCTACTTTAGTCAGCTTCATGGCCATTGGAATGAATTGTTCTCATCCACCCACTCTGCTGGGGGAAGTCTTCACATGCTTGGGGTAGATATCCCCCCAACTCACAGAAAGGTTTTATCCTGATGGCCAAAAGGGTTTACCAGGGTGTGGCCACTGTCTCTGCTAGCGCTTCTTGGAGCCACTGGTGAGAGTTGGGTGAATCAGATGGACACCAAAGGTGAAAAGCAGCCCTAAAAAGCAGCCCTCACACCAGAGTCTTCCCTGAACACACCACACACTCCAAATACTTATCACTTGGCAGTGGTGGGATCCATGGAAGAGACTGAAGCCTTAATCCAATGCTTTAGACCACTTGGCCACACTACCAAAGCCAGGGTCTGAGCTAAGTTTTGAAGGAAATCAGAGATTCTGAGAAATAGAGCTGAGGCAGAAGTGCATTATAGGAAATTGAGGCCTAATAACTCAGAATGTCATATTGATAGCAAAATGTACCGTTGAGAGTAGCACCAATAATATCTGACTTTAAATCCATTGCAACACATAGATTCCTATATAGATAGTGGCAATATATGGGGGAAATGTCAGTTTCTAGTCTTTTCCATCTTGTTTTTTTTTTTCAAATATAGCACCTGGGAGCACTCCACTGCTTTCCAACTAACACACGGTCCCACAGACAAGGTTAGTTTACCAGGTTCATTATATTAAATGGGTCCCCATCTGCTTAAAACCATAACTCATGACCTCTCACTGATGGGTTTACTTTTTCATGATAGCCAGAACACACAAACTAATTTAAAGAAAAGGCATTTAATAAAATCAAATAGTAAGAAGAATGGCAATAGCATATTTTCCCCACAGTCCTGAATATAATATAATATAATATATATATATAATATAGTATATCTTGAACATAATATAATAATATAATCAAGTAACCCCAACCATTTATTGTAAGCGATGAAAGGTTATATTCTGTTACCTTAGCTATCTTAACCAGTTAAGAACATGTCTCAATAAATCAATCCACCATAAGCTTCGTTGTTTGTTTATTTTTTTAAACATTTAACAACAAGCAGTTTACTTAATGACAGCACAGAAAGGCTATTCAGGAAGGATATAGCTTTCATTCACTCGGGGGCAGCTCCTCTGCCCCAGGTTTTGCCATGGTGAGATATCTAGTCAGCAGGGTTTATCAAGCCTTAGGAGCTCCAACCCCGTTCACACCTGAGTTTTATAATTAAGGGACCATACTTCAACAGTTTAGTCCCTTGGATTAATCAAGGCTCAATAGCAGTTTCATTGCTTTTCAGGGGAAAATTAACCTAGCTTAAATGGAGTAGGAGTTTTTCCTGATACACCATACTTTTTGGTGGCAAGGACCTAAGTTTTCTAGGGGACCTTCCACCCTTTAAATGGCCTTAGGCCGGGCCTAGAGTCAGGAAGATTCATTTTTATAAGTCCAAATCTAACCTCAGACATTCATTAGCTATGTGACCCTGGGTAAGCCACTTAACCCTGTTTGCCTCAGTTTCCTCATCTGTAAAATGAGTTGGAGAAAGAAATGGTAAATCACTCCAGTATCTTTGCCAAGAAAAGCCCAAATGGGGTCATGAAGACTTAGATATGACTAACACAACTGAACAATAGTAAAAATCTGTTACTGGACAACCCTGACCTTAGGGATATAGGAATCATAGACAGCACTGGAGGAGAAATTAGTGCAAATAAAATGAAAACAAAAAAGAAAGAAAACAAACAAAAAAGGTAACAAGCAATGTAACAGTCTCCTGAAGGAGTATAGTTTACGTAATGGAGGTGATGGCAAGGGTAGTTCACAGAGGATATTCTGATATAAAACAGTGACAATCAACAGGAGCAGCTTTGGGAACATTAGGGCCATAGCAAAGTTGATGACACTTCTGACAATCGCTAGTCCTCATCATGGGTCAGGGGCAGTATGGCACCTAAGAAGTCATTACCTTCATTCACGGGCCTGAGGTGAAAATTAAATGTCCAATACTACCACTTATTCAATGTTTCCAGGCTCACTAGTCAGAATCTCCATCTTCTTTAGAACTTCATTGGGGGTGGAGGTGCTATCAAATCTTTGCCCCTTTGGAGGGCTATGATAAAGGACTGCCCCCTCCTTCCATAGGTTCTTGGTAATTATACAGAGACATTTTTACCTTTTTCCTGACATTAGGAAGTATGACACCTATGACCAATCCTACTCCTTGATCTCCTAAGCCTTCCCTGGGAAGAGATTGTTTATCACTGGGTACTGTATTGGCAGCAATGTGGGGAGTCCTTATCAGTTCTGAATTACAATAGTAACTCCATTTGCAAAGCCCATTGGTATGAGACTCTCTCCTTTTTGAGGGATGAATGCCCTGCCCTCAAACCAATGGGCTTTAGAACAGAGATTGCATAGTAAACAAAGGAGCACAATGGTCCTGCTTGCTCTGATGTCCACATCACTGTCTGCTCCATTGGGGCTTGCACTGCTGCCTCTTTTGCTGAGGCCTAGACTACAGCTGGGTCTGTCAGGACCCCAGTACAATGTACTCCACTGGGATCTTAGAGGCTACTGTTGCTTCTGGTAGGTGCATGTGTTTTTGCTTCTCTCTTCTGGGGCCTGCACTCTGCCCTCTATGCCTTGCCCGTCTATTGCTCTTGCCCCTTTATGTCGAGGCTCACACATTGCCAAGTATGCTCTCATTGGTCCCTTTACTGGGTTCATGAACTTTCCCAGGCACTGTTATGGCAGGGCTGCCATGTCCATTGCATTACTCATGGCTGGTGCCTGCAGGATGGGACATCATTCTCTGTGGTTGATTCACTTCATTGACAAAGTCAGCAATGCCCACACAGGAGCAAAGATAACTCCAAGGTGTTCTAGCCAGGCTGTCTGGGACTTGGGTTTCTCCTAATTGATGGCTATCTCTTTTCTTTTTAGTTCTTTTACTTCTACCAAAAAATGCCACTGTAATGAATTTGGTATAAATGGGGCCTTTCTTTTTGCCAAGAAGCCATTTAGAGTATGTGCCTAGCAGTGAAATTTCTGGGTCAAGGGATATGGGACCTGAGTGCCACTCAATACTGCTGTAGGGATCATAGGTTGAGATATCACTGATGGCCCTGGGTTTGATAATTCAGTAAGAATGGTGGGTGGTCAAACTACTATGACATGAGCTTTCTTAAAAAGTGACCATATTTTTTGGTACAGAGAATGAGAGAAAGGAAGAAGATGGTGGGAGTTTGTTGATCTGTCTTCTCTGTGGCCACTAGAATGAGCCCTAAACTATGACCTTTGTGAAAGATGCTCCTTAGCAGAAGAGGCATCAGGAAATTCTAGGAAAATGCATCCCTTAGTTCCAAGTATATCTAAAGCCACATGTTCCCCCAACTTGAATCCTAGTAAAAAAACAGCCCTATCTAGGCATATTTTCACCTGGCGTACAATCAATTGTGGATGGACATAGAATAGAGGGCAAATCTACCATGGGTGCAGTTGTGCCAGGAGTGGGCTGGTCCAACCTCCAAGACCCCAACCGTGAGTCTCACCCCATGGGTGTTTGGGGAAAGGTAAGCCTCATAAGAGGGGCTCCAAGGTAATGCTGGGGGAGAAGTCTGGAGGAGGTTGCACTACATAGCAACACAGCCTAATGGAGGACCTTGAGGAGAGGTGTGAGAGTGGCAGTTGTCACAGATGAAAGCATGGTTCCCCTCCCCCAGGTATGAGCATGTGGGAAAAACCCCATCTGCTCAAAGCTAGTTACATTTCTGTGGGAGAAGAGAGTCAGTATGTTGGATTCAGGACCTGAGATGATTCTGAGACATTCATGGTAAATACAGGTGATATAGAACATTAGGCTTGGAGTCCAGAACAGGACAGGGAGAAAGAGCTTTGTATAATTAGGACTTAGGCCAAGGCTAGGCACCAACTACATAGTACCAGGGCAGCTGAGTGGCCCAGTGAATAGACTGCTGGGCCTGGAGTCAGGAAGATTCATCTCCCTGAATTCAAATTTAGACTCAGAACCTTACTAGCTGTGTGACCCCAGGCAAGTCACTCAACCCTGTTTGCCATAGTTTCCTCATTTGTAAAATGAACTGGAGAAAGAAAAGACAAACCACCCCAGTATCTTTGCCAAGAAAACCCCAAATTGGATCACTGAGAGTCAGACATGACAGAAACGACTGAATGATAGTCATCAACTACATGCTACCTTAAGATAAGACAGAAGGGCCCTGAGATCCTAATTAAGGTGGAAATCAAATTGGATCCTTTTGCCTCCTGATCCAGTCTCCACCAGACTCAGGATGGACCCTGAAGCCCAGTTCTCTCCAAGCTTGTCGAAGGGGGCCCTGGTGCTATTGGAAGAACACTGGAATCTATGACAGAAAGCCTAGACTGGGATCCCAGTTCTACAGCTTAATCCTTGTGGGGACGTGGCAAAGTTATCTCATCTCTCTGGACTTCTATTTCCTCATCTATCAAATGAGGCCTAGATGATCTCTAAGGGCCTTTCCAGACGAAAACTTAGGAACCCACGTACCCAAACAGAAGAGCTGATGACACCTGGTGGCCCCTAGCAGAACTGCAGTTTCATTGAGTAAATGTCCACATGGAGGGACACCTCAGACATTGACTTGGATATACCCCAAACAGGAGTTTTTAACTAACAATAATTTATTCTGTAGATAAAACTCATGGCTTCAGTACTATTGGGTCTTATTGATAGATATTGATGGTGGCAATGAACAAAAAAAGCTGCCAGTATTTTCCATATGTAAGGGAGCTCCCTTCTTTTATCCCATCCTCAGACATAGTGACCCAAATAAGATTACCCCAGATTTAAGGCATTTTGTGGGACCACATCCACTCATGACCATAACTCAGCAGCCCTCAACAATATGATTTTCTAGGGGCGGAGTCAAGATGGCAGCTGGAAAGCAGGGACCTGTGTAGGCTGTCCCCCAAATCCCTCCAAACACCTGTAAAAAATGACTCTGAACAATTTCTAGAGCTGTGGAACCCATGAAATAGCAGAGGGAAACAGGTCTCCAGCCCAGGAAAGCCTGGATGGTCACCAGAAAGGGGTCTATTGCAGGGCGCTGACGGTGGAGGGCAGCCCAGCGTGGGCCATGCCAGGACAGACCAGACCCGGCATCAGCCAGCCAGAACAGGCCTTGGAGCCATGAAATACTTGTGGCAGTTACCCGACTTCTCAACCCACAAACGCCAAAGAGCAGGTTAGGGGGAAACTGCAGGATCGAGTTCAGAGCGGTCCGGCCACCAGCTCTGGGGGTAGAGGAGGTGGTTCAGCATCAGCCACTTCCCAAATCCCTGGCTCACACCGTGGGAGGAATCTAGCAACAGATCAGAGCAGGAGTGCAAGGAGCGCTTTGTGAGCACAAAGGCAGATTCTCTTGCTGTACCCTGCGTGGATCTGTATTGTGGTCCTGGTTGGCGGTTCTTGGGGGAGGAGGAGTGCTGCTGGGACAGAGCCTGGGGTGACCGTGGAGTAGAAGTAGCTCTGAAAACAGCAGTGCTTAGACCCTAAAGCTTGGGACAAAGTACTCTCTACAAGCAATCATATCCTGATAAAAAGCTCAAGGATCAGGTGGTTGGCTAGGAACATGAACACATACATATTTTAAACTCACACTCATTGTCATACATACATAGCCTGTATATGCATGACACAGACACAGGCTATGCATATCTACCCATCTGTGTATCTATCTATCTCCCATATGCCATTAGTGATATTTTGGGGACACTTGATACATACATACTCACATAAACACACATTTATATATATTAATGGCATATTGGATAAAACATACATAGACATATCTATCTTTATGGATGTAGATATAGAATTCCCCAGGTAATAATGTATAGGAAGAACTTGTCATTTTTGGCCCTAGAGGCCTGTACTAAGAGTGATGGATAGATGGATGGAAGACCAAATTCAGGCTTTATGCAATGAAAAAATGTCCTAACCATTAGGACTAACCCATTGTAGTGTTGTACCAGAAGTGAGCGAGACACACCACAGAGTATAAGTTTTAAGTGGAGAATTTATTAGCCGGCGGCCATTGGGGTATGGCACCACAAATCAATGGCAAATGTGTTGGGGTGATGGCTTGGCTTATATAGGATATGGGGGTACAGAGTGGGGGGGAAAACAGGAACAAAGGTCCTGGCTGATCAAAAGATTCAATCAGGTTATCGTACTAGCGGGATAATCTCATTTACATTCCTTGGTGGAGTCACAGAGTCCCAGGGATATCTCCCAGGAAGGGTCTGTCAAGTTATCTCTCAGTGGGATGGTCCTATCTATTGAGATTCCTTGGTGGAGTAATGGAGTCCCAGGGGGTTTGCTAAATGCCAAAGATATCTGAGTCCATTCTTTCTGGGGGGGCTTGTCAGTAGCTAGGGGTTACTCAGGGGTTCCTAATTTTCGTTGTATTACAGTAGAATGGGTCATCTCAGGAGTGGGCTCCTTCTCACTGTAGGCCTTTAAGCAAAGGCTAAATGAATACTGTTGACTGGAGAAGTTTGGTTAAAGGAGGCAAACAGACTAGGTGATAAATAAATTCGTATAGTTTTATTCCCTTGGAGCTAGCTGATACATGATCATGGAATCAGAAGTAAGCTTCTGATTGACTGGAGGAAGAAAGACAAGGTTTAAGTAAGGAATCTCAGTTGCAGTTTATGATCTCCATATCAAAGAAAGGAAGTTCTCAGGTAAACAAAGCAATTGGGGAGGTAGGGTCACTTAGAGATGCAAAAGTCTCTAGCCCACGGCTCTGGCTTCCAGACTTTGTGTCATCCCAGACAATAAAAATACTCCTGGTCTTTGAAGTTGCTGAGGTAGGAAAAGGGGATTTTTAGAATAGAGCAAAAGCAGTTTGGAGGCTTTAGAAAGGTTTGACAATCCTGGTCAGGTGTATCACGGCAGAATTTCTTTTCAAATATGGGTTGGATTCAGTGGTTTCTAAGGTTACTTTCATCTCTCAACCCTAAGCTTCTTTACTCTCCTTCATCCTTACCAAGCCCCTCTCCCTCAGGCTCTATTATCAAACCAGCTTCCAAGCCTGCAGGGCCAAGGCCCTGGGGGCCAGGGCTTCCTTAGAAGTTTATCACTTCAGTGTGGCTGATGAGCTACATTAATAAAGCGAGGAAAGTCACCAGATGCTGGCACATTGAAAGGCCATGGCTTTCTCTGGGGCTGCCCCAGCCCAGCCTCTCCCTAACAAGGGGGCCAAAAAAGGGCTCAGGACTGTGATTGTGAAATCTGTATTAAGAAGGCACCTCAGTTGGACGTACACAGTTTAAGCAGTGAAGGTGACTTAGCTCAAGGGAGCCATGCCTAGTGCCACCTGATCTCCTCCAGCTATCCTCAGCTCTTTGGTCCTCAGACCTCCAGAGTTGGGCTTTCATCTGTGGAGTGAGGGTGTCTGGCAGCTTCCTCACCTTGTACTCTTCTTGGCCTCTCTTCTTTCTCCTGTCCTGTCCTTGGAATTTCTAAGTCCTGAGGGCCTTGATTCTACCCCTTCCCTTCCCTGCCCACTTTCTCCTCTTCTTCTTTCTCTCCCTACTCCCTCCCCTTCACTCCAACCCCCCTCCCACAACTTTGTAAACTCCAGCTTAGAGATCCAGAGTATGGGTAGGACCAGTTGGGTACAATCACTCACCTCTGACACGATTGAGAAAATACAGCAGAACCCAGGTAAAGAGGAATCGGGACAGAAATCTCTGATCCATGAAATCAAACACTGCTCTAGGCCATGTGCTCTGGGAAACCTCCTCAGTAAATGCTTCAGGCTTTTCCTGTGACAGCCTTTTATCTTTGTTCTAATTGGTCTCACCCACCTGTGCCAACCTGTGCCAACATGCACCAAACTGTGGCAGTTGCCTAGGATAGTCATGTGGCTCTGTACCCTGCATTGGATACACTTTACATTCCTGCCCCATTATAAATAGGGAGTGCTACCTCACCTAGGTCCTGCCCTTGCTTTACATCTCACCCAAGCAACATAAGGAATCAGGGACATTCTGCTATTTGCTTTGACAATGGGTTCTCCGTCTTCCTCCATCCCCTGGAACTCTTCTCCTTCTCTCCAGAGACCTTGTTCCTAAGCTCCGTCTCCAGCCCAGTTCATCTGCTCAGTTTTAGAACTCATTCTAGGGCGTGAACTGTCAAGATCGGTGGGTGGATGAGTGAGAGCAAACTCAACTGACCTGTTCTGTCTAGCCAGCTCCCTGCTTCACATTTCAGCCAGCAACCAGCACTTACCCTATGACTATCCTGTAGTCACACTAGTAATGCTCCTTCTTCCCTCCACCCCCATCCCAATTGCTAAAGGCATGGAATGGAGCACCCAGTCTGGAGTGAGGAACAGTGGAGTTTAAATCTTACCTCAGAGGAAGAGAAAGAACCCTTTGATTACTTTATTTATTGGAAGTCCCTCTGATCAGATGGAAAGGAGAATCCTTGGAAAAAATGTTTATTGAAAAAGGAGGATGTCCAATAATTTAGGAATGGCTGATTTGTGGTATGTGAATATGATGGAATGCTAGTAGGCTCTAAGAAATAGATGATTTCAAAGACATAGAAAGATGTAGTTGAACCGATGCACAGTAAAGTAAGCAGAACCAGAAGAATAATTTATACTATAGCATCAATAATAAAAATTGGGAATTTTGTGGACTTTTATAAAATGATGAAAAACGAAAGTAGCAGAAGCAGGAGAAAGGTTTATACAATAAAAAGACCACAAAACCCCCCAAATCCTTTGAAAGCCTCAGGAGCTATAATCAATCCAATGACCAGGCATAATTCCAGAGGATCATTGAGGAAACATGCTATCATTACAGAAATGTGAGATTTAGGGTGAAAATGAGGGATATGTGTTTTTGTATAAAACAATGGAGGGAATTTGTTTTGCTTAACTATACATATTTGTTCCAAGAAATTTGTTTTTCTTTACTTTTTTTCCCAGTGGGGTGAGAAGCAAAATTGATTTTTATTAATTAAAAAAATAGAGGGGTTCATGAGCACACTATGGATCATCTATAACAGATGTGAAATGTTCATGCATCTTCAGATGAAGTCAATGTAGTATTAGTTTTATTTAACTGTTTTCATTTGTTTCAAGAGAGCTCTCATGGAAAAGGAATAATGTTTGTATTGTAAAAATAAAATATATCAATAAAACTTAAAAACAAAACCCAAATGCGATCAAAGAGGGATTTAATAGTTTTAAGAAAATGATTCTCCAAGAGTATGCCACAAATAAAACGATTATTATTCATTTTCATGGAACATTTTCATGGGCTGGGCTGGGAGTCCCAGAGTAGCTCTAGACTAGTATGTGGTTTATTGGGGCTGGGATAGGAGTTATGGGGTGGCCCTTGGCTAGTGTGTGGCTTATTGTAGTGTTAACCTGAAAGTTTGGTTAAAGGAGGCAAACAAGCTAGATGATAGAAAAATCCATATTGTTTATTCCCTTAAGCTAGTGGAGCTAGCTTATTTGTATGTACAAGGAGCCAGAGCATAAGTTCTGACTGTCTGAACAAAGAAATGAGAAAGCTTATATACATTATTTTTAGCAGACTCAGCAAGTCTGTGTTACTTCACTTTTATGATCCCCATGTATGTTTAACCATGATAGAAGAAGACAATTTTCCTTAATGGAATAGGTTGTAAATACAATAAGTCAGGATAGTTGACAAAGTGCAAACTGAAATTACAACCCAGGATCTCTGTGTTTAATTTACCATTAATATTCCATAACATAGTATATGCCCGTAAAATATTAAGGTAAGAAAAAGTCACATAATTCAAGATAATTTCTTGGGGCTAAAGGTCTCATCCTTAATGGCCATGGACAGAGGAAGGAATGCTCCATTTGGGCTTATTGGTATAAGATAGAGGCATCTCTGAGCTTACTCAGAGAACAAAGAGACTGTGAGGATCAGGCTTTTCTTCTGGTTAATCAATTCAGACTCTGAGTCTTACTGAAATTAGAAAAGTGATATAAAATGGTATAAAATGTTCCTCATTTCTTCCTTTTGGTCAAAGGTGAGCTATGTGACACCTGTAGACCAATAAGATATGGAAAAATCTCTATCTTCCTCAGGGGTGAAGTTCTAAAAATCCTTATCTAGGTGGAGTCAGGTTTTTTTTTTTCCTGTGGTTGGGCATCCCCAGAAATGGGCAGTAATCGTAAACTAATTGTATACAAGCAGAGGGAGCAAGTTGCAAGGGGGATCAGGGCAGGGAGCATAATGGAAAATGGAGCAACTAGGTAAAATAAGCTAAAGATACCAAAGATATAAGCAAACAATCTTGGAAATGCAAGGGATTCAGAAAGGGAGCTGTTCTTAGTGCAGGTTTGTTTCCGGACTCTTGGGAGGGGCTGCCTGCGTCTGATGCTGTCCCCTTTGGGCACCTTTGAAACCAGAGGGCAAAGTCTCCTATGGGCTCAGATGTCCACTCAGGAGCAGGGGCAGTCCTCAGATGTGACAGAAGGATCAAGGAGTCCATATCCACAAGTTGGCAGCTTAGGAATAGTCAGACCTGACAGGAGCTCCCAGAACACATATGATTTGATAATTGAGAGAAAAACAGCACAACATAGTTTTCCTCACAATTCACAAAATTGTACAATTACATTAAGTCAGGTACAGACCAAACCACTTAGATGGTTCACAATAGACTGGTATTGAGAGGGGGAAATTTGCATGTCATATGTTTTACATTTATACATTAGATAACCAAGAAACTTAAACATGAACCATACAAAGTAATGCAATCATTATTAACAATGTTGACTAACATTAAATTCCTCGTATCCCAGTTACATATTCCCAATGTCCATATAAAGCAGCACTTTTTTTTTTTGAATCCCAGATGCCTGATTGTAGTTATCTGGTCCCTAGATAGTAAAAGAGAGTTCTGCTTCTCTGGTTCAGATCTAGAAATTCCCAGATAATTCTTACTTAATATAACTTAGTACATCCACTTAACTTTGGTTCTCCTTTTTTTGAAACTTCAGAGTATTTCAGTTTATATATATATTTTTGATGTTTCTGTAAGAAATGGGAGGAGTTTTGTTTCCACAGAACTAAAGGTGTGCTTCCCCACCCTCCCCCACCCCAGCTTTAGCAGAGACCAGGCCTCAAGGTCAGTCAGGTGAGAGGTCAGAGGCTTGTACTCATGTGCATACTTTTTGAGAAGGAAGTCTAGGGAATTAGAGAGGCCAAATCCACTTGAACCAGTTCAAGCTTATCTAGGGTCTGGTCTTGGTCAAGAATCCAGGCCTACTGATTTGCATAATTTGCATATGTTAAAGAGGGAAAGTGGGGGAAGTAAAAGAATATAGTTTAATCCTAAACTAAGACAAGGAAAATCTAATTAACTTCACTTTTGCTTCTGTATCCTTATTATCCTATTTATATAAACTGTATAACCTAGGAAAACTATGTAAAAAACAAAGATTGTAAACTAACCATGACTCTAGCAGGAGTGGAGGGAATGGTTACCCCTGCTCCTGCAGCTGTATCAGTGTGAGTGTTCCCGTGAGCACTACACCCACTCTCTCGAGGAGCATAATAAAATGCCTTCCTCTGCCCACTCTGGTCTTGAGTTCTTTGGGTGAGAATGGGCAAATCACATGGATCTTCCTAAGGTCAAGTGAAGGGAAGCAATAGGCAGCAGAAGCTCACCGGGCTTACTCCTGGATCTTGCCTTGGGGTGTCCTGTGATCCCCACTGTGGTGTTAAGAGGGCTACCACTCTGGATTCCCTTGGGGAACCCTGTGGTCTGCACAGCCTTCTTAAGGGGCCATCACTTGGGTCCTCCTAGGGTCTGACCCCTAGGAGGCCCTGTGATCCCCACAAATTAAGGGGGGGCTACCAGTTGGTCTTCCTCTGGGAGTCCTGTGGTCTGTACAGCCTTCCCTAGGGATTATCACAGGGTTCTTCCTCAGGACTTTGGCCCTGCCTAGGAAGTCCAATGATCCCCAAAGCCTCGTGTTCTCACAATTTGGGGAAGTCCAGTGATTCCCAAAACCATGTTTCTCACATTTCTATCCTGACCTAAATGTTGTACCTGGTATAAGAATCCTTTAAAATATGAAGGTCCAACCATAAAATTAACTCATCTTCCTTTTAAAATTATCAGACAGATATTGTATAAAGAAAGGAAATAGCAGAATTGGGAAATAGAGTCAAGAAGATCCTACCTAGGCCATGTCCAAGGTCTTCTTCAAAACTTTTTCCCAGGCACAGACATCCCTTTAGAAGTTTCAGCTTGTAATGCCTGCCATTCTACTACTGGCCTCAAGAGACCTATCCCTGTAATCAGAGCTTAAAACAATATTAAATTGTAGTCCCATAAAATCTTAAATAGCAAATAAATATCCTTCAGATAGGACTGTTCCAAATTTCATTGAGCACTAATTATCAAATCAAGCTACATAACTTTTCTGTCTTCTAAAATACTTTCTCATACTCTCTTTCAACTTACTCAAACCATCTGAAACTAGTATTCTCTTGGGACAGGAGAGGCTTAGCTAACTTCCATTTGTCCCCAGACTTTCTTATCTGCCTTTTGTATTTCCAATCAAACCTTTATTTATCTTTCCAAATCTTTCAAACCCATTAGTCAGCCTTCCTTTAGTTTCAACCATAAGACAAGACAGCTCATAAATTAGTACTTTTTACTGACATAACTGTCTGTACTGGAATCCCATTCCAGCTTAAACAAAACAAAGAGGTTAATGACTAACCCCACAGGTTGATGGATTTATGTCCCTGCTTACTCATTCTGGAGGAAAGGGACACTTTAAGAATTAAATCTTATACATATGAATAAGCTCTAACTCTTGCTTAAAATCACAAAAATATTTTTCAGAATATTTCTAGAATTATTTCCCTTCTTTAAAAACAGTTTAAAATTTATCCTGATGTTAAAAGAAATAATCACTAATCTTTTATGAAGAAAATTATTTGGAAAGTTTTAAAGTGATATACATCTCTTTCTTTCTCCTTAAAGCAAATTAACCCTTAAACACTGGAATTCATTAAATAAGTTGGTGGAAAATGTCCTCATTCTCAAATATTATACAGAATTCCTAGGTATTTCAAAGTTCCTTAGTTAAAAAGGTATTGTAATGGGGAAGACACTTAGTTTCTGTAAGTTAAAAAGAATATGCCCAATTAAATTAGCCTTATCACAATGACAAAGTTTACCAGGACTTTAAAAAGATTTCTCCATAGGAATTCCTCTACACTGAAAACTTTACACAGGATTGATAAGAATTCATGGCTAGATGGTGCCAAGAGTCCTAGTTTCAGTTAACAACCTCAATTTTCTTAATTAAGTACAATTCTTAATCTAACAACATCTAGATTACAAGAGGAATTGTTTTTTCTCTATCAATATAGGTAATTCAATGTTAACCAATTTGCATAATGTAACAAATTTAGAAATATAAGTACACCGCAAGCAATTATCATGTGTTTAAAACTTGAAGCAGAATTTATTAATTACCAATTAGGTGACCATAACTTAGCTGGATGAGCAAATCAAATCTGGATTCATAATCACTAGTGGTAACATTTTAATTTCTAAGGTCCAATACTCTTAGCATTGTAAAAGAAGAGATTATTATCTATAAAATCACATTTTTTCTTCAATATTGCTGATACATCTGTTTGCTAACTTACACACTTTAGAAATGTAACATGCCCTAAACATTATTATGTATAATTTGAAACTACTGTTTATCAATTTAGGTAAATGCATTTTTAAATAATCATTTATCTCATCATTAATATATTGAAACTATAACTTTAAACCACCACATATATTCTCATGATAGACAAGATTTCACATGGAAAGTCTGTTCTCATAGTAAATATCAGTATTATTAATTATTGTTTGTTATAAATTCCAAATCATCAAATTTTTCACATCCCTTTAAAAATCCAATTCACATATATCAAAATCAGATTAAAATTGCTATAATATCATTTCTATCATGCCATGATCTTCTCAAATTTCACAATCCAAGAGAATGTTAGAAATACAATATAAATTTTAGAAATACAGAAACAATAAATTTCAGATGACATCAATTGCATTTCCAGATTACCACATATAGAAATTATTCAGCTTATTACTTTTGGTATTTAAAAACCACTTTAAAAGTTAACAGTTTTTAAATTAGAGATAATAATAATGTTATGTCTAACACATACCAGACATTATGTTATGCATTTTACAATCATTATGTCATTTTGATCCCATAACTGTGGTACTGGAAAATCAGTTACTGTTAGGAACCCCTGAGAAACCCCTAGCTACTGACAAGCACCCCCAGAAAGAATGGACTCAGATATCTTTGGCATTTAGCAAACCCCCTGGGATCCGGTGGCTCCTCCGAGGAATGTCAATAGATAGGACCATCCCACTGAGAGATAACCTGGCAGATCCTGTCTAGCAGATATCCCTGGGACTCCCTGGCTCCTCCAAGGAATGTCAATAGATAGGACCATCCCACTGAGACATAACTTGACAGACCCTTCCTGGGAGATATCCCTGGGACTCTGTGACTCCACCAAGGAATGTAAATGAGATTATCCCATTAGTATGATAACCTGACTGAATCTTTTGATCAGCCAGGACCTTTGTTCCTGTTTTTCCCCCCACTCTGTACCCCCATATCCTATATAAGCCAAGCCATCACCCCAACATATTTGCCATTGATTTGTGGTGCCGTACCCCGATGGCCGCCGGCTAATAAATTCTCCACTTAAAACTTATACTCTGTGGTGTGTCTCGCTCACTTCTGGTACAACATAACAACTATTATTATTTTCCCTTTACAAATCAGGAAACAGGTCAAACAGAGATAAAACACAGTTTTGCACTTGGAACAAAGAAGTGTGAAGTTACCTAGAGCAGAAGCTGGTTTCTCAGTGGTGACAATTCTTGGAGACTGAGTTTAGAGAATGCTAACCACAGTCCAAATCCATCTACCTTGCCCTTCCCCCACAACTGCAGAAGTTACTGAGCCTAGGGCAGTTGGCAGCTGCTGGGGACAGAGTGGGAAGAATGCATAGGACCTGGGTGACATTTCCAAGTTTTGCCAAAAAGATGAGTTACGAAGATACCCAGGGGGCACAGGACTGTCAGGGTCTGTGAATTTCTGTCCTTTTCCTCCGTTTGCCTGGTGAGGAAGGGTGATTTAAGTTTTCCCTACAGTTCTCCTGCATTCTCTTCTCGTAATTTGATCTGGGAGGAAAGGAGTTAACAGGAATCCTTGTGGTTGTTTAAATTTTCCACACTGAGATACTCTCTCAACTCTGGAGAGGGAGTGGGGAATGATCAGCATTGGGAGGAGGTTTTTCAGCAACAGTGAGCTCCTGGAGTGATTTTGATGAGGGCACAGTCTCTGGGAACCCCTTGAACCCTTGAACTCTCCTTGAATCTTCCCACTCGACCTGGCCTTGGCCTGAGGCTATAACCATTGAGCCCAAATGCCTACCTTGCCCAGTCCTCTATTGTCCAGCTGTTTCCCACCCTTAATCCTGTTTCCCATCCTTAATCTGATCAAAATATCTATACCCTAGCTCTGTTACCCTAGCCCTTTATGGTCTGTCCTTTCCATATAGCCTTCAGCTATTTCCCCCACCCTGGAGTCTGACCTCATCCCAGTCCCTTCAAGCTCCTCCTTAGACTCCTCCTTAAGTCCTTCCCTAGACCTCTCCTCTGGTCACCCCAGACCACCCCTCAATCCCTCCCACAACCTTTGTGTATATAATCTCCACCTTGCCTCCATGAAAGTGGTCAGATCCAATCTAGCTCAGATTGGTCTGGCCCTCTTTCCTTACAGGCGTTGCAAGGGGTGGGATCTCTTGGGGCAGGCTTATTTGGCTAACTCTTAATAAACTTTATTTTTTCCCTTGCTGAGAAAGCTTGAGTCGAATTCTTTCGGCAGGACCCGGTGTGTCGGTGCTTTGGAGTGTTGAACACCTCTCACCCCAAACCCTCATCATTTATGGTTCCCTGACTCAGAAGCACTGCTAATCTCAAGTTCTTCTCCAGACAAGACTGAAGGTATGTGAGCCTCCCCCTCTCCCAATCCCTCTCCTCACTCTCCAAGCATTTTGGATGTGCTTCTCGGGCCTGACCTCAGCAGGTCTCAGTGGGTCAGACAGCTTGGTCCAGTGGTCTCTGTGGGTCGGACACCTTGGTCCAGTGGTCTCAGTGGGTCGGATAGCTCGGTCTAGTGGTCTCAGTGGGTCGGACAGCCAGACTGTCCTATTCAACTTGACGCTATCAGGTGGTTCTTGGTCCAGTGGTCTCAGTGGGTCGGACAGCCACGCTGTCCTGGTCAACCTGACGCTATCAGGTGGTTCTCGGTCCAGTGGTCTCAGTGGGTTGGACAGCCACGCTGTCCTGGTCAACCTGATGCTATCAGGTGGTTCTCGGTCCAGTGGTCATGTCGGAGGCCATGAACCTAAGTGGCTTCTGAGGCATGAAGGACATGGACGGATGCCCCATCCGGAAGCATGTGTCAGATCCTTTCAATTGTTTCGACGCTGGGAATTTGGGAAAGTTTCAGGTACCTTCTGTGTATTTTGTTTTCTTGTTTTATTTTTTTTTGTCCCCCGACAATTACTCCTAACTTCTCCTTTACTAAGGAGGAAGGAATTTCCAGCCAAAGGGACCCCATGCCCTGCCTCTACTGCAGGCCCTGCAACATCTATCACCATGGGTCCTACCCCCAAGGCAATCCCTACTCAGGTTCCAGCCTCGGGCCCTGCCCCCATGGCAATATCTCCTCCCCTAGCCCCTTTCTCTGAGGTAGCACCCACTTGGGTCTCTGGGGTATCTTCCCCTCTGACCTCTACCCCTCCTCAGGTACTAGCTGATCTCCCTTGCCAGGCAGATGCCCTGGCCTTGCAGTCTAATCTACCTCAGCCCCAAGCTCCAGGTCCCACAGTGTCTTCAAGGCTTTTTCCCCTGAGGGAAATGCCTGCTTCCCCTGCTGGGACAAGGAGATTGCATGTTCCATTCTCCATTTCAGATCTCATCCAAATTAAAGAAAAACTGGGGAGATACTCAGAAGATCCGACTAAGTTTACTGAGGGTTTTAGGGATCTGTCCCTACAATTTGAACTTTCTTGGTGTGATTTGCATATCCTATTCCCTACCTGTTGTACCACTGAGGAGAAGAGGAGAATATGGGAACACGCTCAAAAATTTGGGGACAGTTTGGCTAGCAATAACTCCATAAAATATCCCCCAGGAACAGCTGCTGTTCCCACTAGTGACCCAGGATGGAATTATCAAAGGAGTGAGGATAGAGAAAAGAAAGACCATATGGTAATTTGCCTGTTAGAAGGCCTAAGAACTGCATTTCAAAAGCAAATAAATTTTCAAAAAATTAGGGAGATTACTCAGGGAGAAAAAGAAAACCTTGCCCTTTTCCAAGCCTGGCTAGTAGAAGCTATTAAGAAGTATACAAATTTGGATCCTGATTCTATTGAAGGGGCGGCAATACTTAACATGTATTTCATTAATCAGTCTGCCCCAGATATTAGGAGGAAACTGCAGAAATTGGCAATGGGACCCCCAACACCTCAGGTCCAATTGCCGGAGACGGCCTTTGGAGTCTTCAACAATAGAGACCTGGTTGCAGCAGAGGAAAGAAAACGCAGGGAAAGAGCTAGAGACAGAGAACATGCTCAGTTCTTGGCTGCTGCCAAGAATTGTTGCTGTTGTTCCTCATCCTGCCAGGTCACTTAACCCTGTATGTCTCAGTTTCTTCATCTGTAAGGAAAAGGAAATGGCAAACTACTCTAGTATCTCTACCAAGAAAACCTCCAAAAGGTGTTCAGGAAGAATCAGACAGGACTGAAACAACTAAACAAGTTCTGGGCTCATATGGACAGGCTACACCATTTGTACTGAGTCACGCTGAATGATTCCATTTTAAAACCTTGTTTAAAACATTGTGTAGTATCATTAGCCTGCATAAGATGGCAAGAGCATACTCCCTAACCCCCATCTCCTCATAATTCTGTGAATTAATCAAAATACTTAGGGAGGAGATGAAGTGGCATCAATCTCATCTCTGCGTGATTACTGCTCCAAATGAATATTAAGAAGTTTGTAGGTACAGGTCACTAGTGCTTGTGTAATCAGAAAAGGCTGTGCATAGAAGATGTGGTGGGGTAGAGTCTTCAAGCAGCAATTCCTAGAAGGGGAGAGGAGGAAGAAGCACATTCCAGGTATGAGGAGGGGAGCAGCACGTACAAAGAGATACTGGAGTGGTTTGCCATTTCCTTCTCCAACTCATTTTTACGGATGAGGAAACTGATGCAGACAGGGTGAAGTGACTTGCCCAGAGTGACACAGCTAGGAAGTGTCTGAGGCCAGATTTGAACTTCGGGAGATGGGTCTTCCTGAGTTTAGGCCCAGTGCTCTATCCAGTGCTCTCTCAGCTGCCCTACATGTTGATATTCCCTCAAAACAGTCAGCTAGGCATCCAGTATTTTAAGTACCTTCCATCTGCCAGACACTGTGTAAGACAGTAGAGATACAAAGTCGAAAATGAAACACTCCCAGCCCTCTAAAGGTCCTGCATTCATTCAAACATTGACCTACCTGTTTATCACCATCTGAAACTCCCATGACCTCCATCTCTATGCATCTGAGTCACCCAAAGCAGTGGTTATGGCTTTATGATCAGACTGACTGAAGTATTTATTAGACAAAGCTCAGCATGATGCTAATTGCTGGGGTTACAAATACAAAAGTAAGACAGTCTGGGCTCTTCAGGAGCTCACATTCCAGAGGTGAACACAACATACATGGAAAGTTTCAACTACCAGTCTCATGGATAAATTCCATGGTCTTTAGGCTGCAGTGGCAAAGCAGATTTTAGTGTTAATAGGGGAAGCTCAAAAAGTACTAAAAAGCACATTTTGAGTGTTACCAAAATGACTTCTGCGAGGGAAACAGTTTGTCGATCAGATCACCCAGAGCTCTTCTAGCTCCTTGATCCAGAATTCCCAAATCCCTTTCTCTGACCATAACCAATCTTTAGACTCCCTCTCTGACTCATTCCTCCTAAACCTGTTCATTGCCCTCACCCTGTCCTCAGAGTCTTTCTTTCACAATCCTGACTTAATTGTTGAAGGGTTAATGAAATATAAAGATCTTCCTTGTACATTTATAGGCCTATGTGACTATATATGCTGTCCTTTCTCCTTGGAACAGGGGCTGAGTTCCCAGGACTAAAGGTAAGAGTATACCTGGCTGATTTCTCTTTCTTGAAGGGTTTGCCACCCTTCTAGGAACATATGGAATCAATTCTGTGTCCTTTAGAACACAGACATTTTGCCTTATCAAGGAAAAAATCTCAAGGGACAGGTTTTATTTCTTCCAGGATGAGAATACAAACTCTGAGCCTGCACAATCTGTTTTCTTTCCAGCCTTCTCATATTCTTTCTTGACCTTTATGCATTTCTCATTCCAGACAAACTTGACTGTCAGCTTACCCCAAAGTCTTCACTCTGTTTCCCATTTCAGGGTCTTTACCCAGGCCAAACAGCACACCTTGCTTGCATCTATCTGAATCCTTTCTTCTTGTTGTTCAGTTGTATGTTCTGTCTGACTCTTTGTGACCCCATTTGGGTTTTTTTTTTTTTTGACAGAAATACTGGATGGTTTGCCATTTCCTTCTCCAGCTCATTTTACAGATGAAGAAACTGAGGCAAACAGGGTTAAGTGACTTGCCCAGGGTCATATTGCTAGGAAGTGCCTGAGTCAGGATTTGAACTCAGGATGAGTCCTCCTAAACTCAGGCATAGCACTCTGTGCACTATGGCGCCACCTAGCTGCCCTACCAGAATGCTTACTTTCCTTCAAGTCTCAGTTCATGTGGTGGGTGTTATGGTGTTTTAGAGAACAGAATGGAATTGGAGTCAGAGCTTTAGCTTGGTACCAGGGAGTCAGGACTCCATCCTCAGTGGGATGGTGG
Organism: Trichosurus vulpecula; assembly: GCF_011100635.1. Taxonomy (NCBI): domain Eukaryota; kingdom Metazoa; phylum Chordata; class Mammalia; order Diprotodontia; family Phalangeridae; genus Trichosurus; species Trichosurus vulpecula. Next base: position 159,863,134 of record NC_050576.1, on the reverse strand, counting down.
TTATGGTAACATGAGATTTTCATGCTGAGACCAGGTTCTAATTCCAGCTCTGCTCCTTCCTGACTCTGACTGTGGACAAACCCCTTTCCCTGTCCAGGTCTCCTCTTCCTTTTTCTGAAATGCAGCAAGTAAAGTAGATGACACCCAAGGTCCTTTCCAGCTCCAGGTCTAGGAAGGCTAGAGGAGCATTTCCTGGTGTGAGATAGGGAGGGGGAACACTGGGAGGTTAGGTGACTTGTTCAGGGTCACACAAACAATATAACTCTAACTAGGTAGATAAGAGAGTCAGGAAGACCTGGGTTCAAATCTAGCTTTGGATACTTCCTGGGTGTGTGACCTGGATAAGTCATTTAAACTCTATCTGCCTCTGTTTCCTCAACTGCAAAATGGGGATCATAAGAGCACCTACCACACAGGGTTGTTGAGAGGATCAACTGAGATACTATTTGTAAATTGCTTATCATGGTGCCTAGCACACAGTAGGTGCTTAATAAGTGCTTATTTCAGAGGTGGGGTCAAATTGACATGACAGCACAGGTTAAGCTGACATATCTTAGTAATGGTAAGAACACTGACTTAAAATGCCAGGTCATGGGGTCATTCATTTATACCTAGAAGAGATAATAGAGGCCATTGAGTTCAGGCCCCTCGTTTTACAGATGAGGATCTGAAGGCCCAAGGAACCTGTCCCAAAGGTCATACAGCTCATAAGCATGGGAGGCAGGATTTGAACTCAAGCCCTGGGACTCTTAGTTGAATCCTTTTTTCAATCTCCTACATTTCAGCTCCTAAGTTTGTGTCAATCTAGAAGAAGATGGAACCTCCTCACATCCTGTTCAGGCTGAACCCTTCTGCTGCAGGGATACAAGTACCTGTGCCATTGGCAGTCATGCCTCGGCAGGGGAGAGGAACAAATGAGACTTTGTTTACCAAGGGTGGAGAAAGAAAATGTAGGCTTGGAGGAGGCCTGGATGGCCCTTCTCTTTCTCAAACTCAGTATGACTAAGAGAAACTAATTACCAGCCCATCCCAGCCTTCTCCTTCCCCAAATTTTGCTATTTCTGCCAAAGACACAAATATCCTTCCCAGTAACCCAGGACTTCAATGCTAGAGTTATCTTTAACTCTCTCCTCTTTCAAGCTGCACCCCTTCTCCCATCTAAGGGTTTTTCCCTCACCTTAGATTACCTGATATTAACATACATGACTGTATTAGTGTATATATATTTATATATATATATGCACATACATATATGCACATATACACACACACACATATGTGTATATAACACATATATTTTAAACACACATTTCTAGACATACATACATATCTCTCTCCAATATGCCATTAGCACTGTTTTGGGGACACTCGATACATACATATACACATAAACACACATTTATATATATTAATGGTATATTGGATAATACACACATAGACGTATCTACAGACACATAATATTTCCCAGGTAATAATGTACAGGAAGAGCTTGTCACTTTTGGCCCTAGAGGCCCGAACCAAGAGTGATGGAGAGATGGGTGGAAGACTAAATTCAGGCTTTAAGTAATGAAAAAAAATGTCCTAACCATTAAGGCTAACCAGTTGTAGAATGGGTCATCTCTGGAGTGAGTTCCTTCTCACTATAGACCTTTAAGGAAATGCTAAATGAATACTGGTCAAGAGTACCTTGGCAGGATTTCTTTTCAGGTCTGTGGCTTCTAAGTTTACTTCCATCTCTCAACCCTAAGCTTCTTTCCTCTCCTTCATCCTTACCAAGCCCCTCTCCCTCTGTCTTTATTATTAAACCGGCTTACAAGTCTGTGGGGCCAAGGTCCAGGGGCCAGGGCTTCCTCAGAAGTTCATCCCTTCAGTGTGGCTGATGAGCTATATTAATAAAGGGAGGAAAGTCACCAGATGCTGACACATTGAAAGGCCATGGCTCCCTCTGGAGCTGCCCCAGCCCAGCCTCTCCCTGATAAGGGGGACCAAAAAAGGGCTCAGAACTTGTGTTTGTGAAACCTACATTAAGTGCAGGTGCCATAGCTCAGGGGAGCTGTGCTTACTCCTGCCTGATCTCCTCCAGCTATCCTCAGCTCTTTGGTTCTCAGACCTCCAGAGCTGGGCTCTCAATTGTGAAGATAGTGAGGGTGCCCAGCAGTTTCCTCACCTTTACTCTTCATGGCCTCCCTTCTTTCTCCTGTGCCAACCTTGCTATTTCCAAGTCCTGAGGACCCTGATCCTACCCTCTCTCTTCATCCCTTTCCTCTCCTGCCCACCCTTTCCCCTTCTTCCTCTTTCCACTCCCACCCTCCATTCCCTCCCTCCCTCCAACTCTGCCAACTTTGTGAACTCCAACTGAGAGGCCCAGAGTATGGGCAGGACCAGTTGGGTCCAACCACTCACCTGTGACATGACTGAGAGAATACTGAAGAGCCATAGGAAAGACAAATCAGGACAGGCTCCATCTCTGACCCGTGAAATCAGACACTGCTCTATCCTGTGTGCTCTGGGGAGTCTCCTCAACAAATGATTCAGGTTTTTCCTATGACAGCTTTTTATCTTGGTTCCAATTGGTCTTGTCAACCTGTGCAAACCTGTAACAACCTGCACCAATTGCCTAGGACAGTCATGTGCCCCTGCACCCTGCATTTGATATAGACTTTACATAAATCCCTACTCATTCAGTCATACCCCATTCAAAATAGGGAGTGCTATCTCACCTAGGCCCGACCCATGCTTCACACTTCACCCAGGCATCCACAAGGAGTCAGGGACATTCTGCTATTTGTTGTGACAATAGGCTCTCCCTCTTCCTCCCTCCCCCTGGAACCCTTCCCTTTCTCCCCAGAGACCTTGTCCCTAAACTCCCTCGTCCCCCCAGTTCATCTGCTCAGTTTTAGGCCTCAGTCTTGGGCCTGAATGGTCAAGATCAGTGGGTGAAAGCAAACTCAGCTAACCCACTCAATCTAGCCAGTCCTCTGCTTCACATTCTAGCCACCAACCAGCACTTACCCTGGCATCTTCTCATCTACCAGGTAGTCGCACTAGTAACTCCTCCTTTCCTCTACCCCCATCCCAATTACCAGAGGCATGAAACGGAGCACCCGATCTGAAGTGAGGAACACTGGATTTTAAATCTTGCCACAACTACAAGCTGTGTGATCCTGGGCAAATCATTTAATGTATGTTAGCCTCGGTTTCCTAAACAGCAAAATGGTGATAGTAATTAGCACCTATCTCCCAGGCTTGTTGTAAAGCAGCTGATATATAGCAGGTGCTTGTTTCCTTCCTTTCCACTCCCTTTCATCTACTGTCCAGAAGACAGTAAAAAACACAGTACTCTTGCTATTGGAAAGGGCATGGCAGTCTACTGTCCTAGGGTTACCCTCGCCATCTCTGTGATTCTCCAGACAAAATCTGTCTTCGATGGCCACTCACTATCCTACAAATACTATCTTCCCCTTTAAAATGTAAGATCCTCAAGAATAGGGACTTTCTCACTTTTGAATATGTATCATCTGAGTCTAACACAATGCCTGGCACATAGTAGATACTAGATCAAAAGCTTCTTCATTCAGTCATTCAAAGCCTTACACAGAATCTCACAATTGGAATGGATGGTACTTATAGCTCAATGAGAATCTCTTCTACCAATCAATCATCTGGTAAGCATTTATCAAATGATTACTATATAGAGGAATCTATGTTAAGCAATTGGGGTAAAAAGAAAAAGCAAAAATAGTCCTAGCCCACAAGGCGTTTACGTTATGTTGGCAGAAACAACGTGTGTAACCAAGTACATTACATATATAGTACATACAGTGTAGATGGAACATGACCTGAGAGGGGAAGGCATTAGCAGCTGGAGGAACTGGGAAAGGCCTCCCAGTAGCATTTAAGGTGTCTTGAAGGAAGCCAGAGAAGCTAGGAGGAAGCATATTCCTGACATGGGAGATCCAGTGAAAAGGAATGGAGACAGGATCTAGAGTTTCATGTTCAAAGAAAGCTGGCCTTTATGCCTGGATTGTTGAATGTATAGTAATACTTCATAAGAAGACTGAAAAGGTGGAAAAAGGCCAAGTTAGGAAGAGCTTTACATGCCCCCACAAAGGAGAGGTAACAGGGAGCTGCTGAATTTTACTGAGACCAGAAGTGAGGTCAGTGTTGGGGTGACATGATCAGATTAGCCCTTTGAGGAGATGACTCTCGAAGCTGTGTGAGGATGGCTTGGAACGGGGAGAGCCTGGAGGAAGGGATAAAAACAGGAAAGCAGTGCAGGTCAGGTGAGAAGAGGTGAAAGCCTGAAGTAGAGTGGTCACTGAGTGAATGGAGACAAAGGGATGCCATTAGCAGGAGATTTGGAGAAAGAGATGACAAGATTACATCACTGATTGGGTATATGGGGTTACTGAGAAAGAAGAGTAGAGATGACACCAAGAGTTAAACCTGGGTGATTAGATTGAATGTTGGTGCCATGGACAGTGAGCAGGAAGAGAAACTTTATAGGTCTTTCTTTAACGAACCATTTTGTAACAATGCATAGTGCTGCTCCTCTCCACATCAGCCCAGGGAGGACTCATTCTTGTAGTAACTAGGCTGGTGACTGGATTAGGGCAAAGCACCCTTGAGTGATCTGCCCAAGTTCTGAACAAACTGGGTGTGGATCAGAGGTGGAAATTTTGATTATTTGATTTCTTGGAAGTCCCTCTTATCAGATGGAAAGGAGACTCTTTGAAAAAAGTGGTCACCACAAAAAGAGGATGTCCAATAATTAAGGAATAGCTGGATAAGGTGTGGTATGTCAATGTAATGGAATACTGTTGGTTTCTAAGAAATGAAGAAATAGATGTTTTCAAAAACATAGAAAATTAACATAAATATCCATAAATACAAGTAATACAGAATAAAGTAGTCAGAACCAGAAGAACAATTTATACTATAGCATCAATATAATAAAAATTGGTAATTTTGAAGACTTTTATAAAATGATGAAAAATGAAAGGAGCAGAATCAGAAGAGTTTATACAATAACAAGACCATAAAAAACCCCAAAACTTTGAAAGCCTCATGAACTATGATCAATTCAAGGACCTTGCATAATTCCAAAGAACCATTGATAAACATACTCTTATTACAAAGAAATGTGAGATTTAGGGTGCAGAATGAGGGACATGTATTTTTGTATAAAATAATGGAGAGAATGTGTTTTAACTATAACTATTTGTTACAAGAAATTTGTTTTTCTTTCCTTTTTTCACAGTATAGTGAGAGGGAAAATTGATTTCTATTAATTAAAAAAAATAGCAAGGTACCTGAGCACACTATGGATCACCTATAACAGATGTGAAACGGTCCTGCACTCTCAGATGAGATCAGTGTAGTATTAGTTTTATTCAACCATTTTAGTTTGTTTTATGTGAACTCTCATGGAAAGGGAATAATGTATAAATGTTTGTAATGTAAAAATAAAATAAATTAATAAAACTTAACAAAAACCCAAAAGTGGTCAAAGAAGGATTTAATAGTTTTAGAAACCTGATTCTCCAAGAGTGTGCCACAAATTAAATGATTATTTTCATTTTCATGGAGCAAAATGTTACTTGCTCTCTATCCCAATCATAATCAATCTCTTGTGAAATTTGGTCTGTCATTTTGAGAATATCATAAATTGTAACTCAAAAATGGTTTGTTAGAGATTTTCAGACCTGTGGGGTAACTGCCTCCTTGGTTCTCTCTCTTAGCAACAGGAATTTTCTTCATATAGCAGAGTCTGACTTAGACCACAACTTCTCACATTGACTCTCTTGGCAATTCAGACATGCCCAGCCAGCTCTTCTTTTACCAGGATGCTGCTCAATTCTTACCTAACCTTTAACTACTGAATGGGTGTTGCCTCAGACGAGCTGAGACATGGGAAAGACCTTGGTTTACAAAGTCCAAGGTATCCCACTGCATCCAGGGCCATCGCCAGTTATCCTGACATATGTCTTGTCACTCTGGAGGAGAGAGTGAGGCTGATGACTTTGTACAGCTCTGCCTCACTTAAATCCAATTCATCGGCAAGTCAGGATATCATCCTCCTAATGTCTTTGGTCCTCCCCTGACCCAGAGAATTCCTTGGAAAAAAATGCTGGAATAGAGGAGACAGAAATGGGGCTTTAGTGGCCGAGCATTGGGAGTTCCTGAGTCCCAGAGGGGCAGAGCCAGCAGGGGTCAACACCAGGAGCCCAGACCTACCTTTGCACAGCCAGGGGAAGTGGTAGACACCAGCACCGACAACAAACAGCTGAGACCATTGCTGAAGAGCAACAGTGCTGGAGAGCAGCCCCAGGGGTAAAGGAGACTTCAGGCAGCCAGACCCCTCCCCTACACCTCAGGAAACTAAAGGCTATAATACAAAAAGCTAGTAACTAGACTCACAATCCCCAGAACAAGAAACCTGGGAAAGAGAGCCCTGAGCCCCAAAAGTAGAAAAGCCAGGAAAAAGCTAACCAACATGAAGAAGAACATGAAAAAACTGAGGAGCATTGATTCTTTTTATGGAGACAGGGATGATCAAAATACCAATTTTGAAGAGGATAGCATTGACACTATACTACATCTGATGCCTCAAAAGGGAATGTGAACTGGTCTCAAGCCCAAAAAGCATAAGTGGAAGAGCTAAAGGAGGATTTTAAAAACCAAATTAGGGAGGTAAAAGAAAAAATGGAAAAAAAAAAAAACCACTGACAAAATCAAGTCCTTAAAAAATAAGATCAGCGAAATGGCTACAGAGATTCAGAATCTTAGAAAATGGCACCCTGAGAGGTAAAATCAACCAATTGGAAAAGGAGACTCAAAAGCAAAATGAAGATAGCAACTCATTAAAAATTAGAATTGAGCAAGTAGAAGCTAATGATTCTATGAGGCATCAGGAAGTAGTAAAACAAAATGTAAAGAATTAAAAAATAGAAGAAAATGTGAAATACCTGATTGGAAAAAGAACTGACCTGGAAAATAGATCCAGGAGAGACAATTTAAGAATTATTGGTTTACTGGAAATCCACAATGAAAAAAAGAGCCTTGATAGTATCTTCTAAGAAATTATCAAAGATAACTGCCCAGAGGTCTTAGAACCAGAGGGTAAAATAGTCATTGAAAGAATCCACCGATCACCCCTTGAAAGAGATTCCAAAATGAAAACACCCAGAAATATTACAGCCAAATTTCAGAGTTACAAAGTGAAGGAGAAAATATTGCAAGCAGCCAGTATTTGACTGCTGGATCTGATTCAAGAAGGGAATAACATACCATGATAAGTATAGAAATCAAACTTGTTCTACAGGCAGTAGGAGGGGAAAGGGGGAAAAAAAAGGAGGGGGGTATTCAGAAGGGAGGGAAGAGGTAGCAAGTGGAAAACGGTAAGATAAGGGAGGGGAATCAAGAGGGAGGGTAAACTGAGGAAGGTGGCAGTCAAAAGCAAAACTTTGTTGAGGAGTAGAAGGGGAAAGGGAGAAATAAAAGCATAAACAGGGGGAAGTAGGATGGAGAAAAAGACACAGATGGTAATCATAACTGTGAATGTGAATGGGATGAACTCTCCCATAAAACAGAAGCAGATAGCAGAATGGATTAAAAACCTTAATCCTACAATATGCTGTTTACAAGAAACACATTTGAAACAGGGGGATACACGCAGGGTAAATGTAAAAGACTGGAGTAAAATATATTGTGCCTCAGCTAAAGTAAAAAAAGAAGGTGTAGCAATCCTAATCTCCGACAAAGCAAAAGTAAAGATAGATCTAATTAAAAGAGATGAGGAAGGACACTACATCCTGCTAAAAGGCACCATAAACAATGAAGCAATATCATTGATTAACTTATATGCACCAAATCGTATGGCATGCAAATTCTTAGAGGAGAGGTTAAGGGAGTTACAGGAAGAAATAGACAGCAAAACTTTAATAATGGCAGACCTCAGCCTCCCCCTCTCTGAATTTGATAAATCTAACCTCAAAATAAACAAGAAAGAAGTTAACGAGGTGAACAGAATTTTAGAAAAGACAGATATGATAGACCTCTGGAGAAAACTGAATGGGGATAAAAAGGAATATACTTTTTGTCAGTGGCACATGGCACATATTCAAAAATTGACCATGTACTAGGGCATAAAAACCTCACATCCAGTGCAGAAAGGCAGAAGTAGTCAAAACATACTTTTCAGATGACGATGCAATAAAAATTATTTGTAATAAAGAACCATGGAAAAATAAGCTAAAAAAGAATTGGAAACTAAATAATGTAATTCTAAAGAATGAGTGGGCCAAAGAACAAATCACAGAAAAAATGAATAACTTCATTCAAGAGAATGACAATAATGAGACAACATACCAAAACTTACGGGATGCAGCAAAAGCAGTTCTTAGGGAAGCTTTATATATCTAAATGCTTACGTAAATCAGTTAGAGAAAAAGGAGATCAATGAATCGGGCACACAACTGGAAAAACTAGAAAAAGAACAAATTGAAAATCCCCAATTAAATATCAAATTAGAAATACTGAAAATCAAAGGAGAGATTAATAAAATTGAAATCAAGAAAACTATTGAATTAATAAATAAAACAAAGAGTTGATTTTATGAAAAAACCAATAAAATTGATAAACCTTTGGTCAATTTGATTAAAAAAAAGAAAGAAGAAAATCAAATTACCAGTATCAAAAATGAAAAGGGTGAATTCACCTCTAATGAAGAGGAAATCAAAACAGTAATTGGGAATTATTTTGCCCAATTGTATGCCCATAAATTTGACAGCCTTAGGGATATGAATGAATATCTACAAAAATATAAATTGCCCAGGTTAACAGAAGAGGAAATAAAATTCCTAAATAACCCCATCTCAGAAAAAGAAATTGAGCAAGCCATCAATGAACTCCCTAGGAAAAAATCTCCAGGGCCAGATGGTTTTACATGTGAATTTTATCAAACATTTAAAGAACAATTAATTCCTATACTTTATAGACTCTTTGGGAAAATAGGTGAAGAAGGAGTCCTACCAAATTCTTTATATGACACAAATATGGTACTATTACCTAAACCAGGAAGAGTCAAAACAGAGAAAGAAAATTATAGACCAATTTCCCTAATGAATATTGATGCAAAAATTTTAAATAAAATATTAGCAAAAAGATTGCAGCAACTTATCATGAGAAAAATACACTATGACCAGGTAGGATTTATTCCAGGAATGCAAGACTGGTTGAATATTAGGAAAACTATTAGCATAGTTGATCATATCAACCACAAAATTAGCAGAAACCATATGATCATCTCAATAAAGCCTTTGACAAAATGCAATTCCCATTCCTACTAAAAACACTAGAAAGCATAGGAATAAATGGAGCCTTCCTTAAAATTATAAATAGCATCTACCTAAAACCATCAACAAGCATTATTTGTAATGGGGATAAGCTAGATGCATTCCCAATAAGACCGGGGTAAAACAAGGATGTCCATTATCACCCCTACTATTCAATTTGGTACTAGATATGTTAGCTGTAGCAATAAGAGAAGAAAAAGAAATTGAAGGAATTAGAATAGGCAAAGAAAAAACTAAATTATCACTTTTCGCAGATGATATGATGACTTACTTAGAGAATCCTAGAGAATCAAGTAAAAAACTACTTGAAATAATAAACAATTTTAGCAAAGTTGCAGGATATAAAATAAACCCACATAAATCCTTGGCATTCCTATACACTACTAACAAAGCCCAACAGCAAGAGATAGAAAGAGAAATTCCATTCAAAGTTACTGTAGACACTATAAAATATTTGGGAGTCTATCTGCCAAGACAAACCCAGGGCCTATATGAACATAATTATGAAACACTTTTCACACACATAAAGTCAGATCTAAATAAATGGAAAAATATCAGTTGCTCATGGTTAGGCTGAGCTAATATAATAAAAAAGACCATTTTACCTAAATTAATCTATCTATTCAGTGCCATACAAATCGAACTACCAAAAAAGTATTTTACAGAGCTGGATAAAATAACAACAAAATTCATCTGGAAGAACAAGAGGTCTAGAATATCTAGGGAATTAATTAAAAGAAATGCTAGGGAAGGTAGCCTAGCCATACCAGATATTAAGCTGTACTATAAAGCAGCAGTCATCAAAACTACTTGGTACTGGCTAAGAAACAGAGTGGTGGATCAGTGGAATAGGTTAGGTACACAAGACGCAGTAGTCAATGACTATAGCAATTTACTCATTGATAAACCCAAAGAATCCAGCTTCTGGGCTAAGAATTCACTATTTCACAAAAACTGCTGGGAAAATTGGAAAATGGTAGGGCAGAAGACCAATATCTTATGCCATATACCAAAATAAAGTCAAAATGGGTTCATGATTTAGGAATAAAGGCTTATACTATAAGCAATTTGGGAGAGCAAGGAATAGTTTACCTATTAGGTTTATGGAAAAGAAAAGAATTCATGATACAACAAGAGATAGAGAGCATTACAAAATGCAAAATAGGTAATTTTGATTATGTTCAGTTGAAATGTTTTTGTATAAAAAAAGCCAATGCAAAAAAGATTAGGAGGGAAGCAGAAAACTGGGAAAAAATCTTTACAACTAGTGTCTCTGATAAAGGCCTCATCTCTAAAATATACAGGGAACTGAGCCAAATTTATAGGAATACAAGTCATTCCCCAATTGAGAAATGGTCAAAGGATATGAACAGGCAGTTTTCAGGGGAAGAAATTAAAGATATCTATAGGCATATGAAAAAAATGCTTGAAATCACTACTGATTTGAGAAATGCAAATCAAAACAACTCTTAGGTACCATGCTTCTCCTGTCAGATTTGCTAAAATGACAAAACAGGAAAATGATAAATGCTGGAGATAATGTGGCAAAACTGGAACATTGTTACATTGCTGGTGGAGTTGTGAACTAATGCTGCCATTCTGGAGAGTAATTTGGAACTATGCCCAAAGGGCTATAAAAACGTATTACACAAGTGGGAAAAGGACCCATATGTACAAAAATATTTATAGTGGGTCTTTTCATAGTGGCAAAGAATTGGAAATCAAGGGGCTGCCCATTAATTGGGGAATGGCTGAACAAGTGGTGGTATATGAAGGTAATGGAATACTATTGTGCTATAAGAAATGGGGATGATACGGACTTCATAATAACCTGGAAAAACCTACATGATATAATGCTGAGCGAGTGGAGCAAAACCAGGAGAACATTATACACAACCATAGATATATGGATTCTATGATGACTAACCCTGATAGACTTTGCTCTTTTCAGCAATACAAGGTGCAAAGACAACTCCAAAGGACTCATGAGGGAGAGAGATATCTACATCTAGAGAAAGAACTATGGAGTCTGAATGCAGATTGAGGCATACTTTATCCCCGCCTTTTTTTCCCCTTTGTTTTTGTTCTTTGTTTTTTTTTTTGGGTTCTGTTTCTTCTGTCTCATGATTCATTCCATTGGTCATAATTCTTCTTTACAACTTGACTATTATGTAAATAAGTTCAATGAAAAGTTATATGTAGAAGATATATCAGATTCCGTGCCGTCTTGGGGCAGGGTGGGGGGGGGGAGGGAGGGAAGAAAATCTGGAACTCAAAATTATGTGGAACTGAGTGTTGTAAACTAAAAATAAAAAATCTCAAAAAAAAGAAAGATTCACTTTAAATTGGGGTTATTTATTTGAATGTGGCTAGAAGTTGGAAATGTTTTATTATAAATAACTTGCTTAATATACATTGTTGTGAAATTGATTACTCAATGTATTTATGTATACCATCCCTGAACCTTTTGTTACAATTGTAGTTAATCTGGCAACTTTTAAATAAATTCATTTATGTATTGGAGTCCATTTTCTTATAAAAGGTATTCTGTTATTAATTCCTTAGTGGAATCTCATCCTCCTAATGGAGGAATGAATAATGCAGAATACAAAAAGTGGGTTCTAATAAAAACTGGGTTCTAATTTTTTCCGTTTTTATTTGAGTTTCTTATATATATATCAACATGAGAATTGGTCAACCTAAAAATATAAGTTCCCTGGTCCAAAAGATTCCAAATTTGATTATTATAATAATAGAGACATAAGGGTTGAGTTAAAACTTTCATTGTTTGACCTGATTATTGGCAAAGTAATTAAAAATTGTGTTAAGACCATTTTTGTAGGAGATTTTTAACAAAGAAAGAATATCTTTACAAGGAGTCTAAGAAGACAGTCAGCTGGAAACTGAGCACACCCAGACCAGTGAACTTCATCAGATCATGTCCCTGAAAACAAGATAACTGAATGAGATGATACTTCTGAGCCTTAAAAGGAGAATTTTATTCATTGTTTACTTTTCCCCTTTGAGTCTGTTATCTGTGTGGTCTACTTACTAAAGGGGACATCCCCCTTTGGTGTTGTCTATGTGTCCACTTACTAAAGGGGACCACTGCCTTTGATTTTGTTAATGCATGGTCAATTTCTTTCCCATCCCCCGCCCACGACATTGTTACTCATCTTAAGTTTCAAAACCCTTGATGAAGTGTTGGCCATATCAATTAGTGATTCACTGAGGAGGCTATATCTTTCATTAGAATCAGATGGGGGAATACGAAAAATGATTAATAATAACCAATACCTTGTTGATTCAGAGCTTCCTTCAGCCTCCTTCTTCCAAAGTCCTGACTTTAAGTTCAGTTCTTCTTCAGAAGGACCTTTTTGATAGTGAGATTACATTGACTCTCATCATTCTAGTCAGCCCCACACAAGTTTACCAGTAATTTAATCTAAAGTAGAGAAACCCCATTGTGTTCCGCTCAGGTTTGGGTGGAGACAGATTCTTCCCTTCTAGAAAGCCTAAGGCTGGGAGTGGTCTGATATGGTAGGGAGCAGTCTGGCATGGTTGGGAGTGGTCTGGTATAGAGATATTTTCTCTGTCCAGGGTTGAATGATGTTGGAGTGACATCAGCCTCTGTTGGGTGGGTATATAAACTGTGCAGCCTAACCCCAAAATTAACCCAGTTCCAGACTGACTCCCATGCAGGCATATGCTGCCTGCTTTGAGAGAAATAAACAGTGGATACAACCTAAATCCTGTTTGTCTTTCTTAGACCAAAACAAACTCTGTAGGTTGCCACAATCTATGCTCTACAAAAATGCCAAAATGATAATCCAATCACATAGACCTGACCTTGTCATGTTTCTGTATGGTGGTAGAGAGAGTCTAGGAATATGATTTCAAGGACCACAGAGCATGCAAACTACCTTAGGTAAAGGCAAGGAGCAAAAGAAGCCCCAACTATCCCATGGGAACACTTGTGCTTGACCTGGGGCCATCCCTGGCACTAAACCTTCTTTGTTCTGTTTCTATATAATACCTGACCTGGCCTGAACTTAGTTCAGCCATCCACTGCTTTCTCTTGTCACTGCCACAGGGCAGGTTTCATGAGTAAATTTCTTCTTTACAACACAGTTAGTTCTAATAACCATAATAAATCTATATCTTATAAACCATGCTGGTATACTCAGCTTCTTTCTTTGGAATCTGAATACCTTTCCTTTTAACAGTGGGACTTTTCCTTTGGATGGTCTGTACCACTAGAGGATGAGCTTAGAAACTGAGACTGGAGTGACTGGAGACCTCATGTAGAACCAACTCTCTATGTGAGAAATAACTTTTTCAGGCTCAGGAGGGGTTAACATAAAAGAAATAAAGTTTATTAAGGTGACTGCAGTGGCAGGTGCCTCATAAATTAGACACACCCTCCAGAAACAAAAGTAAGCCTTAAAAACCTATGCTGGAAGGCAAAGTTCCTCTCTTGTCTCCCTGTTGGCTGGGTAATACAGGGTATACAAGTTTCCCATACACCTACCTTATAGTTTCCCTTGACACACTTCTGTAACAACAATGTGGCTAGCAGCTGTTGTGAGGGTGAAAGGACAACACCAGACCAACAACAAGAGGGCTGCTGGCACAGGTTCTCTGATCTGCTTTCCTAAGGAAAGCAGCCTTAAGGCATTAATAATCTCGGTTTAATCAAGCATACGTGTATCAATCACTTAGTTCAGGGGGAAAAGATCAGCCCCCTGAACTTCAGGGCAAATTACAAACTGATCAACAGATAGACCTCATCTGATCAAATCATAATACATAGTCACCAGAGAAGAACCAACAGGTCTGGGTTAGCAAAGCCGGGGGGGGGGGGGGCGGGGTTGGTGGTTGGGGGGGGCTGGGGCAGTTACAATGGCTTGCCCAGATTCTCAACACTCCTTCCATGAGTGAGCCCCAAAGGTCAAACACCAAGCTCCCCTCAATTATATCCTGTTCAGAGCCCTGAGGGCTCTGACTCACCCAGTCTGGATGTGGGAAAGTTCCCCATTCCTAGCATCACATCAGTATTGAGAAATAGCTAAGAAATACTCTAAAACAAAAACAGCAAAAGGTTTCCCATCCATTCGAACAAAGGGGAAACCTGATAGTCTTAGCATCCCAAAAGGGAAGAACAGCCTTAACAGGGAAGATCGCCTGAACAGTTTCCCCCTGCAGTAGGACCATTAAATTGAACCTTGAGTCCTCCTACAGGAGAAATTGATATTCATAAGCTTATTACCCATGAGCATTCCAAGCAGACTTAACTTTTACTCTTCTTAGCTGACTTCTAACCTCAAAACAAAATAAAAACCGGTTGGATCTTTACTTTGCCTGTTATCTTCTGTGTGAGATACTCCTTCATTATGTCACCCATTCTGCTGATTGTTATTCTGAATTTATGGAAACAAATATCTTAATTTCCCTCTTCTGCTAGAAGATAATCTAGTATTAATCTGTTCTGACAGTGTCTTCTACAATTTGTTTTCTTGCATTTGCTGCAAGTCAAAAGGCTTTCTGGCATGTATGGATCCCCTAGATTTCCTAAGTCATATATTACATGATTTCTGTGGAAACAAAAGTTTTAATCATTCTTCACAATGGGGGAAATCCCGAATTGTCCAGACACATCCACCTGGGGAGGTGTGGCCGGTATGTTGGATGCTTGCCGCTGATAGGGATGCCCTGAAAAAGTCAGGGGGGACTATGCTGCTTATTTGAGGTTGTGAGGGTTTCTCATCTTAGTAAGGAAGGGAGGCTGTGTGCAGCCATGGTTGGCTGGCCACTACTTTGGTCAATAAGGTGGTCTACAGAAGTCTGAATGGAGCCTGAGAGTAAAGTGAGAAGGTTGGGGGAAGACCTCCAAGGAGAGTGAAATGTGCAGTCCTCCCAGACCCTTCTGGCCACAGGGCTGATGGAGAAGATGGAGAAGGAGAGTAACAAATTAGAAATCCTTGCCTGCTTCTTTGCACAATTGGGAAGGGAGAAATCGTCCCAACCCCAGGTCAGAGCAACTGTAAATAGCAAAATGTGGAATGCTAAGGTTTGGATGCCCTGAGAAGACAGAGATACTGCAGAAGAATCAGAGGAGGAATTGGAGGGCATAGATGAGGATGAGACAGAGGGAGCTGTACATGGTAGAAATAGTCAGGACTTTCTGAAGGGCAGGGAGGGAAAAAGAGGGGCGGGGAAAGGGGCAAGGAGGGGCAGGGCAGGAGGGAAGGGAAAGGAAACTCCTGGCTATATACAGGTTGTTGTTTGTCCTTCTTTCAGGAAGAGGACCACGGCATCATGAATTGGATTTAAGTGAGGGAGTTCCTCCCCATCCCTCCCCCCCACTCCCCAATAAATTGATCTGTCAACACACTTCCAGCAAAGAGCGAGGGAGAGCATTCCTGCTCAGATGATGCATCTGTGGGATTCGGAAGCTGAAGGTATGCTCCCCTAAGACAGAACCCAGTGCCCCATCCTCTCAGGTGGCTGAGTCACAGGGTGGAACCCACCTCACCCCTAGGACTAAATGGAGGGTTCAAAGTCTCCCCCAAGTGCTGGCAATGGAGGGTGACTGGAGACCTCATATAGAACTGACTCTCTATTGGTAGCCCAGCAAGAAGAAACACAGTAGTAGCCCTGATAGACACTGAGAACATTGGTGGGAACCCTAGTTGATTCCAGGGCCCCTGAATAACCATTGACATAGTAATGCAAGCAGAACTGACTATGCAAATAGGCAGGCTTCAATCCCACCAATATTTGGTTTTCTTATCTCCTACTCCCGAGTACATTCTGGGGTTTGACATTATACAGGGTCTCACCCTGCAGACAACTGTAGGTAGATTCAGGCTCTGGTTCAGAGTGGTAAAAACCTATTCTTCTAGATTAGGCCAGGTAGCAACCTGTTTTCCAACTGGCCCTT
The DNA here is from genome assembly GCF_011100635.1 of Trichosurus vulpecula. Lineage (NCBI taxonomy): Eukaryota > Metazoa > Chordata > Mammalia > Diprotodontia > Phalangeridae > Trichosurus > Trichosurus vulpecula. Next base: position 159,846,835 of record NC_050576.1, on the reverse strand, counting down.
TGGCTGACAGTCACAACTGGACAGTATGGCCTTCCAGGAGGCCATAAAGAGATAGGAGACAATACAAGAATTGTATAGGGTGAACATGCCATAGTGCCTTTAACAACCCTGTTTGGCCAGCCCCAAACCAGACAGGTCATAGAGAATAACTGCAGATTAAGAGAGCTTAGTAAAGTAGTGCCTCCATTCATGCTGCTGTGATAAGCATTTCAGACATCTTGGGGTACCTGGCAAGTTACCTAGGTACATACTGTGCAGTATATGACTTGGCTAGTGTAAACCCCTGGATCCAGACACCCAGGATCAGTTTTTCTTTACCTGGGAGGGTCAACTGTGGACCTTCCAGGTCCCAGCTCAGAGCTATTTACTTAATCCAATCATGTGCCACAATTTGATAGTCTGGGATCTCAGTTTATTTCAGTTTCCTGAAGATATCCCTTTGGCCCACTGCATTGATGACAATGTTAACCCATGAGACTATTTTTCTCTTGTGGGACACATTGCATGCCTTAATTTCTATTAAGGCATGCATCTTCAAGATCTTCTGTTTTTCCAACCTTGTCTAGAATGAGCATTTCCTATCCAGAAGATTTCTTCACCCAGGTACCAATCACTTTGAAACAGAGTTATCCTTTATACCTAGTTACTTTAGACTTAATTCTATTTTCTGACTTTAATTTCCTGGTCACCAGGGACAAATTCTTTGTCAGAGGCCTCTCTTAATTAGGATGATTTCTTGGGCCATGCTCCTTAGTTTTGGATTGCTCAAGTGCACCTTATTTATTCATTTAGAGGAAACACTTCCAGAAAACTGTCAAGGGCTCTCAGCATTAGGGCACCCTCAGCTATTAAGCTCCAAACTTATGTAAATGAATTAGAGGAGGAAAAGATGAAGGAAAAAATTAAGACTAAGCGGTAAGATCATCTTCTTCCTGCCTGCACCTGACAGGCCTCATTCTTGCCTTTACTATATATCTCTATCTCTGTCTATGTATATTCGGCTAGCAAGGAACTATCTTACCTATGTGTCCTCAGGCTGTGTTTCTTGATCTGAAAGGGAAGCCACCTGGAAAAATTCATATCCCTCTTCTATTTTCTTTCCTCTCTATGATTCAGTTCTGGGGGTATATTTCTTCTTTTGTGGGTACCTGGAGATGAGAAGAGAGGGGTCAAAGAACAGGCTGCTCACATCCCTCCCACGAAGCTAGGCCACTGATGAGAATGTGCAGGGCTCAGGGCCCATCTCCTCCCTCCCTTCTCCACAAAGTAAAACCAATGCAATTCTCTGCCCAAGCCCCACTGCCCCAGAACAGTCATAATCTCTCGTGTTCAGGTTACCTTCTATTTTGTTAAGACAATTCCATCGGTTTTGTAGATAGACACATACTGCTATCAGGGCCACCAATTCTAGGACCAGACTGACAAAGATGAGTGACCAAATTGATGGGTTCATGTTAGACTCTGTATTCAAAAACACTAAAAGAATAAGTCAGGATCATTCAGCATCAATCTGTCACTGAGAAGTGGGAAAGGGAATATGTGAAGTAAGGGAGAGGATGAAGGAGAAGGGAATAGGAAAGTGGACTAGCAGAGATTCTATTCTTTATAGAACTTTTTGACATTTGGGTAAACAAGGAACAGAAAGTGGGGGTATGGAAAAGAGGGTGATAAGAGAGAGAGGTGCCTACATAGTTTGAACAGAGGGCAGAGATACAGAGATGACCAGATAAGCTATGAATAAAACATGACAATATGCAGTATCTGGAGTGTCTCTCTTCTAGAATGCCAGCCTTTACTAAGTTCCTACTATTCTCCCCCATTTTCTCCCCAGAAAGCCTTCCTTTTCTCCTAGTGAACACCAATCCTTTTCCTCTAGTATACCTCCTTACCCTCTACATCACATCTCCTCTGTCTCTCATCAGAATGGGCACACCCAGAAGAAGGAGACATCTTTCCTGCTTTGTTATTTTAGGGCCAGCACATTCAGCCCTCAGGGATTGCTCTTCGGTCCAGAGAAATTCCCAGGGGAAGGGCTGAGGAAGGACTGAGTGACTGATAACCTCAGTAACTTTCATGTTACTCCAGGGAAGGTAGGTCTGTAATTCAGTCAGTCCTCTTCATTCCTTTGGGTGGCTCATGGGTGTGACCTTGGGACAGGCTTTCCAGCCTCAGTTTTCTGTCCTCTATTTTCCCCTTACATAAGGAAAGAACAGCTCTAACCTTCCTTCCCTTTTTAAGGGGCAAAGTGGGAGGGGAAGACAGGTTTTGGAAAGGTCTGAAGGTGGGAGAGTAGAAGGAAGCTTTTAAAAGTGTCCAAGTGTATGAGAGCAGGGTGGAGTCCAAAAGGGGGCAAAGGGTTCATTTACCAGAGACAGTTAAATTGAACTTCTGAATATGTATCTCTCCTGAGATTGATCCCATGTGAGCTTCATAATATCCACTCTCTTCAGAGGTCAGATTCATTAACTTCAGAGACTTATCATCAGGGACAGAGAGCCTCCCCTCATATTCCTTCAGGGGAATGATCCAGTTTGGACTGCTCCGCCCTGGACAGGTGGTGAGTAAATGCAGACTCTTATTAGATTCCAAATATCATTTAATTAACCGGGTCTCATTCCTATTTCTGGGTCTCACTGGAATAGAGCATTATCACTTTCAGAGAGGACACCACTTCTGGGTTGCAGTTACCTGTGACAGGATGGAAAGAAGATTCCTAAGGGCACAGGAAACGTGACCCCTTACTTACCTGAGGGAATAAAAAATGCAGAAAGGTCCTGAGGGAGGCCCTGCATGTATCACAGGCATCTCAGATGTAGTGTCAAATAAAAGTTCTTGTCTTTCTCGCCAAACCTGACCCTTTTCCAGACCTCCCTCCTTCTGTTGCAGGCCCCTCTATCAGCCCAGTCCCCCAGGTCGGGAACCTTGGATTCAGCCTTGGCTTTCCCTCTCCTGCTTTTCATAGCCCAATTGGTCACTGAGTCTTATCTCTCCTCCCTCTTCAGCCCCTCTCCCATATAACCCATTCTTTCTGCTCACATGGCCTCCCTTGGCCAGGCTTTCACCACCTCTCACCTGGACTATTGTTGTAGCCTCTTACATATCTCACTGCATAACCATCACAGATTTTTATGCCAACTATTTTTTTTGCAAAAAAGTGGGGTGCAACCATTATGTGAACCTTTTTTTAAAAATTGTGCTGGTATTATTTGTCTTTTAGTTTCCACCAGTCTCCCACTAACTTTTCATTCACTGAAAACTGTCTTTCCACAACTCTGTTTCCATGCTGTTCATTGAACACAATCACTTTCAGCTTGAAGCCCATGGAATAGTTTTCATATTTGCCCATAATCAGAAAGAAATGCTTTGCATGTTCATGTATTGGCTAGCAGATAAACCTTACAGTTTAGCTAGTTTAGCAAGTCTTACCATATAACATGACTCACTCAGGCCACCTTCACTTGCCTGTCCCCTCCCCTTGGCCTACTGCTCTTCTTTGGGTTGAGTGACAATACTATTAGTACTGCAGCACTCTGCAACGGCAAGCAAAGTGGGACTTTTTTTCTTTTGGAGTGCTTCTCAGCACTAAGGCAATCAAGTGCCTTTGATTGACTCTTGCCTTTGTTTGGATCAAGAGTCTTTGAATGAAGAATCTGCTTAAGTCACATGAGTTTGAGTCACATGGTTATGACGCCCTCTGACCCTGAAAAAGTGTATATATACTCTGAGGTTAGCATTTTCTTTGGGGATCACTCATTGGAAAAGTGTTCCTGTGATTTGGCCAGAAGAGACTCTAGGTAACCATTAAGGAGGCCCCTCTGCCCCCAGCTTTGAAAACCTAGATGTTTGTGCTTCTCTCTCTGTACTGCTATGGACAGACAGTTAGAAATTCTGTCTGCTGATGTGTTATTTGCTCTGTTTACATAATTTCTGCTTGTAATTTCTGTTTCTGTTTTCTCTGAAGTTCAGGGTGCTGGCTTTTTCCCTGAACTAAGCCAATGATATATATATATATATGTTTAATGAAAATGAGATTGTTAACCCCTTAAAGTTGCTTTCCTTAGAAAAGCAGATCAAAGAACCTGCGCTGGCAGCCCTCCTGTGTGCTGGTGTTATTGGCCTTATACCTCCACAGCAGCTGCAAGCAGCATTGGTGCTACATGTTCTAAACAAACCAGGCAAGTTGGCTTTTAGAAATATACTGACAATGTATGTGCTGAGAATTCTAGGTTTGTGGCTCACAATGAATAAGAAATAAATGTGTATCTATATGCACAGGGGTGAATACATTGTTTCTTTATTTACCTTTCAAACGCCATGTGATGAACAGAATTATACCATGAGATGATTATGTGAGGAAAGGTTATAAACCAATTTTTGGACTGAAAAACAAACTGGGGGTGATGATTATGCAGTGAAATGTGATAATTCATCTCCCTGCTTTTATTCTCTCTTCTTTTTCTGATCCATCTTCAACAGAGTTGCCAAAGTAATTTTCCCTAGGCACAGCACTGCCCAGTCCCCTCCCTGCCTCAAAAACACCCTTGGTCGGGGTGGTGGGGGGGGGGATGAAGAGGACATGTCACCTCTAGGATGAGAATACAAACTCCTGAGCCTCCACAATCTGCTCCCCTTCCAGTCTTCTCATGTTCTTTCTCGCCTTGTTCTTTCATTTCTCATTCCCGACAAACAACTATCGGTTCTTCCCCAAAGTTTGCATTTTTTTTCCTGTTCCATGTCTTCACCCAGGCCAAACAGCACACCTTGCTTGCATCTATCTGAATCCTTTGTTTTTGTTGCTCAGGTGTTTGTTCTGTCTGATGCTTCATGACCCCATTTGGGGTTTTCTTGGCAGATACTGGAGTGGTTTGCAATTCCTTCTCCAATTCATTTACAGATGACGTAACTGAGGTAAACAGGGTTAAGTGACTTGCCCAGGGTCACACAGATAGTAAGTGTCTGAGGCAGGATTTGAACACAGGAAGATGAGTCTTCCTGACTCCAGGCCCAGCACTCTGTGCACTATGGTGCCACCTAGCTGCCCTACCTGGATGCTTACTTTTCTTCCAGTCTGAGCTCATGGAGTGGGTGTTGGGGTGCTTTAGAGAACAGAGTGGAATCAGAGTCAGAGCCTTAGTTTGGTACCAGAGTCAAAACTCCATTCTCAGTGGGATGGTGGTTATGGTAACATGAGATATCTGTACTAGGACCTGGCTCTAATTCCAGCTCTGCTTCTTCCTTACTCTGACTGTAGACAAGTCCCTTTCCCTTTGCAGGCCTTCCCTTCCTTATTTCAGAAATGAGACAAGTGAACCAGATCACCCCTGAGGTCGCTTCCATTTCCATGTCTAGGATCCCAGGCAGAAGCCTACGGCAGGGTAGAAGACTATTTCCTGGGTCCCGGGGTTTGGGGGTGAGGGGCACTGGGAGGTTAGGTAATTTGTTCAGGGTCACACAGTTTAGCAAATTAGTTGGGTAGAGAGTCAGGAAGACTGGAGTTCAAATACAGATTTAGACACTTCCTAGATGTGTGACTCTGGGCAAGTCACTTAACCTCTATCTGCCTGTTTCCTCAACTTCAAAATGGGGATCACAAGAGCACCTACCTCAGAGGGTTGTTGGCAGGATCAAGTGAGATATATTTGTAAAGCATTTATCATGGTTCCTGGTCCATAGTAGGTGCTTAATAAATGCTTGTTTTAGAGGTAAGGTTAAATTGACATGATAGCACAGGTTAACTTGCCATATCTCAGTAATGAAAAGAACACTGACTTAAAAGGTCAGGTCATGAGGTCATTCATTTACATCTAGAAGAGATAATAGAGGCCATTGAGGTCAGTCCCCTCATTTTACAGATGAGGATCTGGAGGCCCAGGGAGCTTGCCCCAAAGGTCATACAACCCATAAGCATTAGAGGCAGGATTTGAACTCGAGCCCTGGGACTCTAAGTGCAGTCCTTTTTTTAGTCTCTCACATCGCATTTCTTATGTTTGTGCCTATCTGGAAGAAGATGGAAGCTCCTCACGTCCTGTTCAGGCAGATCCCCTCCCCTGCAGGGATGCAAGTACCTGTGCCATTGGCAGTCATGCCTGGGCAGGGGAGAGGAACAAATGAGACTTTGTTTACCAAGGGTGGAGAAAGGAAATGTAGGCTTGGAGAAGGCCTGGATGACCTTTCTCGTTCTCAAACTCAGTATGACTAAGAGAAACTAATTACCAGCCCATCCCAGCCTTCTCCTTCCCCAAACTTTGCTATTTCTGCCAAAGATACCAGCATCCTGCCCAGTAACCCAGGACTGCAACCACAGTTATCTTTCGCTCTCCTCTTTCAATCTGCCTCCCATATTATAGTTTTTTCCTCAATTTGGATTACCTGATATTAACATGCATGTGCATATAAGTATATACATATGTGTATGTCTATGTATAACAGATATATTTTAAACAGACACTTGTACAGGTATACACATACACACACCACACACATGTGTGACTATATGTACATACGTATATATGTCTCCAATATGTTATTAATGTTGTTTTGAGGACACCCTATATATACATATACACATATTTACATATGTGTTAATGGTATATACACACATCTGTATATCTATCTTTATAGATATAAATTATTCACCAGTTTATAATGTATAAGAAGACTTGTTTTTATTGGTCCTGGAGGCCTGAACCAAGAGTGATGGATAGATAAGTGGAAGACCAAATTCAGGCTTTATGTAATGAAAAAAACGGTCTTAATCATTAGGACTACGCAGTAGAATGGGTCATCTCAAGAGTGGGCTTCTTCTCACTGTAGGCCTTGAAGCAAAGGCTAGAGGAATACTGGTCAGGTGTATCATGGCAGGATTTCTTTTCAAATCTCGCTTGGACTTGGTTGCTTCTAAGGTTACTTCTGTCTCTCAACCCTAAGCTTCTTTCCTTTCCTTCATCCTTACCAAGCCCTTCTCCCTCAGTCCCTATTATCAAACCAAGGCTTCGGGGCCAAGGTCCAGGGGGTCAAGGCAGTTTCAGAGGTTCATCTCTTCAGTGTGGCTGATAAGCTACATTAAGAAAGGGAGGCAAGTCACCAGATGCAGGGACATTGAACATCCATGGCTCTCTCTGGAGCTACCCCAGCCCAGCCTCTCCCTGATAAGGGGGACCAAGAAAAGAGCTCGGGACTTGTGTTTGTGAAACCTACACTAAGAAGGCGCCTCAGCTGGAAATGCAGTTTCTGTTAAGCAGTGCAGATGACAGCTCAGTGGAGCCACGCCTCGTCCCACCTGATCTCCTCCAGCTATCTGCAGCTCTTTGGTCCTCAGACATCTGGAACTGGGCTTTCATCCGTCAGGAGTAAGGGTGCCCAGCAGCTTCCTCATCTTGTACCCTTCATGGCCCCTCTTTTTTTATCCTGTGCCATCATTGCTATTTCTAAATTTTTTTTTAATTTTATTTTGGACTCAAGGGCCAGAACACAAATACAGAATAGAGAAAAGAAACAAAACATATCATAAACTTAAGTATTGAAACTTAAATACAAAGTAAGAAAGAAAAAAAGCATTTTGTGTGCAGAGCAGAATGTAAGAGAGGATTCAAAATATATAATATATTTTCATTTCAAGAAAGCCTGTATAAATACTACATGTGTTGAGAATTGTCCATCTTTTGTTTGCTTCATTGTGAGTTCTTTTGTTCTCTGCTGTGCATTTTTACTTTGTTCTTTTCCCCCTTCCCCACCCCTCCCCAGAAGGCTACAATAAAGTTTAGATATGTTTCTCTATAGATATATACAGACACATATACGTACATGCATAGACATATACTTTCCCAAATATATTCTACTCCTGATCTTTGTTTCTATGTTTATGCATATCTCTTGTTTTCTATCCCTCTTGCCTCCTCTACTTTACTTCTACTGACTACCTTGCCATATTACTTGCCTACCCATCTCCAAGTATCCCTCCCCTATCCTCTGGTTCCTATAAATCTAAACTCCCTTCTATACCCCAGTTTTTCCCATTCTCCCATCTGAAAATCCCTCCCTCGTCCCCCACTCCATATGCTCCTACAATTTTATTTCTTCTAAATTTGTACAACTTTTATATTCTTCTAAATAAATGTGTATTATTCCCTCTTAAACCCATTCCAGATGAAAGTAGGTTACCAGAACTACCAGCCCTCCTCCCCCATCTAAATCCTCTGAATCTTTTCTTCCTCTTGGACCTCATTTGTATACAATAGTTACTCTTTTTAGCTCTTCCTAAATGGTTTTACTTTTTAAATTCATATCATATTCAGGTTTACCCCAATCTTTCTTATGAGCTCACCTTAATAAGAATTTTAGACTTACATTTTACATATATAAAAGGTAAACAGTCTATCCTTATGAATCCTTTATGATCAGTCTTTAGTACGTAACATATGTTTCGCTTGGCTCTTGTATGCTGAATCTTTATTAAATTCAGGATTTTTTTTTAACAAAGTCTTGAAAGTCTGAGAATTTATCAAATATCCATTTTTTTCCCATTCAAGATAATGCTTACCTTTTTAGGGTATGATATTTTTGGCCAGAGCCCCAGGGCCCCAGGTCTTTTGCTTTTCAATATATTGTATTCCAAGTCCTGTGGTCCTTTAATGTCTCTGCTGCTAGGTCCTGTGTAATTCTAACTGTGGCACCATCATGTTTAAATTGTTTTAATCTTGATACTTTAAATTTTTTTATCCTTGATCTGGGGGTTTTAGAATTTGACTATGATATTCCTATGAGTTTTCCTCATAGGATCTCTTTTAAGTGGTGATTGATGGATTTTTTTCTATTTCTACTTTCCCATCTTGTTCTGATGCTTCAGAATAATTTTCTTTAATTATTTCTTGTATTGTATTAAGATTCTTTTTTTGATCATAACTTTCAGTTAGTCCAATTATTTTGATATTTTTTCTTCTTGATCTATTCTCCAAATCTGTTTTTCTTATGTTTCACTTTCTCTTCTATTTTTTCATTGTTCGTGTTTTCTTTAATTATTTCTTGATCTCTTGTAATTTGGCTGGCTTCACTTTAACCAATTATAATTTTCAAGGTATCATTTTCCTCTTTAAGATTCTGGGTCTCCTTTTCTAATTGGTTGACTTTCCTTTCATAACCTTCTTGTTTTTATTGGATTATTCTTATTTTTTTTTTTTTAGTTTTCCCTCCAGTTCTGTCATTTGATTTTTAAAGTCTTTTTGAAGATCTTCTATAAATTCTTTTTGGACAGGTGACCATTTGACATTACTCTTTGTGAGTTTCTTTACTTCGATGTCCTCCTCTGAAGATGAACCTCCCTCCCCCTCATCTCTATTCCTGTAATAGCTTTTAATGATTGGATTCTTTCTCCTTTGCCTGTGCATTTTTTTTGTGGTAATAGCTTGGTTTTTGTAATCACCTCTAGCCCTGGAGTATGGAAAATGATGCCTCTTGCCCCAGATCTTCAGTGCTGGCCTGTAGAGTGCTGGTTCCTTCTCACCCCCACTGCTCCTCACAGCACAGCTGGGTCTAGCATTTCTCATCAGCAGAGGTTCCCTCAATCTTCCTGGGCTCAAACACACAACTCCCCTCACTATACTGGGCTGAAAAGTTCCTGTGGCAGGGGCAGCCTACCCAGTATTCATCTAGCCTTTGCTTCAAGGCCTACAGTGAGAAGGAGCCATTCAGTCAGTCATGCTCCATACTCAATGCATCCATACAAAGCATTAAAAAAAGTCCAATTATATGAGCTGACTGATTTCACTACAAATTTTTGTTGTCTAATCTCAACTTGTCTCTCCATGCTCATGGCAATCTTGTTACTTTTTTTATTGACTCTCTAGCATGGCCTCCTCTGCAGTAGCTATTCCAAATTTCTTCCTTGGTCTTCTTGGTTCTTTACCATCTCCTTTCTTCTCTCTCAGTAGAAACTTGACCTCTTACATCACTGATGTGAGAAATGTGATTGTGGGGATCACAGGACTTCCTGGGCAGGGCCAAGTCCCTGAGGAAGAATCACTTGATGGTCCCGTAGTCTACTGGGATCACAGGACCTCCCTAGGCAGGGTCAGACCCTGAGGAAGAACCACATGATAACCCCTAAGGAAGGCTGTGCAGACCACAGGATTCCCAGAGGAAGACCAAGTGGTGGCCCCTACTTAATCTGTGGGGATGACAGGACCTCTCTAGGGAGGGTCAGACCCTGAGGAAGAACCATGTGATGGCCCCTTAGAACAGTTGTGGGGATCACAGGACTTCCTAAGGTGGGACCCTGAGAAAGGCCCAAGTGATAACCCCTAAGGAAAGCTGTGCAGACCACAGGACTCCCAGAGGAAGACCAAGTGGTAGCCCCCCTTAATCTGTGGAGATCACAGGGTTTCCTAGGGGTTAAACCTTGAGGAAGGCCCAAGTGATAGCCCCTTAAGAAGGCTGTGCAGAACACAGGGTTCCCTGGGAAAGTCCCAAGTGGTAGCCCCCTTAACACCACTGTGGGGATCACAGGATTCCCCAAGGGAGGGTCAGGAAGTAAGCCTGAGATGTGCTTCTGCAGCTCATTGCTTTTCTGGTAGCATGACCTTAGGAAGACCTGTGTGATTTGCCCATTCTCAACCAAAGAATTCAGGACCAGAGTGGGCAGAGGAAGGCATTTATAACACACCTTAAGAAAGCAGGTACAGTGCTCACTAGGAACACTCACACCAATGCAGAAGCAGGAGTGAGGGCAACTAGTTCCTCCACCCCTGTTTGAGTTATGGGTAGTTTACATTCTTTACTTTTTTACATATTTTTCTTAAGTTATACAGTTTACATAGGATAGTAAGGATATAGAAGCAAAAGTGAAGTTAATTAGTTCTATCTTCCTTGTCTGAGTTAGGATTAATCCACATTCTTTATTTCCCTACCTTTCCTCTTTAACATATGCAAATTATGCAAATCAGTAGTCCTGGACCCTTGACCAAGACTAGATCCTTGAACTGATGTGATAAGCTTGAACTGTGATGAGCTTGAACTGGTCAACTGGTTTGGCCTCTCTAGCTTCCCTGACACCAGGATGGACATTGTCCTGATAAATAAGTGTTAACTCAGCTATGTGGATAGCTTCTGTGGGAGCAAAACTAGATACCATACTATCTTTTCTTATACTGAGAAAAATAGTCCTCTTGTCCCAAGTTTCCTCTCTACTTTACATCACATCTCAGAACTTACTTCATCATTCCCCATTCTCTCTTTGCTCCCAGTCTCTTATGAAAAGTTGGTTCTTCTCTTTGCCTAAGCCAGACTCTCCCCAGGTGCTTCAGATTCCATTCCATCTTATTTGTTTTGGAAGATTGCCCTCAATGATTCCCTCTCTCTTTAACCCTTAATCTCATCTCACTCACTAGCTTCTTCCCTACCACTTACATACATAATGTGTCTCCAAAGTTCTTTTTAAAAAATCCCAACAAAATAACAAATCTATACCTGATTCTGCCACCCTCTGAAGCCATCATCCAATATCTCTTCTCCTTTTCACAGTGAAAGCTTTGAGAAAGTATTGGCTATACTCCTTGCTTCTATTTCCTTATTTCTCAAGCTATTTTTTTTTTTCAAAGACAGGGTTTATTGTGTTGCCAATAGAAGTGGGCCAGATTTCAAGAATCAGCACATTTGATGAAAGTAAGATCAGTACATTTGTTCAGAAAGACTGAGAAAATCTGGATGAGATCAAGAAGTGGCAAGTAGCCTAGGGCGGTCTTGAGGTAACAGAGAAGGGTGTCTGGATAGGATTAAGGAGTGTCAAATAAGCTAATTAAGTAATCAAGGTAGGCTGGTGGGCTAGATGCCTTGGGCAGTGATCTGGGTTACTGAAATGTATGGGAAAATTCAGGGACTGGGTTTGCTTTCAAAGACATGATCTTTTCCTTTTAGGAGTTCAGGTCCCATCCCCATCATTCACCCTAAAACAAATGGGATCCAAACTCTTTTGGGGTAAGGGGTTTCTGAAACTGCTTCCTGCTGGCAAGGGGTGCATAGAGCTGTCCCTGCCTGGAGAGGTCCCAGAGAGGAGTTTGACTGGAACTGAGCACAGGCTGCATCCAAAGGACAATGGGGGGGAAATGGGCTGGTACCTACTGTTTGCTACCAACTGTAGGTGAATGGCCTGTAGTCTGGAAGACACAAATCTGACAAGTAAGTCAAATATCTAGGGCCCAAATATAGGGAGAACTAAAAGTGATGTCAGAATGGGGGAAAATGAAGAAAGCAAGAGCTCAATTAGAATCACTTATGTTTGACATACAGGGTTATCTGATCTTGTTACTTCCCCAAGCTTCCAAGCTGATTCCAGTTCCTTTAGGAGGATCAGATGCTATTAAGAAGTAACAATACTTTTGCAGGTATAAGTTTTCAACCCCTGGGTTCGATAGTTACACAAATGAATTTGCCAGAGACTGACTTTTACTCCAATCATAACAAAAGATTTGGGAGGATACTTAAGTAATGATTAGGCTAAATAGGTTACCTCCCTCTAAGAAAATTGATTCACTGAAATTCTCTTCCCCAAACCAAACTGAAGATGTTTCTGATTTAATTTCAGTAATTTAGGATATGGAATGACTACAAATTCAGCTCAAAACATCAAGATCTCACACACTTGCATTGTGCTTATATCTCTTATTGACTATTTGCTCTGATTATAGAAATTTTTTACAAAAGGATAAAGCAGGGACATGACCTCATAGAATAAAATCAGTTACAGTCCCATGAGCTTTTGCCTCAAACAGCAAGTTTCACTAATCACAGTTTAGGGAAAAATTTACCAGGATTTACATCTCAAATTTAAATTTGTAGTGATATAAAAGATACCTTAGAGATTATTTCTATATAATTGCAAATTCTCAGAAGCCAAGTTCATCGTTTAGGAACTCCATAACTCAAATAAGCTTTTTTTTGGGCAAATTTACAAAATAAGTGGGATTGACAGGGCCCCCAGAGAAGGGGTTTCCCATCCATCTCATCTACCATTAGAGCTGTTTCGGGCTATGTCTTTTGGCCAGCCCTGAGGACTACTCTGAATGGGCAGAGCAAATCTAGAAGAGGCTTTCACTTCACCCCTTCCTTTCCACACCCAGTAATCAATTACCACTTTTAGGTTTTAGCATTAAAACAATAACCAACAATCTTGCAATTTTCATAAGTGATAGCCAAATTGTTTTAGCTGTAACACAAACAATAAACTTCAGATGCCATCAATTGCATTTCAAGATCATATAAAAATTGATAGAAGGATGGGTTGGTTTACCAAGTACAGATGTTGACTGGCTGGTTTTACCTTGATCCATACCCTTTCCCTCTCTCCCCATGGCTGCAGAGGGGTGGGGGTGGTGAGCAGGATGTGCTGAACCTGGGTGATACTTCCAGGTTTTCTGGGCAGGCTACAGGTTGCCCCAGGGACATTGCCAGTGGGGCCCCATGTAGCTACTGTCCCTCCCCTCTCCTTCCTTTCACCAGGTAGGGGAGGGTGAATTCAAAAGTTGGGGAGGAAGAGTGAAACTCTCTTCTTCTAGTCTGATCTGGGAGGAGAGAGGTTAATAGAAAAACCTGGGGCTGTTTGCAGTTCCCAAATTAAAGTACCCTCTTGACTCCAGGAAAGGGAGTGGGGGGAGTGACCAGGGTTGTAAGGAGGTTTTTCAAAACTCCTTGATGATCAATCAGAAAACTTCTGGAATTTGCTAAGATGGTTTTAGCTGTTTTAACTTTTCACTGTAGGCTTAGGCTGGTCTGAATCAGGATTGCAGGAAGAAAAATCTTAAGAATTTTTTTTGAATTTCCACAATTTTTCTTGGTCCTCTGGATCGTGTCGAGGTCAGATACAACAATTTTCTTGGTCCCCTAGATTGTATTGAGGCCAGGCAGAAAGCTTCCTTTTCAAGGTCTTGGAAACCAAGCTTTTTCCAGTGTTAACCTAGGGGAAAATCTTGGAGAAGTCCAGAGAATCCAGCTGTGAGGATCTGGTGGCCATGAGGTGGGAAGAGAAGGGGGATCCTGCAGGCACGGGTTTGGGGATGGGGAGTCCCTCCGTGAAGGAGAGTCTCAGGATGTACAGCTAGGGAGTAAACCTCAAGAAACCAAAAAGCACCCACAGTTTTCCCAATTCCCTAGCCTCCTAGAGAATTGAGAGAATTGGGCATAAGACAGGGCATCTTGAATTTTATGAGTCTCTCATTGGGACCAGATGCTAGGGAGATATGCAGAAGCTGAATGTGCCTCAAAGAGATACCCAGACAGTTCTGGGCAAATGCTAACCCCACTATTGTTGAGTAGGGTGGAAACTGATGTCTCTTTGATCAGGATCCAGTGACCTAGGTCTACCCCAGAACCCATTTTAATATAGCTCCCCTTCCAGAATGTAGGCCCATCAATTGGCATCCCTTGGGAACACCTACTTTTTGAAGGGCATATATTTTACCTTTTTGAACCTGGTAGAAGGGAAGGAGTGGGGAGGGGCAGCAGTTCCTGGAATCTACTGAAAGAGAGAGAACAGCAGGGGTCAGAAACCAGCCAACCTCCAAAACTGGCTTTTTAAAGTCAGCAGAACTGATTTCTAGTGATGGTTTTTAGGATAAGATTAGAATTTGAGATGTGGGTCCTGGTAAAGTTTTCATTTGTGGCACTTGCCATCTGATGTAAAAGAACCCACTCTCTGGGGGAGATACCATTAGTTAGAACAGGTAGGTATCCTTTTTTATGGCAGATCTCTGTAATCAAAAATAAGTAGTAGTGAAGTGAAGCTGTGGTTCCTAAAGACCTAGAAGATTTTGTAGGGAAAAATGGAAAATCTGATTAATGCAAATATGTGAAATCTTGCTGTTTTCAATCAAATGATTGGGTAAATTGGTACTTTTGTATAGTCATATGAAAGATAACATTCTTTCTAAATATTAATGGGAATAATTGGACAAAGGGAAAAAAGTTTGTGAAATAAAGACACAAATATGAGGTTGAATCATTATCCCATAGACTAAGGCTGGGATTTAAAGTTACTTTGTATCTATGTGGAATAAGGTCCTTAAATGTTTCAAAGAGATGTAAGAACAATTGGGTATTAAGACAAATGGTGTAATTAATTATTAGAATTAAATCAGAGACATTTTCAGTTTGGGGAAATGAATTTCAGTATAAGTTTCTTAGATAAGTTGTAGAATACTTTTGCGTTGATGGAAAAGTTAAATGTGGTTGTTTGGATTTGAATTAATTCCGTGGTCTTAAACATAAAGATAAAGTTAGTGTTTGAACCTATCATATTTATATGGTTCTATTCTTGAAGTATATCTCATTCTTTCAGATCAGGCATAGTTAGAAGAGAATAGAAAAGCCTGGGAAACTGATGCAAATGTGTTAGAGCAATGACTTATGATCTTAATGAGAAGATTTTATGAACAAGGGTGGAAATGCATCCAAATTATTTAGGGCTCACTTTAAAGATGTTTCTTAAGCAATGTGAGATTATAGTCATATCTTAAACTGATTATTGGAACTTGCTATTCAAAGACTTAATGGGATTGTTAACTGTTTTTCTGAGTCTAACTCCAGGTGTGAATATCAAGGAAGGCTGTCTGAACCACTGATCCATGATGCCAGCAGCCCTGTGTGGGGCAAGTATGAACTGCAGGTATGATTTCATGGGAAGGTTGAGAGGGCAACTGTTCCACATGTGCAGAGGTGGGACTTTCTTGACTTGATTCCTTAACTGAAACCTGGCAGACTTTAAGCCTGGCTCAATGCAGTTTGATATAACTTCTGCCTGGATTTGACATAAAGTTGGGGAAATGTTCCCTTACTATAAGTTATATCCCTAATCTCTTAGTGGCAAATTTCTATAATCAGAAGGTTTTGTAAGTACAGCAACAAATCTATTAAAATAATTGTTTATGGAACATCTTAGGTTACTCTAGGACTGGGACTAGTGTTCCTGTATAAGTTAGGGTCCTTTATAAGGGCCCTGTATAGGGTCATGTATAAGTTAGGGTCCTTTAATTCTTGGTAATCATATGGAGACAATTAGGTTAAGGGCTTGTGAGAATATTATTTTTGTTATTTGGTTAATATCATGCTTGTCTAAAATTTTGTTATAATTACTAATGTTAGGTGAAGAATGACTTGTGATTTATTTCATAAATGCCATCCAAGAAACATGGCATGACTAAAAGTTTATGATTTTATATGTACTATGTTAAAAATTGATTATTTAATGTATTTATGTATGTACTGGAGCCTGTTGTTGATTCCTTAGTGAAATCTCATCCTCCTGGTGAGGAAATTAATAATGGATTAATGTAAAGTATAAGAAATTGGGTTCTGATATGAATTTCTTAAACATGACAATTGGTCAAGGTTTCAATTTTGAATTTGTAAAAATGATTAGGGTTTTAAGGATTAGAAATGGTAATTTAAAATTGTTCTAGGGTCACTTTTGTAGGAGAATGGAAAGAAAGCTGGTTCCTACAAGAAGACAAGAAGAAGAAGTTGCTGAGATGCTGTGCTGGAGATGGCTGGAACAAATATCGAGGACCAGAGGACTTCATTGATTAAGTTCACTGCCAAGGCAGCTGTTTGGGAAAAGACTTTTGAATCTTAAAGGGACAATTACATTACTGTTTTCTTTTGGATCTCTGCATCTGTACTTATAAAGGGGACAGCCCCCTTTGATTTGTCAATGCATCAATCAACCTTTACCCCTTCCCATATTTACTTTAAGGGGTGATGGTTAAGGGGGAAAATTCAGATGAGAAAGAGAGTGAGTATTAAAGATGTGGAAACAAAAATTTGAATAAAAGAAGAGGGGGAAATTGCAAGAAATGGTGGGAGCAGTTCTGTTTCCACAGAGTTGAAAGTATCCCTCTCCCCTCCCTCCCCCAGCTTTAGCAGAATGTAAGTCGGGTGACTGATTAGAACTAGTTCTAATGAAAGATGTGATCTAGTAGAGACCAGGCTTCAGGTTGGGTGGAAGGTTAGAGGGTTGTATGCATGCTTAAACAGAGCGATTTGAGGAGGGCATGGCGTAGGTAGTCCGGGGGTGCATCTGGCCAATGAAGTGCCTGGCGGGAGATTCAAAGTGGGAGTCAATAAAAGGAATGATATCCTTCTGTGTCCTTGTACTTCCCTTATTCTGTTCAGGGGATTTATCTATTTATTCAGACCTAATAAATGTAAAATATAATTAAAATGTTCCTGGCTTCCCAATGAGTATTGTTTATTCCTAGACAACGTGAGTATTTTTACAACAACACCAATAGAAGCAGGCCAGATTTTAAGAATCTGAGCCTCAAGCTATTTTCAGTCTGACTTTTGATGCCATTACTTAACTGAAACCTTTCCTTCCAAAGCTGCCAATAATTCCTCACCTGCATAACAATAGGATGACAGTAGTGGGATTTGTAATCAGCAAACCTAGGTTTAAATGCTAACCTGCCATTTATTTCTTGTGTGATCCTGGGCAAGTCAGTGAATCTCTCTGGGCCTTGGTTTCTTCATCCATTAAATGAGTGGGTTGGACTAGACAACCTCTAAGATACCTTTCAGCTCTATGTCTGTGATTCAAGGTGAAGGACTGACATAAACCAAACTGAAAAGCTTTGGCCTCCTTATACTCTTCTGTCCACATGTGGATATCCCCTAAACATCCTGTAATGCCATTGTGATATCCATAGCAGCTGCTATGAATATGCATAGGCATTTATAGGGTTGATTCGTAACATACGAAAACCTCTCTTCCTTCAAGACAACCAAAATATTCTTTCAGATACAGGAAAGCAAAACATAGCATGGTAACAAAAAAGTTTGTAAACGTTACCAATCCAGGGAGCAGGGACACCTTAAACATTCCTTAAGTTCCCATATACAAGTTCTTCCCTCTGCCTGGGCATTTCTCTCTCTGGGCTTCTCTCTCCACCCACACCTCTCCTTCCAAGCAATACAATATATACTTTTTCTAATTAAAGACTGGGCACTTGATTGGCTTAGTGCTGAGAAGTTTGGAAACCAGCACTTAATCTGAAAGGTGTGGGAATCCCTGTGGCCCAGAGCCTAATTGACTGCGCTCCAGGGCTCCATGTGAGGCACATCAATGAGCAGGGAAGATCTTATACCCCACTAACCTTACAGATCCATCCTGTGCCTTTCTCTGTCTCTAAAGCAGTGTCTCTTTATCTCTCTCAGTGCTCCCTAGGTAAGTTCCCTTGGCTCCCTTGAGTTGAGTTCTCATGTCTAGATAGACAACTGCCAAAATTGTCCAGACAAATATTCTCCCTGAACTCCAGCCACACCAAACAGCTGCCTGCTGTACATTACCTGGATTTCTCATTGGCAGTTCAAACTCAACATGTCCAAAACAAATCTCATCATATTTCCTCCCAAGCACATCCCTCCTCCAAACTTGCCTATATTTGTTGAGTACAGCACTATCTTAAAATGAACTTGATTTATGACCTTGGGGTTATCCTCACCCACCCTGTCTAGGCAATGGCCACAATCTGTTACTTCTACATCCAATACATGTCTCCCTTCATAGAGCCCCTATCAAGTTAGTCCATTATCTCTCCCCTTGTCCATTGTAAAAGCCTCCTAATTGGTCTTGTCTGATGGAATGTAAGCCTGTAGAGAGCAGGGATGATTATGTCTTTATATCCCAGCACCTAGCACAGTATTTGGCACATTGGAAGCACTTAAGAAATGCTTGTTGAAACCTAGGAAGATGGAGGAGTAGGTCAGAAATTTCTAGGCCCTCCAGATTTCCTCTACAAAAAAACCAGCCACAAAATGAATGTAGAACAGCAAAAATAAAGTGGTAAAGTAGTTGTCCTCCTAGGACATCTTGAGAGGACCTCAGAGAAGACTCCAGAAGTTGAGGTCTGCCCTGAGTAAAGTGCAAACACCTCCAGGTGACTCCACTGAATCAACAAACAGTAGGCCCTGAGAGAAGCAGACTAGGGCTCAAGAAATTTGGCCTCAACTTTCACCTTACTCTCCCCTCAAGAAATTTTATCTCAGGAACTTTTACCTCACAGATGCAGGAATTTTCACTTTAGAAACTTTATTTTTACCTCACTGTTGCAACAATTTGGCTAGCAGCTGCTGTGGGGGTGAAAGACCAACACAAGCCCAACAACAAGAACACTGCCAGCACAGGTTCTTTTGATCTGCTTTGCTAAAGAAAGTAACATTAGGGGGTTAACAGTCTTATTTCAATCCAACATACAAATATCATTCACTTAGTTCAGGGGAAAAAGTCAGTACCCTGAACTTCAGAGCAAATACAAACAAATTACAAACATACACTATAAACAGACCAAATACAATTCATAGTTACCAAGAAGGCATCAACATCTGGGTTCACAAGCTGGAGGAGTCTTAACTACAGCTGCCCAGAGTTTCCACTTCAACACTCCTCCAAGAGTGAGAGCCCCAAGCAAATAGTTCCGCTCTCTCTTTTTATAGTCTTTGGAGTCATCAAATGTCATCTGAGCAACCAGAACTTAGACACCTACTGTTGGCTCTGGTCTTAGCAACTCCCCTTAGTACCCTGAGGGCTTCATACCCACATAAGCTTAGCACCTAGTAATTAGGGGTTTGGCCTGGGGCTTTGCACCTAGTAAGGCTCAATCAAAGACAATTAATTTAGCATTCTAAAACAGTAAGAAAGTCCCACCTTACTTACCAATGCACTCACAAACTTTCATCTAAAGAACAGCAGATACTGAGTGGGGGAAGATTGAAGGACCCCCTGCTGTTTCTGGAAGTCAGACCTAGATATGCTGATCAGAAGTGATTCCCCAGGTGTGGCTTCTGGCCAAGAGTGAGCACAAGCCCCTGTGATGTGGGTACCACAGGGAACATGAACATTTTCAGGAGGAAGAGAAGAGTTGCTGAGGTTGAGCCTCCAGATAGAATTCAGAAAGCAACAGTAAGAAAGGCCTGAGTCCTAGGGCAATAATACCTACAACTTACTATTAAAACCTGATTATACTAATATTAAACTGTTAAAAGTAAAATAAGACAAATTAAAAATAAAAATGAGTAAGTAAGGGATAAAGAACCTGACCACTGATAGCTGCTTTGGTATAAAAGAAGATCTGTGTTCATACTCAGAAAAAGATAGTGAGGTTAAGAAAAAGCCACTTATACCCTAATGAGTAAAGTCAATGGTCACAAGCCCTAAAAGAAATCTTGGAAGAACTTAAAAGGAATTAAACAACCAAATAAGAGAGAATGAGGAAAAATTAGGGAAAAAAGTAACTCAAGAAAATTATAAAAAGGAATAAATCAAACCAGGAATGCAGGTATAGTTTAACATAAGGAAAATTATTAGCATAATTGGTTACATCAGTAATAAAAGTTTAAAAAATGATTATACCAAAGATACAGAAAAAAACTTTTGATAAAGTTCAACACTCATTTTTTTATTGAAAACACTTGAAAGTATTGAAATAAATGGATTTTTCCTTAAACCGATAAAATACATTCATCTCAAACCATCAGCAAGCATAATTTTTTTAGAGGGGGGAAGGTAAGGCAATAGGGGTTAAGTGACTTGTCCAAGGTTACACAGTTAACAAGTGTCAAATGTCTGAGGCCAGATTTGAACTCAGGTTGTAACAATTTTAACAAAGTAGCAGGATATAAAATAAATCCACATAAATCATCAGCATTCCTATATATCACCAACAAAACCCTTTGAGAAGAAATAGTAAAAGATACCCAATTTAAAATAACACTAGACAGTATAAGATACCTTGGAGTAATCCTGCCAAAACAAATTCAGGAACTATATAAACAAAATTATATTGGTGACAGTGGGCACCCTTGTTTCACACCTGATCATACTGGAAAGGCATCTAAAAAGCTTTTTACAAAAATAAAATCAGATCTAAATAATTGGAGAAGTATTAATTGCTCATGGATAGGCAGGGCCATTATGATAAAAATAACAATTTTACCCAAACCAACATATATTCAATGCCATCCTAAAAACCACTATTTACTGAATTAGAAAAAATAATAACAAAATTCACCTGGAAAAACAAAAAGTAAAGGATATCAAAGGAAATAATGGGAAAAATGTAAAGGAGCATATGAGTCATTCCCCAATTGATAAATGGTCAAAGAATATAAACAGGCAGTTTTCTAATGAAAAAAATCAAAACAATTTAAAGTCACATGAAAAAATGCTCTAAATTATTATTGATTAGAGAAATGCAAAATAAAACAGCCTTGAGATATCATTTTACACCTACCAAATTGGCTAACATTATAGAAGGGGAAAGTGACAAATGTTGGAGGGCGTGTGGAAAAATTGGGACACATTCCTTTTTGGTGGAATTTTGAACTGATCCACCTATTTTGGAGAGCAATCTGGAATTATATCCAATGAGTTATTAAACTGCCTCTACACTTTGACTCAGCAATACCACTACTTGGTCTATTTCTGAAGATAATTAGGGAAAAAGCAAAAGAATCTTTATGTTCTAAAATATTTATAGGAGCTTTCTTTATGGTGGCAAAAGAACTGGAAATTGCAGGGATGCCTATCAATTGGGGAATGGCTGAACAAGTTGTGGCATATGATTGTGATAGAATACTACTGTGCTATAAGAAATTATGACCTCCATGATTTTAGAAAAACATGGAAAGACTTGCACAAAATAATGAAGAGCAAAATGACTAGAACCAAGAAAACAATGTATACAGTAACAGCCATATTATTTTAAGAACAACTTTGAATGAGTAAGTTATTTTGACTATTACAAATGCCTAAATTAACTATAAAGAACATATGAAGAATGACACTCTGCATCCAGAAAGAGAACTGATAAATACAAGTATGTACAGAATAATTATATATGTATATACATATACATATATACACACACATATATACATATATATATATATATGTACCCATTTGTGTCTAATGGTAGCTGTCTCTAGCACTCTAGGTGGAGAGGAAAGAAAAAAAGAAATTTACACAGTAATTTTGTTGTATATTTGAAAAAAATAGCAGGTTGTACACAGTAGATTTACAGCTTCATGTACAATCATCTTTTTTTATTCTGTGTCATGGAAATGCTGGTTTTATTCTATAAGTTAAAAATAAAATTTGATAATAATAAAAAAAGAAATCCTTGTTGATGGACTGATCAGTTTCCAGTCTCTTCCCTTTCCAATCTATGCTATACAAAAATGCCAAAATGATAATCTTATCACACGGATCTAACCTTGTCATGTTTCTGTATGGTAGTAGACAGAGCCTAGGAATGTGATCTCAAGTCTCACAGAGAATGCAAACTACCTTGAGTAAAGATAAACAGCAAAAGAAGCTCCAACTATCCCATGTGAGCACTTGCTCTTGACCCTGGGCCATTCCTTGCACTATACCTTCTTTGTTCTGTTTCTATATAAAACTTGACCTGATTGGACCTGGGCTGGGGTAGGGATCCATCACTCAGTCTTGTCACTGCCACAGGGCAGGTTTCTTGAGTAAATTACCCTTTTACAACCCAAACCCTAATAAACTTAATAAATCTTTTCTATAAACCATGTTGGCATGGTTAGCTTCTTTTTTTGGAATGTGGGAATTTCCAAAATTGTCCAATCTGCAAGAAAAACCACTGAGGCAGAGCTCTGAGCCAATGGCATTTAATTAAAGGGTCCATGGCTCCCTCAAATGAAATGGGTCTCAGATCTTCCTTACAATCTGAGATGCCCCCTTTCTCCAGGTCCTTCGTTTTATAGTGTTTGATACCCAGACAATACACGTGGAACAGACAAAAATACAGTCTTATCGGTGGAGAGAACTTGCCCCTGAACGTCTAGGAGGTTCTACACAAAATACAGAATTGGTTGACAAATGGGCTGGTGAGCAGATCTTAACAGACTTTTTGACTTTTGCCTTTTTTTTTTGACTGGACTTTTTGACTTTTTAGCAGGTCCTACTAAGCTGATGAGCACACTTTGAGCTGGGCTGATAAACAGACGTCAAAAAGTCTATATGGGATGATGAGCTGGTAGAAAGGCAGGCCCCATGCCTACAACCAGGGGCACTCATTGGCCATGTGCTCATGCTTGTGAAACCATGTTGGGAAATAGAGAGATGACAAGGGACTAAGGGACAACAAAAATAGCTGGGAAGCTCTCCAAGTAATTGAATCACCAGCACCACTCTGGGCTTGGTCACCATAAGAAGGAAAAATAAAGGTAGGGGTTTCTTGTTAGCTCCCTATGACTAAGCAAGTGAACTTATAATCTGCAGTTCACAGCTCTGAGGGCTACTATCAGAACTTATAATCACTATCCCTATGGCTATCAAACTGAGTAATACTGATGGGAATAAAATAGGGTTCCAATAACAAAGGGGTCCAATTAGTCATCTATCACAGGAATCAGAATACCTTCTCCTTCACAGTGAAATGGATCCTTTGGAAACTCTATGCCCCTACACCTGGTGTCAGGAACAGGATTCAAAGGGAATGAGCTTAGACCTCCATGGGGAAAATTCTGAATTGGCCAGCCATGTCCATCTGGGGAGCTGGGGACCATATGTTGGATACTTGTGGCACCCCCCTTATGAGTATGGGGATGTCCTAAAAATGCCAGGAGGAGGTGAGGGTTGCTCACTTTAGTAAGAAAAGGAGGCTGTGTGCAGCCACAGTTGGCTGGCCACTGCTTTGGTCAGTAAGGTGGTCTACAGAAGTCCAAATGGAAACTGAGAATAAAGTTAAGGAGGTTGAGGAAAGACCTCTACAGAGAGCGAGATCTTCAGTTCTCTGAGCCCCTTCTGGCCACAGGGCTGATGGAGAAGATGGAGGAACAGAGCAAGAAGTTAGAAATCCTTGCCTGCCACTTTGCATGGCTGAGAGGGGAAAAGCTGCCCCAACCCCAGGTCAAGGCATTTGTAATAGTAAAAGGTGAGATGCAAAGGTTTGAATCCCCTGGGAAGACAGAGATACAGGGGAAGAATGAGAGGAGGAAGTTGAGTCATAAATGAGGAGGAGGAGTAGGGAGCAATACATAGTATAAATAGTCAGGGCTTTCCCAGAGTGAAAGCGTGCCCTATCCTTATTAGAAAGCCCAAATAGTGCTGAACAGGAGATCAGGAGGGAGGTTAAGAGACACAGCTGGAGAGTTATTCACACAGTGGGAGTATACTTTTGCTGAATTTATTGCAACAAAAATTCCAGTCGAGGATAAGGGAGAGCATTCTCACTTTGATGGTGCACAGGTGGGATTCAGGAGCTGAAGATATCTCCCTCACAGGCAGTGAGGTGGAAAAAATAGGTAACATCACCATCCACCCTGCCCCTGAAGGAACCGCCTCTTTGCCAGCCAGTCAGACAAAGGGCAGGTATTACCTGTTAGACTGGGATTTTTAGTTTGTAGGAGGCTGACCAAATGAGGTGGCTCTCTAGGGCTACCCAGGGAGCTGGAAAACAATAGATGACTTAGAACAGACACTAAGAGAGCTGGGAGTGAGACAGACCATGTATGCACACCCATTGGAGGGCATATCAGCAAGGCAATAATCACAATATAGATGATAATTGTCAATATTCCTATGTGGCTCTGTATCACAACATATTCAAGTTATATAGGATGGGCATAGTGCTTTTAACAGCCTTGTATGGACAGTCCCAAAACCAGACAGGTCATGGAAAATGACTGTGGATTACAGAGAGCTTAATAAAGTAGTGCCCCCATTTGTGCTGCAGACATCTTGGAGTACCTGGCAAGTCACCTAGGTACATACAGGTAGTACTCGACATGGCTAACGCCTTTTTTAGTATACCCCAGGCTCCAGAAGCCCAGGATCAGTTTGCCTTTCACTGGGAGGGTAAGTGGTAGGCCTTCCAGGTCCTGCCTCAGGGCTGTTTACATAGCTCAACCATCTGCCCCAGCTTGGTGGTCTGGGATCTCAGTTTATTTCTGTTTCCTGAAGACATCCATTGGTCTACTACACTGATGGCATCATGTTTACCTGTGAGACTATTTCTCTCTTGCAGGACACACTGCAAGCCTTGATAGAACATCTTCAAGAAAGAGGATGGGTAGTGAATCTGGCCAAAATCCAAGGATCTGGCACATCTGTCAAGTTCCTCAGGGTTATATGGTAGGGTAAGACAAGAATCATAGCAATGACTGTCATAAATAAGATACAGCCTACCCCCTCCCCACCACAGTAAAAGAAGTGCAGATGTTAATGGGACTTTTAGGGTACTGGAGGACATTTACACCCCACCTGGCTCAATGTTTGTGGCCTCTAGCCCACCTAATTAAGAGAATGCCAGGTGGGAGTGGGGAAAAGAACAAGCCTTTGAAAAGGCTAAAGTGTGGGTACAAGTGAAAGCTCTGGGGATTATACAGAAAGGAGCCCCTTTCAGTCTAGATGATATAGTCACTCTGGAAGGAATGGGATGGAACCTGTGGCAAAAATGGGGATGGCGAGTGCGACCCAGAAACATAAAGTCTAGCTTAGATGATTTCCAATGCACAACCTTTCTAACTCCAGTGATTATCAAATCTCTTAATTTCCTCATAGGTTGTCTGTAGTCAGGATTATTATGATCCCATTTCGGGTGGGTCGCAGGATATTTCTGATCATCCATTGGCACATCCGCACCTGGGGGGTGCCTCCTATCCCAATCTTTCATTCTTTCCTTCTGAATCATTGCCCTTCCCTCCTGGGAGAAAAATATATTGAGAATGGACATTAATTCATCCAAGGTATATATATTAGGTCCTAGAAACAGATCCAACTATTCTGCAACTCCCCAGGGGTCCTCCATTAGAGATTTCAGTTCTTTCTTAAAGCCCCTCACTTCAGAGGTGCTCAATGGGGCATTCACAAATCCAATATGTCGGGACCTCCGTGAGAGGATACAATTCACTGGGAGGTTGGGACTTCAACAGAAAATTCTCTTGATCTTTTAATAATTGTTTAAGCTCTCTTCTAAGGCGAGGGGGGGTGGTCCTGTGAGGTAACCACCTCTTCTAGCTCAAAACCTCCTTCAGAGGGGGCCAAAATGGGTTCAGAAGCTCTAGAGGCTTTGGGCTCCATCTGCTTGTGAGCTGCAGCCACCGCAGGGTGGGGGAGAGGGGGAGCGGCATAGGGAGGAGGAAGACAAGAAGGGGGTCCCACTGTGTAGATGGGCATTCCTCCTCTTGCTTCCCCTCCTCTTTCACTGCCATCTGCTTAACCCTATTACTCAGCCAGAGGGCGGTGTAAGAGCTTTCCTGCGGATCAAAGGGATCTTTAGCATTCACATATAAATTTAACTTTTGGCATACCCAATCTTCATAAGATCCATATTTTGGCCACATAACCCGTAGGAGGGTCCATCCATCCATCCATCCCTCCCCAAACAAAACAACAAAATCTTATCATCTTATTCTTATCCTTTCCTTTATACTTTGGCAGTTTATCCCAATTCTGAAGTCTATTTTCTAAAGGACTATCTACCGGTATATCCGAAAAACTTTGCTCTGACTTTGATTGGTTTTTTTCCCATTTTAATTTAAAAAGTCCATTGCTTTCAGGTCAGAGACCCAACCGAATTTACAGGAGTGGTTGCCCAGCTCCTCTCAGTCACCCGCGGGGCTCACTTGGTGGCACCCCTAATCAGGGTCAGCCTGTAATTTAAACGAGTCAATGACTCTCAAATTAAGACCTTATGGCCCCCAATTTCTTGCCCTCCTCCAGGTTATATGCTTATAACTTATGTGACTGTCTTCTGCCCTGGCTGGTGGGATTTCCAGATCGGAGCTTTCTAGTTTCTGTTCTCCCGAATCCCTCTTTCTTTGGGACTTTACCCAGCCTAAGCGAAAATATCTGAAATGGGTCCGGAGGACTTACAAGATTCCAGGAGAGCTTAATTTGTTTATTGATGGCTCTTCGAGAGTGGTGGAAGGAAAAAGGAACAACAGCTATGCTGTAGTAGATGGAAATCAAGAGTCCTTAATGGAAGCAGGAGCGCTCCCACTAAATTGGTCAGCCCAAACATGTAAATTATATGCCCTGAACCAAGTCTTAAAAGGGAAAGAAGAAAATGTGTATACTGACTCTAAATATGCTTGTGGCATAGTGCATGTGTTTGGGAAGATTTGGGAAGAGGGAGGAATGATTAACAATAAAGGAAAGGCATTAGTACATACTACTTTAATTGCTCAAGTTTTAAAGAATTTATTATTACCACAGACAATTGCAGTAATACATGTGAATGGCCATCAGGCAGGACATTCCTTTGAAGCCAGAGGAAACCAACTTGCAGATGAGGAGGCAAGGATGGCTGGGATGGCAGGATCGGAAGCAGTGGATAATATAAATAGCATGTTTGTTTTGATTCCTTCTTTTCCCCTGTGCCTTCCATCCCACTCTTTTACAAAGGAAGAGAAGCAGAAGGCACTAGAATTGGGGGCCCAGAAAAAATATGGAAGTTGGTTTCTTCCCAATGGAAGAGAAGTACTAACCAAGGCAGGAATGAGACAGGTGCTCTAATACTTACACCAAGGAAGCCATTGGGATGTTCAGAATCTGTGTGATGCAGTCCTAACCCGGTATGTATTGCCTGGCCTTTACATGTTGGCCTGACAATTGGTGGATGGGTGCCTTGTGTGTCGAGGGACAAACAAGTCTGCTCTATGCCAGGCTCTGTTGGGTGGCAGGTCCCTGGGGTTGAGACCATTTCAGTCCATTCAGGTGGACTTTGCTGAACTCCCTCCTGTTGGGCACCTCAAATACCTACTGGTTATAGTAGATCATTTAACCTCCTGGGTGGAGGCCTTCCCACTACCCTGTGCCACTGCTTCTGCAGTTAATAAGATGTTATTGGTCAAGATATGGAATTGTGGAAGGGATAGATTCAGAACAGGGAACTCATTTTACTGCTAAGATTCTGCAGTCTCTGATTCAAGCATTAGATATTACTTGGGAGCTTCATGCTCCTTGGCACCATCCATCATCTAGGCAAGTTGAGAGGATGAATCAGGAAATCAAGAGGCAATTAACAAAATTAGCTTTAGAAATACAACTACCTTGGACGAAATGTTTGCCTCTTGCCCTTCTTAGGATTCGTACAAAACCTAGAAGGGACATAGGACTTTCCCCTTATGAGCTTAATAGTTCAAACCCCACCTCTGGGATTTCCTGTCCATAGGTATCAGCCAGGGGATTGGATATTGATAGAGGTTTGGAAGGAACTTTACCCACTTGGGAAGGGCCATACCAAGTTCTATTGACCTTAGGTATGGCTGTCCAGACTCAAGAAAAAGGCTGGACTTACCATACTAGAGTGAAAGCACCTGTGGAACCCCCTTCAACTTGGACTGTTGAACCGGCTGAATCTGGAAGTTTGAAGTTTCACCTGAAGCAAGATCCAGGAGTCCATGAGATGGATGCATGAGATATTCTTTTTTTTTGTCTTTTAATTGTAGGAATCGAGATGAAATATGGGGACTATGGGAATACAGTTTGGAGTCTTTGTGAGTATGATACTTTTATGAAAGCATCATGAGTGATGAGAAAAGATTAGTGGATGACTTGTATCAAAAATGGTGTGCAAAGTCTTCAAAATAGTGTCAAGAGGAGGGGGAATTGAGTGATATATATATATATATTATATACATAATGTTTGAGAATCAATATTCAGAGAAAAGGGAAATGGGATAAGTTTGAATCTATGAGAACTTGATTACTCAGCCCTTAGGAATGTTTTTCTTCTGTGAAGTTTTTGTTCTTTCTTCTGGTTCTGGTCTAAAGATTTACCAAATGAGAATAGGGTCACTGTGACCTGCTTTTCTTTTACTATAAGAAAAAGGAGAGCATCTCTCCCTCCCCTTACCTTATTCTTTTTCTTTAGATTTATAGATGCCACCTCAGCAATAATCATTAACCAGGGAAAGGGGGGGTTAGGTTGTCTGTGCTTGGTTTCCCGGTTCCTTGTCTAGCTTTTCGCGCTCAGATTGTAAGCCCGCCTCCCAGCTAATGGTGAGAAGGGACAGAGGCAGGCAGGATTTTCTTGCATTAGGGGTACATTTATTTGGTGCTTTGTTCCTTGTGCTTTGCCTCCTTCTGCTAGCCCCATTCTGGCAGAGGACACCCAATTCTTGTGAGAACTGAATAAAGTTTTATTTCTGTTCCTACCTTGAGATGGCTCTTTATTAAAAATTAATTTCTTTTCATAATTGGTGAGGATCTTACACCCCACACAATGCCATCCAAGAGAGAAGTGAGGACATTTCCCCTGGAAACCTGAAGCAGAGTTTGTCACCAATATTTGCCATCAGTGGGAAGCATGGACACTTATGGAGAAGCCCACACAAGGAGCACATCTGTGCTCAGGCTTCCAACAGTGCAGGGGGAAATGTCTTTGGTCCATGTTGTTGGACTGCTGCTGAGTGGGCTGCTCTCAGCTGCTCTCCTGTGGTGTGCAGACTCTGGCCAGCATTACTCCTTCATTTTCTTGCGTGATTGGAGCTGGCAAGGCTCTACTGGACAGAAAGTTATATATAAATGACCTTCATATTCTGTCAAGCCATTAATAAAAAATTATACACCTGTCAGAAAACCACACTCTTTACTTTAAAAGATCTCAAGGGTGCTGCTAAGGTAGACTTTTCTTTCTGCACTTTTATCAGAAGTTGTGCTTTGGGATCTGAGGCTCCCATGTGCTTTTAGCTCCAGGCTCAAGCTGGAACCTTCAGCTGAGCTGCTGCCTCTTTCTCATAGGAGGAGGGCTGGATTCTGGCACTATTGCTCTTTTAGCTTACAACCCAGAGACCTTTTACCACAGCCCAGATCTTTTAAAAGGCAAGACAACCCTCAGACACCTAATGATGATACTAGAGAAAAAAAAAAACCTAGAGGATTTTCCCTAATAAGGTGGAAGACAACTATTTTTCAAGCCTTGGATAGAATGGGCATTTCCTGTCCATAAGGAGATTTCTTGTGCCAGGTGCCAATCACTTTGAAACAGAATTGTCTTTTATACCAAGTTACTTTTGACTTGATTGTGCTCTCTTATTTTGACTTTCTGGTCACCAGGATAAGGTCTTTGTCAGAGGCCTCTCTTATTTAGGATGAGAATGTCTTGGGGCTTGCTGCTTAATTTTGGATTGCTCAAGTGCGCCTTATCGTTGTCCATTTAGAGGATACCATTCCAGAAAATTATCAAGGGCTTTCAGCATTAGGGCACCCTCAGCTCTTTAAACTCTAAAGTTATGCAAATGTATTAGAAGATGAAAAATCAAAAGAATAAAACTAAGACCAAGAGGCAAGGTCATGTTCTTCCTGTCTACCCCTGACAGGCCTCATTCTTACCTTTGCCATCTATCCATACTTATATGTTAGCAAGGAGCTGTCTTATCCATGAGGCCTTGTCTGTGTTTCTTGATCTGAAAGGAAAGCCATCTGGACAAGTGCAAATCCCTCCTCTAGTTTTCTCTCCTCCCTATTGTTCAGTTCTGGTGGTATGTTTCTTCTTCCGTGGATGCCTGGAGATAAGAAGAGAGGTGTCAAAGAACAGGCTGGTCACATCCGTCCCACGAAGCTAGGCCATTGATGAGAATGTGCAGGGCTCAGGGCCCATCTCCTCCCTCCCTCGCTCCTCCACAAAGCAAAACCAGTGCAATTCTCTGCCCAAGCCCCATTGCCCCAGCACAGTCTTAATGTCTCTTGTCTTCAGGTTACCTTCTATTGTGTTAGGGCAATTCCATAGTTCTTGTAGATAGACATATACTGGTTTCAGGACCACCAATACCAGAACCACCAATACTAGGACCACCAATATTAGGACAATGCTGATGATGGCTGACCGACTCCTTGGGTTCATGTTAGACTCTGTATTCACAAACCCTAAAACAATGAGTCAAGATCATTTAGAATCAGTCACTGAGAAGTGGGAGAGAGGTTTGGAAAGAGGCATATGTGAAGTGAGAGAGAGTAGGCAGGAGATGGGACTAAGAAAGGGGACTAGCAGAGATTCCATTCCTTATAGAATTTTTGGATGTTTGGGTAAACAATGAACAGAAAAGTGGGGGGTGGGAAAGTATGGAAAAGAGGGTGATAAGAGAGAAAAGTGCCTACATGGTTTGAACAGAGAGCAGAGATACAGAGATGACCAGATAAGCTATGAATAAAACATGACAATGGGCAGTATCTGGAGTGACTCTCTTCCAGAGTGCCAGTCTTTACTAAGTTCCCTCAATTCTCCCCCATTTTCTCCCCAGAAAGCCTTCTTTTTCTCCTAGTGAGCACGAATCCTCTTCCTCTAGTACACTGTGTTGGTAAGCAAAATAGGCTCTTAGCACTTAGTTGGCCTTTGTTTCCTTTGAGTAATTCAGTGTATTTCATTGAGCCTTACTAGGTGCTAAGCCCCAGGCCCAGACCCCTATTAGGTGTAGAACCTATGTGGGTGTGGATTGGTGACTAGGGTGGGGCCCAAGGTGGGGCTGGCTAAGGGGAGGTGCTAACTCTAGAGCCAATCATAACAGCCTAAGTTCTGGTCATTCAGATGACATTTGATGACGTCTGAAGCCCTATAAGAAGAGAGGACAGGGCCATTAGTGCAGGGCTGTCACTCATGGTGGTGCTGAGGCG
The DNA here is from genome assembly GCF_011100635.1 of Trichosurus vulpecula. NCBI lineage: Eukaryota > Metazoa > Chordata > Mammalia > Diprotodontia > Phalangeridae > Trichosurus > Trichosurus vulpecula. Next base: position 159,815,214 of record NC_050576.1, on the reverse strand, counting down.
GAGACTCCGGGCAGCTGTAGCCAAGGGCCCTCTAGCTTGTAACCCAGATGCTGAGACTTTGTTAAACTCTGGTAACCATGTATTGGGATTTGAATCACACAAGGTCTGTCTGTTAATGTTTGTACTTTGGCCTTTTCCCCTGAACTAAGTGAATGATATTTTGTGTGCTGAATTAAAGTTAGCTTGTCAATCCCTTAACCTTGCTTTCCTTAGTTAAGCAGATCAAAAGAACCTGTGCTTTTGCAGTGTGCTGGTAGCATGCTTGTTGTTGGGCTTCTGTTGGTCTTTCACTCCCACAACAGCTGCTAGCCAGATTGTTGAAACATATACCTCCTTACCCCCTACACCACATGTCCTCTGTCTGTCATCAGAATGGGCACACCCAGAAGAAGGAGACATCTTTCCTGCTTCATTATTTTAGGGGCAGCACATTCAGCCTTCAGGGATTGCTCTTCAGTTCAGGGAAATTCCCAGGGGGAGGACTGAGGAAGGACTGAGTGATTGACAACTTCAGTAACTTTCATGTGGTTCTCCAGGGAAGGTAGGTCTGTAATTCAGTCAGTTCTCTTTATTCCTTTGGGTGGCTCATGGGTGTGACCTTGGGACAGGCCTTCCAGTCTCAGTTTTCTGTCCTCTATTTTCCCCTTACATAAGGAAAGAGCAGCTCTAACTTTCCTTCCATTTCTAAGGGGCAAAGTGGGAGGGAAAGACAAGTTTTGGAAAGGTCTGAAGGTGGGGGAGTGGAAGGAAGCTTTTAAAAGTGTCCAAGTATGTGATAGCAGGGTGGGGCCCCAAAGGGGGGCAAAGGGTTCATTTACCAAAGACAGTTAAATTGAACTTCTGAATACATATCTCTCCTGAGGCTGATGTGATGTGAGCTTCATACCATCCACTGTCTTCAGAGGTCAGATTCATTAACATCAGAGACTTATCATCAAGGACAGAGAGCCTCCCCTCATATTCCTTCTGGGGAATGATCCAGCTTGGACTGCTCTGCCCTGAAGTGATGGTGAGTAGGAGCAGACTTTTAGATAATGAATACCACTTAACCATCCAGGTCTCATTTCCTATTTTGGGGTCCAACTGGAATAGAGCATTATCTCCACTTGTCCTGTTCAGAGAGGACACCACTTCTGAGATGTGGTTGCCTGTGATGGGACGGAAATAAGTCTCATTAGGGCACAGGAAAGGTGGCCCCTTAATTACCTGAGGGAATACAAAATGCAGAAATTCCTGAGGGAGGCCCTGCATGTACCACAGGCATCTCAGACACATTGTAAAATAAAAGTCCTTGTCTTTCTCTCCAAACCTGACCCTTCTCTAGACCTCCTTTCTTCTGTTGCAGGCCCCTCTCTCAGTCCAGTCCCCCAGGTTGTGAGCCTTGGATTCAGCCTTGACATTCCCTCCCCTGCTCTCCATGGCCATGTGGTCCCCAAGTCTTGTCTCTCCTCCCTCTTCAGCCCCTCTTCCATTTAATGCATTCCTTCTGCTCACATGGCCTCCCTTGGCCATACTCTCACCACCTCTCACATCGACTATTGTCATAGCCTCTTAATTCATCTCCCTGCTTCTGTTCTCTCTTCTTTCTCCAATCCATCCTCCCCAGGACAGACAAAGTAACCAAGGCACAGCCCCACCCATTCCTCTCACTTGCTCAAAAACATCCCTGAGAGGCAGAAGGGTGGAGGTGGAGGGGTGGGGAGGTTTTGTTGCTTCTAGGATGAGTGTACAAACGAGTTCTAATTCCACTCCATTTTCCACCCGGGGTCACACAGCTGGTAAGTGTCTGAGATCACATCTGAACTCAGGATGGTAAGTCTTCCTGACTCCAGGCCCTGCAGTCTGTGCACTATGGCGCCACCTAGTGGCCCCATCTGAATGCTTATTTCCCTCAAGTCTTAGATCTTGGGGTGGGTGTAAGGGTATATTAGAAAATGGAGTGGAATTGGAGTCAATCTGCCCTTTGTTGTTTCTTATTTGTAAAATGAGGCAAGTGAAGTAGATAACACCTAATGTCGCTTTCAGCTCCAGGTCTAGGATCCCAGGCAGAAGCCTAGGACAGGGTAGAGGAGCATTTGGTGGGGTGAGACAGGGAGGGGGAACAATGGGAGGTTAGGTGACTTTTTCAGGGTCACACAGACAGCATAGCTCTAACTAGGAGGATAGAGACTCAGGAAGACCAAAGTTCAAATTTAGATTTAGCTTTAGATACTTCCTGGTGTCTGACCTGGCTAAGTCACTTAGCCTCTATCTGCCTCTGTTTCCTCAACTGCAAAATGGGCAGAACTCTTATATGCCCATGGATGTAAGTACCTGTGACATTGGCAGTCATGCCCGAGAGGAACAAATGAGACCTTACTTACCAAGGATGGAAAAAGGAAATGTAGGTTTGGAGAAGGTCTGGATGGCCTTTCTCTTTCTCAAAATCAGTATGCCCAAGAGAAGGCTAATTGTCAGCCCATCCCAGCCTTCTCCTTCCCCCAAATTTGCTATTTCTGTAGTAAACACCAACATCCTGCCCAGTAATCTAGCACTGAAACCACAGTTATCTTTTCTCTCACCTTAAATTTCCTTGTTTTAACATACATATATATGTATAAATGTGTGTATATAAGTGTGTATGTGTGTATAACACATGTATATTTTAAACACACACTCATAGACATACGTGCATATCTATCTCCAACATGCCATTAGTGCTGTTTTGGGGACACCCTATGCATTTATACACATCAACACACACATTTAAATAAGTTAATGGTATATTGGATAATACACAGACACAGACACACACACATATATCTTTATGGATATAGACGTAGAATTCCCTAGGTTATAACGTATAGGAAGACCTTGTCATTTTTGGCCCTAGAGGCCCAAACCAAGAGTGATGGATAGATGGGTGGACGACCAAATTCAGGCTTTATGTAATGAAAAAAAATGTCCTAACCATTAGGGATAAGTAGTTGTGGAATGGGTAATCTCAGCAGCCAGGAGTGGGCTCTTTCTTACTATAGGCTTTTAAGGAAAGCCTAGATGAATACTGGTCAGGCATATCATGGCAGGATTTGTTTTCAGGTTTGTGGCTTCTAATGGTACCTCCATCTCTCAACCTTAAGCTTCTTTCCTCTCCTTCATCCTTACCAAGCCCTTTATTATCAGTCCTTATTACCAAAAGGGCTTCCAAGCCTTCAGGGCCAAGGCTGCTTCAGAGGTTCATCCCTTCAGTGTGGCTGATGAGTTACATTAATAAAGGGAGGAAAGTCACCAGATGCTGGCACAATGAAAGGCCATGGCTCTGGGTTTGCCAGAACCCAGCCTCTACCTGACAAGTGGGGCTGAAAAAGAGCTCAGGACTTACATTTATGAAATCTATATTAAGAAGGCATCTCAGCTGGAAGTACAGTTTCTGTTAAGCAGTGGAAATGACATAGCTCAGTGGAGCTGTGCCTAGTCCCACCTGATCTCCTCCAGCTATCCTCAGCTCTTTGGTCCTCAGACCTCGGGAGCTGGGCTCTCATCTGTGAGGATTGAGGGTGCCCAGCAGTTTCCTCACCTTGTACCCTTCATGGCCTCCCTTCTTCTTTTTCCTGCGTTGACCTTGCTATTTCTAAGTCCTGAAGGTCTTGCCTCTCCCCCTTCTTGCTCTCATTTCCTCCTCTCCCCCCTACACCCTCCCCTTTCCCCTCTCCAGCACCTCCCCGCCCCCCCCCCCCTCCACAAACTTTGTGAACTCCAGCTGAGAGGCCCAGAGTATGGGCAGGACCAATTGGATGCAATCACTCACCTCTGACATGACTGAGAAAATACAGCAGAACCCAGGTAAAGAGGAATCGGGACAGCTTCCATCTCTGACCCATTCGGACATTGCTCTAGCCTGTGTGCTCTGGGGACTCTCCTCAGTAAATGATTCAGGCTTTTCCTGTGACAGCCTTTTATCTTCATTCTAATTGGTCTCTCCCACCTATGTGCCTGCCCAGGGCAGTAATGTACAGCCTCCTGAACCGTTGCCCGGCGCATTTACAGACATACTTTACATACATTCCCACATATTCAGTCATACTCCAAACTAAACAGTGAGATCCAGCCCAGGATTCCACTAGGAGGCAGGGACAACCTATTACCTGCTCTGACAATAGGCTCTCCCTCTTCTTCCCTTCCCCTGGAGCTCTTCCCCCTTCTCTACAGAGACCGTGTTCCTAACCTCCCTCTTCCCCTCAGTTCATCTAGTCAGTTTTAGAACTCTGCTTAGAACCGTCAGGATCGGTAGGTGGATGAGTGAGAGCAAACTCAGCTAACCCCCTCTATCTAGCCAGCCCCCTGCCTCACATTTCAGCCAGCAACCAGCACCAACACTGGCATCTTGCCATCTACCCTGTAGCCACACTAGTAATACTCTCCCTTCCCTCCACCCCCATCCCAATTGCTAGAGGCATGGAATGGAGCACCCAGTCAGAAGTGAGGAACACTGAAGTTTAAATCTTGCCTCAAATACAAGCTGTGTGATCCTGGGCAAGTCATCCTAAACACTAAAATGGGAACAGTAATTAGCACCTATATCCTAGGCTTGTTGTAGACCAGCTGGTATGTAGTAGGCACTTAATAGATGCTTGTTTCCTTCCTTTCTACTCCCTATTATCTACTGTCCAGGAGGCAGTAAAAGACTAAGAATATTCTTGCTATTGGAAAGGGCATGGCAGTCTACTGTCTTGGGTTCCCCTCATCATCTCTGTGACTTTCCAGATGAAATCTGTCTTCCATGGCCACTCACTACCCTACAAATGTTATCTCCCTTTTAAAATGTAAGATCCTTGAGAGCAGGGACTATCTCACTTTTGTATATGCATCATCAGTGCCTAGCACAATGCCTGGCATGTAGTAGGTACTAGAGAAAAGCTTTTTCATTCAGTCATTCAAAGCCTTACACAGAGTCTCACAACTGAAATGGCTGGTAGAAACCATGGAGATCACCTATAGCTCAATGAGAATCTTTTCTATCAATCAATCATCTTATAAGCATTTATCAAAATGATTACTACATACAAGGATCTATGTTAAGCAATTGGGGTACAAAAAAAAAAACCAGGTCTAGCCCACAAAGAGGTTAGATTCTGTTGGGAGAGATGATATGTACACTTAAGTACACACAAAGCACATACACTGTTCACTGTAGATGGAAGGTAACCTGAGAAGGAAAGGCATTAGCAGCTCGGGGAGAGGAATGGGGAAAGTCCTTTTACGGAAGATGGCATTTAAGGAAGCCAGAAAAGTCAGGAGTAATCACATTCCTGACATGGGGCACCCCAGTGAAAAGGAATAGAGACAAGAGTTGGAGTTTCATGTTCAAAGAAAGCAGGCCATTATGCCTGGATTGTTGAGTGTATGGGAGTAATGTGCAAGAAGACTGAAAAGATGGGAAAAGGCCACATTGGGAAGAGCTCTACCTGCCCCCACAAAGGAGAAGTAACAGAGAGCTGCTGAAGTTTACTAAGTTAAGGTGTATTAGACCTGAGTTCAAGTCCAGATTTAGACACTCCCTAGATGTGTCACTCTGGAAGGAATGGGATGGAACCTGTGGCAAAAATGCGGGTGGCAAGTGCAACACAGAAACATAGAGTTTAGCTTAGATGATTTCCAATGCCACCTTACCAGTTTGTAGTCCGACGGAAAGAGCACTAGCTCTGGGGTGAGAGGTTGCTGTTCAGTCATTTCAATTGTGTCTGACTCTTCATGACCCCATTTTAGGGTTTTCCTTACAGAAATACTAGAGTGGTTTGCCATTTCCTTTTCTAGATCATTTTGTGGGTGGGGAACTGAGGCAAACAAGGTTAAGTGACTTGCCCAGCATCACACAGCTAGGAAGCATCTGAGGCAGAATCTGAACTCAGGAAGAGTTCAGTCATCAGAGTCAGAGAACTTAGGTTCAAATTCACCTTAGACAACTCACTTGATCTCCATGGACTTCAGTTTCCTCTGCCAAATGAGGGACTTAGTCACTATGGCCCCTGAGGGCCTTTCCAGTTCTGATGAGGAACTCTAAGCCTGTGAACCTAAGATCCCAAAGTGTGGCTGCTGGTGGCTCATAACAGAATTTTAGTTTCGTGAGGGAAAGGCCACATTGGGATACAGTCAGGCACTGATTGAGGTAAAAGAGAGAATTAGAGTTTTTAACTGCTGCTACTAATTGAGCCTATAGATAAATGTCATTGACTATAGTGTGGCTGGGACTTGCTATTAGATACAGGTGGTGGTGAGCAGAAGAGAAGTCAGTGGGTTGTCAATATTTTCCATCTTGTCCTTCACTATGTAGCACCCGAGAGCACCTCCCACCCTACCCCCAGACTCTTATGCAGCAATCCAAAGTGGGCTATTTGAAGTTTAGGGGACATTATTGGTCCATACTTCCTCAAGATCGCCAGCCATTGTTGATGTGTTGACTTTTTCTAGGCAAGTAGAAACACACATTGGTTCGAAGCAAAGGCATTTAATGAGAGTTTGGTAGACAGTGAATTTAAGTGCTCATTTTGTAGCAGGCACTGTGCAAAGTGCTTGAGATACAAATAACAATATTAATAGTAACAACAGCTAACATTTGGTAGTGCTTTAAGGTTTGCGAAGTGCTTTACAAATATTATCACATCTTCACAGGGATCCATGATAATCCCCAAGGACTCATGATGAAAAATGCTGTCTGCCTCCAGAGAAAGAACTGACGCTGTCTGAGTACAGATCGAAGCATACTATATTTTAAATTTCTTTCCTTCTTTTTTTTTCTTCTTTTTGGTTCAAGTTTTCTTCAACAAAATGACTAACATAGAGATATGTTTTACATGATAGCATATGTGTAACCTATATCATATTATTTACTGTCTTAGAGAGAAGGGAGGGGAGGGAGGGAAGGATAGAATTTGGAATTCAAAATCTAAGAAAAGCAAATGTTAAAAATTTGTTTTTATGTGTATTTGGGGGAAATATTATTTAAAAACACACAAATATTATCTCATTTTCTCCAACTCTGGGAGGTAGGTGCTATTATTAATTCCATTTTACAGATGAGGAAACTGAGGCAAACTGAGGCTAAGTGACCTGCCTAGGGTCACACAGCTATTAAGTGCTAAGGCAGAACTTGACCTGAGGTCTTTGGGATACCATGGTCTATCTTGGTATTCACATCGTTCTCAGGGAACTTAAATGTGAATGGCAGAAGACAATACATGAAGAAGAATTAGAATGGGGTAGAGGAAGTGTTCTGTGGCCTGGTGTAGAGCTGGTCAGAAATGGCCTGGAGCCCTGGTTCTGGACAAGAAAAAGGGAAAACTCATTCATCAGGGATCAGCATTGAGAGGCTGGAGTTCTGGTAGGAGAGGCAGGGGATGAGGATAATGGGCAGAATGCCGTCCCAGAGGTCAGTAAAAGAGGACATTTCCCCTAGAAACCTGAGACAGAGTTTGCCACCAATATTCACCATCAGTGGGAAACATGGATACTCATGGAGAAGCACACACAGGGAGGACATTTATGTTCAGGCTCAACAGTTTGGGGGAAATGTCTTTGGTCCACATTGTTGGGCTGCTGCTGTCTGGGATGCTCTCAGCTGCTCTCCTGTGGGGTGCAGACTCTGGCCAGCATCACTTCTTCATTGTCTTGGGTCGTTGGAGCTGGCAAGGCTCTACTGGATAGAAAGTTCTATATAAATGACCTTCATATTCTGTCAAACCATTAATCAAAATCATATACCTGTCAGAAAACCACATGCTTTGCTTGAAAAGATCTCAAGGGTGCTGCAAAGGTGGCCTTTTCTTTCTGCACTTTTACCAGAAGTTGTGCTTTGGGATCTGAGGCTCCCATCTGCTTTCAGCTTCAGGCTCAAGCTGGAACCTTCAGCTGAGCTGCTGCCTCTTTCTCATAGGAGGAGGACTGGATCCTGGTACTATAGCTCTTTTAGCTTACAACCCAGAGACCTTTTACCACAGCCTACCTCTTTTAAAAGGCAAGAGAGCCCTCAGACACCTAATGATGATACTGGAGAAAAAAAACCCTAGAGGATTTTCCCCATTAAGGTGGAATACAACTATTTTTTCCGGTTTGGCTAGAATGGGCATTTTCTATTCAGAAGGAGATTTCTTGACCCAGGTGCCAATCACTTTTACAGAGACTTATCCTTTATACCTAGTTACTTTAGACTGAATTCTATTCTTTTACTTTAATTTCCTGGGCAGCAGGGGTAAGGTCTTTGTCAGAGGCCTCTCTCACTTAGGGTCAGAATTTCTTGGGGCTCCCTGCTTAATTTTGAATTGCTCAAGTGCACCTTATCGTTATCCATTTAGAGAATAACCTTTCAGAATACTGTCAAGCACTCTCAGCTTTAGTGCACCCTTAGCTCTTTAAGCCCTAAACTTAGGCAAATGAGTTAGAACATGAAAAATCAAAGGAATAAAGCTAAGACCAGCTTTACTGAGGCCTGCATTTGAAAGGCCTCATTCTTGCCTTTGCTACCTCTCTATATCTATATCTATATCCAGTGGTGGGATTCAAATGAATTAACAACCAGTTCTCCATGGAACTGAGCCGAGGCACTGCCCTGGCTGCTGATGTGGCGGGTGCAGTCCCTGGCCCCGCTAACAACTTGTTCACTGAACTCAATCTAAAATTAGGTCCTGGTTCTACTGAACCAGTGTGAACTGGCTGGATCCCACCACTGTATCTATATCAAGAAAAACTTGGCTATTTGCTATTCCCAAAGTCTTCTTTCCACTTCCCATTTCACTGTCTTCCCCCAGGTCAAACCCCAGAGCTAGAAAGCATACCTGCTTTGCCTGTATCTATCTGCATGCTTATTTTTCTTCAAGTTTCAGCTCTTGTGGTGGGTGTTATGGTGTCCTAGAAAATGGAGTAGAATCAGAGTCAGAGCATTTGGAGTCAGGACTCCATCCTCAGTGGGGATGGCAGTGAGATTTCTGTGGTAGGACCAGATTCTAATTCCAGCTCTGTTCCTTCCTTACTCTGCAACTCTAGACAAGCCCCTTTCCCTTTCCAGGCCTCCTCTTTCTTATTTCTGAAATGAGGCAAGTGAACTAGATGACCCCTAAGGGCCCTTCCACTCCAGGTCTAGGATCCTGAGCATAAGCCTAGGGCAGGGTAGAGGAGTATTTCCTGGGGTGAGATAGGGAGGGGAAACATTGGGAAGTTAGGTGACTTGTTCAGGGTCACACAGACAATGTAGCTCTAACTAGATGGATAGAAATTTAGGAAGACCTGAGTTCAAATCTAGCTTTAGATACTTCTTGGGTGTGTGGCCCTGGGCAAATCACTTAACCTCTATTTGCCTCCATTTCCTCAGCTTCAACATAGGGATCATAATAACACCTGCCTCACAGGGATGTTAGGAGGATCAATTGAGATACTATTTATGAAGCACTTGGCATAGTTGCCTGGCACACAGTAGGTGCTTAATAAGTGCTTATTTTCAAAGGTGGTATTAAATGGACACCATAGTACAGGTTAAACTGGTATAATACCTCAGTAATGGAAAGAGCATTGACTTAAAAGGCCAGGTCATGGGGTCATTCATTTACACCTAGAAGGGATAATAGAGGCCATTGAGTTCAATCCCCTCATTTTACAGATGAGGATCTGGAGACCCAGGGAGCTTGACCTGAAAGTCGTATAGCTCATAAGTATTGGAGGCAGGATTTTAACTCAAGCCCAGGGACTCTAAGTGGAGTCTTTTTTTAAGACTCTCACATCTCAGTTCCTATGTTGTATCTATCTGGAAGAAGATGGAAGCTCTTCACATCCTGTTCAGGCTGAACCCTTCACTTGCGTGGATGCAAGTACCTGTGCCATTGGCAGTCATGCCTGGGCAGGGGAGAGGAACAAATGAGACTTTACTTATTAAGGATGGGGAAAGGAAATGTAGGGTTGGAGAAGGCCTGGATGGCCTTTCTCTTTCTCAAATTCAGTATGCCCAACAGAAAGCTAATTACCAGCCCATCCCAGCCTTCTCCTTCCCCAAACTTTGCTGTTTCTGCCAAAGACACCAACATCCTGCCCAGTAACCCAGGACTGTAACCACAGTTATCTTTGATTCTCCTCTTTCAACCTGCCTCCCATCTAATAGTTTTTCTCTCATCTTAGATTATATAATATAATAAGTATATATGTGTGTGTGCATAACACACATATTTTAAACACACTTATAGACATACATGCATATCTGTCATCTCTCTCTCCAATATGCCATTAGTGCTGTTTTGGGGGTACCCAATACATATGAACACACATAAACACATATCTATATATATATATAAAACATATATATATATATTTATGGTATATTGGACAATACTCATTCAGGCATAACTATCTGTACAGATATAGAATTCCTCAAGTTATAATATACAGGAAGAGCTTGTCATTTTTGGCCCTGGAGGCCTGAACCAAGAGTGATGGATAGATGGGAAGAAGACCAAATTGGGGCTTAATGTAATGAAAAAAATGTCCTAATTGTTAGGGCTAACCCCGATTCTCTCTTTGCTCCTAGTCTCTGATGAAAAGTTGGCTCTTCTCTTTGCCAAAACCAGCCTCTCCCCGTGTGCTTTAGATTCCATGCCTTTTCTTTTCAAAGATTGCCCTCAATGATTCCCTCTCTCCATGCAAAGCATTAAAAAAGTCAAACACTGGAGTTAACTGACTTCACTGCAAATTGTTTTTACCTAACCTCTACTTGGTCCTCAAAGCTCATGGCAAACCTGGTATTTTTCTTTTATTGACTCTAGCACCACACTCTCCAAGGTAGCTATTTCAAAATTTATCCTTTGTTCTCAGAGCCTCCTTGACCATCTCCTTTCTTCTCTTTCTCAATAGAGACTTGACCTCTTACATCACTGAGAAAATAGTCATCTTGTCCCAAGTTCCCTCTCTATCTTGTATCACTCCTCAGAACGCTACTTCATCATCTGCCATTTGCTCCCAGTCTCTGATTAAAAAAATTGGCTCTTCTCTTTGCCAGAACCAGCCTCTCCCCATGTGCTTTACATTCCATTCCTTTTCTTTTTTCTTTTTTTTTCTTTTTATTATTTTTATTTTTAATTTACACCATTCAGTTCCACAGATCCTTTTCCCTTTCTAGGCCTCCTCTTAATTATTTCTGAAATGAAAATTTCTCTCCCTCCCTCTCCTCCCCACTCCTTCCCCAAGATGGCATATAATCCAATGTAGGTTCTATATTTACCTTCATAATGAACTTATTTACGTAATATCCAGTTGTAAAGAAGAATTATGACCAATGGAATGAATCATGAGAATGGAGAAATGAAACCAAAAAGAAGGAAAAAAAAAGAGAGCAAATATCTGCATTCAGATTCCGCAATTCTTTCTCTGGATGTGCATAGCTTTTTCCATCATGTGTCTTTTGGAGCTGTCTTTGAACCTTGCATTGATGAGAGGAGTCAAGTCTATTAAAGTTAGCACTTACAGATAGCATGTGTCTGTAATTGTGTATATTGATCTAGTTTTGCTCCCCTCACTCGGCATCAGTTCATATAAGTCATTCCAGGATGTAATGAAGTCCATCTGCTCCTCATTTCTTATAGCACAGTAGTATTCCATTACATTCATATACCATAATTTGTTTAGCCATTCCCCAGTTGATGGGCATCCTCTTGATTTCCAATTCTTTGCTACTACAAAAAGAGCTCCTATAAATATTTTTCTGTATACTAGTCCATTTCCCACTTGTGTGATCTCTTTGGGATACAACCCTAGAAGTGATATTGCTGGGTCAAAGGGTATGCCCATTTTTATAGCCCTTTGGGCAGAGTTCCAAATTGATCTACAGAATGGAGTTCATAACTCCACTAATAATGTAACAGTGTTCCAATTTTCCCACATCCTCTCCAACATTTATCATTTTCCTGTTTTTCATGTTAACCAGTCTGACAGGAGAGATGTGGTACCTAAGAGTTGTTTTGATTTGCATTTCTCTAAACAATAGTGATTTCGAGCATTTTTTCACATGCCTATAGATATCCTTAATTTCTTCCTCTGAAAACTGCCTGTTCATATCCTTTGACCATTTCTCAATTGGGGAATGACTTGAATTCCTATAAATTTGGTTCAGTTCCCTGAACCAAAATATTTTAGATATGAGGCTTTTATCAGAGACACTGGTTGTAAAGGTTTTTTCCCAATTTTCTGCTTCCCTCCTAATCTTTGTTGCATTGGCTTTGTTTATACAAAAACTTTCCAATTTAACATAATCAACATTATCCATTTTGCATTTTGTAATGCTCTCTATCTCTTGTTGGATCATGAATTCTTGCCTTTCCCATAAATCTGACAGGTAAACTATTCCTTGCTCTCCCTAATTGCTTATGTATAGTATCAGCCTTTATTCCTAAATTATGAACCCATTTTGACTTTATTTTGTTATATGGTGTAAGATATTGGTCTATGCCCAGTTTCTGCCCTACCATTTTCCAATTTTCCCAGCCGTTTTTGTGAAATAGTGAATTCTTAGCTCAGAAGCTAGATTCTTTGGGTTATCAAAGAGTAGATTGCTATAGTCGTTGACTATTGTATCTTGTGTACCTAACTTACTTCACTGATCCACCACTCTGTTTCTTAGCCAGTACTGAGTAGTTTTGATGACTGCTGCTTTGTAATATAGTTTAATAACTGGTATGGCTAGGCCACCTTTCTTAGCATTTCTTTTTGTTAATTCCCTAGATATTCTGGACCTTTTGTTCTTCCAGATCGAATTAGTAATTATTTTATCCAGCTCGGTAAAATAATTTGGGGGTAGTTTGGTTGGAATGGTGCTGAATAAGTAAATTAATTTAGGCAAAATTGTCATTTTTATTATACTAGCTCAGCCCAACCACGACCAACTGATATTTTTCCATTTATTTGTATCTGACTTCATTTGTGTGAAAAGTGTTTTGTAATTGTACTCATATAGTTCCTGGGTTTGTACTGTTTAATTATTTAACTAACTCTGAAGCTCTGGAGGTTTCTGTTTGGGGAAACTGGCCACACCCTGTTAGCATTAAATCAGATTCCTTAGGTCTCTTTGCCTGGGTCAGAAGCAGCCGTACAACTTAGAGTCTAGGGATTCTAGCCTCACACCTTTGAGCTAACCTGATGATAACAGGTATGATTTCAAACTATTTATAGAACTTTATATACATTTCCTAGTATAGAATTCCCAGGAGAATTGAATGGGGAGCAGGAATGTGCTCTCCTTATCAAGATTATTATGGTAAATTTTAACCTAACCCCAAAAGATATTTGTTATTTGGCATTAAGACATTTATTATATCTTTAATTAGATGTAATTGCTTTGTATTTGGTGACTTTGTAAGGATCTTTAGATGTGATCAGTATACAATGCCAATGTTGATGAGACAAATGATTTTCTGTGTAAGGTAATTTGGAAGCACATCCAACTAAATGAAGGTTAACTGATTGGTAACTGGTTTTGTTTCAAGTTTTAAAAAATGATGTTATTTATGGTATTGTTATATTTCTAAATTTCCTTATATTGTATAATTTGGTAAACAATTGTATCACCTGTGTTATTAGAAAAGCAATTTCTCTTATAATCTAGATGTTAGATTAAGAATTGTACCGTCAGGAAAAAAAATCAATGGGTTAGGAAGCCGTTAAGTCATTCTCTCTGACCATGTGTTGTAATATTCTAAGTACTGCAATTGAAGAAATCATAAACTTCCAAGTTTTACCTATATTTAAAAGGAAGTTTCAGCTAAAATTATTTAGCTATCACTTATGAAAATTATGAGATTGCCAAGTAAGCTATTTGGAGTTACTCACATATTTACAAAGTTTTTTTGTTTTTTTTTATTTTGGGGATTTATTTATGTTACTTAAAAGACATTTTTGAACTAACTTAATTTTGATAAATTCCAGTCTTAGAGGTTTCCAAATAATTAATTTCATGAAAGTTTAGTGATTATTCCTTTTAACATCAGGATAAATTTTAAGCTGTTTTGAAGAAAGGAAAATACTTTTATGAAAAAATGTTTTGTAAAAAGAAATCTTTTGTGTGACTTTTAGAAAGTCTACTAAATTTTCATTTGCAAGCTAATTTGTTGCAATAATAATTTGATATTGATAACAATTTATGTCCAAACCTATTGTGAATTTCTGACTTTCATTCCTAAGTTTGTTGTGTCCTTGGACCTGCCTTGAATGGGTACTTCCAGAGAAACAGAGTCAGCAGCTCAGTGGAAGCAATATCAGAAATCTAAGGCTAGTGATTAATGCTAAGGCATTTAAATTACCGTAATGAGTTGTAAATGGGAAGGATCTTGCTATTTTGATCTGAATTTATAGTCATTCCATGGCCTCAACAAGAGTTACAATTAATGTTTGAACTTGTGCATAATATTAAATTCCTGAAGTATCTTGACCTTTCAGATTGCATATAATTAGAGATGGGTAAACAAATTTGAGAAACTGAGATATAAATATATTAAGTTGTCAGGTGAAAGTCAGGAACCGCTTTTTGTTTTGTTATAAGGAACAGGATTTCAGTACAGACAGTTATGTTAGTGAAGAGTAGTAACTTATGAGCTATCTTGTGTTATCTGGATGGAACATCTGATTTTACTTCTGTTGGTTATTTAATCTGGAATTAGGACAGATGTAGGAATGTATGCAAACGACCTAAGACTCATGTTAAAGATGTTCTCATTGTTTAAAGGGATCCTGAGAGCAGTAGGATTTTTCTGTGATGAATCTCTTACTGTTACCAATGTGGGATTATAGTCAGATATGTGGTCCTTGAGAGCTGAAGCCACCCGAAACTCTGATTCTTGGAACTTGTTATGCAGTACTTCATGGGACTGTTAACTGATGTTTTGCTGAGTCTGACTCCAGGTATGGTCATCAAGGAATGCTATTGAAACAATGATACATCTGTGACCTGCAGAGGGTGTTCTCATGGGAAAGGCTGGGAGAATGACTATTTGCATGAGCTGAAGTAGGATCCTCCTCAGGTAGGACTCAATTTCCCCAATATGATACCTAGCTGACTTTAAGCCTGGCTCAATGCAATTGGCCATCTACATAACTTTTGCCTGTAATTGACATGACATTAGGGAAACAGTATTCCTTTACTGTATTAGTTATGTCCCTATTCTTTTATGGAAAATTTCTATGATCAATAAGTTTTGTAAGCACAATATTAAATCTGTTAAATAATAGATTGATACTGAACATCTCTGAGTTATTATAATAAGACTAGTTCTATTCCTGTATAAGTTAGGGTCCTTTAATTCCTCATAATGGTATGGGGATAATTAGGCCAAAGACTTGTGAAACCAGGATATGAGTCTATTATTTAGTTAATATCATAACTGTCTCAGTTCTGTTGCAATTAGTTATCTTACAAGAAGAATGGTTTGTAGTCTATCTTGTAAATGCCTTTAAAAAAGATCTCCTTTAATTGGGGGTTATTGATTTGAATGTGGCTAGAAGTTGGAAATGTTTTATTTTGAATAACTTACTTGTTATGTATGTATGTATTGTTGGAAAATTGATTACTCAGTATATTTGTGTATACCATCCCTGTAACTTTTGTTATAATTGTAGTTAATCTGGCAATTTTTAAATAAATTCATTTAGGTATTGGAGTCCATCTTATAGAAGGTGTTCTGCTATTAATTCCTTAGTGGAATCTCATCCTCCTAATAGGGGAATGAATAATGCAGAGTATAAAAAGTGGGTTCTAATGAAAACTGAGTTCCAATTTTTTCTGTTTTTATTTGAGTTTCTTAGATATATTGTGAGACATGGGTAAAAGTTAGGGAAAGTTAGATTTCCACAGAAGAGTTAATTAAGTTTCACAGAATAATTAATGAAGTGTCAGCTTGAACAAAAAAGGAGTAAAAATTAACCAGGATGAGAGTCCTCCGCCAATGGGAATAGAGTTTGTGGTTTTGCAGAAACCACAGTTTCAGGGTATAGGCAAAACTGGTCTAAACTGGCCAGATAATGGTCAGGGTTGAAGAGAGAACTGGGTCAAATGGCTACCATGCATGCTTAATTGGCTAATTGAATGTTACCTCACATACCCACAGGGAAGAGTTTTCTGCCATTTTTGAACATGGGATGTATGTTGAGTAGGGGGGAATATGCCAAGGAGTTGCATGTTGGGGGCATATAGAGAAGATTGTGATCTAGAAGGGAGTGGACCAATCTGTTCTCTGAAGGGAGATACTGAGCTAATGGTGCATCAGTCTATGTCAGTCTAACAGAATAAAGTTGGTCTCACTCCTGTACTCTCCACTCCCCCTTCCTAAAGAAGGGTGGAGTCTGTTCCTGGCCAGGAACATTTACCAATTCCTTTGAATTCCTCAATAATAATAAATTGCCCTTGATACCTGAATTCCAGCATCAAGCATGTTTCTAACATATATCAACATGTCAATTATCCAATTTAAAAACATAAGTTCCGGGGCGGAGCCAAGATGGCGGCTGGTAAGCAGGGACTGGAGTGAGCTCCGAACCGAGCCCCTCCAAAAACCTATAAAAAATGGCTCTGTACCAATTCTAGAACGGCAGAACCCACAGAACAGCAGAGGGAAGCAGGGCTCCAACCCAGGACAACCTGGATGGTCTCTGGGTGAGGTCTATCCCACACGGAGCTGGGAGCTGGGAGCTGGGAACGGAGTGGAGCAGAGCCCAGCCTGAGCGGCATGGACCATCCAGACCAGAAGCCGGGCGGAGGGGGCTCTAGAGCCCTGAATATGTGAGCTGCGGCAGTTACCAGACCCCTCGACCCACAAGCACCAAAGACTGCGGAGAAGGTTAGTGGGAAAAGCTGCGGGAGTGGAAGGAGTTCGTGGTTCGGCTTCCAGCCCCGGGGGCAGCGGAGGTGGGGCAGCTACAGCTGTTGTTACTTTTGGCTCCAGGCCCACCTGGTGGGAGGAATTAAGTGGCGGATCAGAGCAGGAGTGCAACAGCCTGCCGAAGATCTAAGCCCAGTTCGGGCTGGGGGTTGGGGAAGGAGCAGTGCTGGTGTGGCAGAGCTGGCACCTCCCCCCCCAAACGTGGAAAATAGAACTCTCTAGTCTACAAGCAGTCATACCCCACTGAAAAACTCAAAGGTCAAGTTAGTTGGCTGGGAATATGGCCAGGCAGCGAAAACGCACCGAGATTCAGTCTCAGACTTTGGATTCTTTCTTTGCTGACAAAGAAGACCAAAACATACAGCCTAAAGAAGTCAATAAAGTGCAAGAGCCTACACCAAAAGCCTCCAAGAAAAACATGAACTGGTCCCAGGCAATGGAAGAGCTCAAAAAGGATTTGGAAAAGCAAGTAAGAGAAGTAGAGGAAAAATTGGAAAGAGAAATGAGAAGGATGCGAGAAAACCATGAAAAACAAGTCAATGACTTGCTAAAGGAGACCCAAAAAAATACTGAAAAATACACTGAAGAAAACAACACCTTAAAAAACAGACTAACTCAAATGGCAAAAGAGCTCCAAAAAGCCAATGAGGAGAAGAATGCCTTGAAAGGCAGAATTAGCCAAATGGAAAAGGAGGTCCAAAAGACCACTGAAGAAAATACTACTTTAAAAATTAGATCGGAGCAAGTGGAAGCTAGTGACTTTATGAGAAATCAGGATATTATAAAACAGAACCAAAGGAATGAAAAAATGGAAGACAATGTGAAATATCTCCTTGGAAAAACCACTGACCTGGAAAATAGATCCAGGAGAGATAATTTAAAAATTATTGGACTACCTGAAAGCCATGATCAAAAAAAGAGCCTAGATACCATCTTTCAAGAAATTATCAAGGAGAATTGCCCTGATATTCTAGAGCCACAGGACAAAATAGAAATTGAAAGAATCCATCGATCGCCTCCTCAAATAGATCCCAAAAAGAAATCTCCTAAGAATATTGTTGCCAAATTCCAGAGCTCCCAGATCAAGGAGAAAATACTGCAAGCAGCCAGAAAGAAACAATTTGAGTACTGTGGAAAGATAATAAGAATAATCGAAGATCTGGCAGCTTCTACATTAAGAGATCGAAGGGCTTGGAATGTGATATTCCGGAGGTCAATGGAGCTAGGATTAAAACCTAGAATCACCTACCCAGCAAAACTGAGTATCATGTTCCAAGGCAAAATATGGACTTTCAATAAAATAGAGGACTTTCAAGCTTTCTCAGTGAAAAGACCAGAACCGAATAGAAAATTTTACTTTCAAACACAAGAATCAAGAGAAGCATGAAAAGGTAATCAAGAAACAGAAATTGCAAGGGACTTACTAAAGTTGAACTGTTTTGTTTACATTCCTACATGGAAAGATGATGTGTATGATTCATGAGACCTCAGTATTAGGGTAGTTGAAGGGAATATGCATATATATGTATACATATGTTTATGTATATATATATATATAAGTGAATGTGTATGTATGTATATATCTATGTGTATGTGTATGTATGTATATATGTGTGTGTGTGTGTGTGTGTGTATATATATATATATATGTAAAAGAGAGAGAGTAGACACAGGGTGAGTTGAAGGGAAGATATCTAAAAGAAATAAAATGAAATTAAGGGATGAGAAAGCAACATACTGAGAGAGGGAGATAGGGAAAGATAGAATGGGGTGAATTATCTCGCATAAAGGTGGCAAGAGGAAGCAGCTCTGTGGGAGGAGGGGAGAGGGCAGGTGAGGGGGGAATGAGTGAACCTTGCTCTCATCAGATTTGGCCTGAAGAGGGAATACCATACATACTCAGTTGGGTATATTACCCCACAGGAAAGAAGAGGGAGGAAGATTAAAAAAAAAAAATAAAAGGGGGGGGATGATGGAGGGGAGGGCAGATGGGGGTGGGGGTAATCAAAACAAACACTTTGGAAAGGGGACAGGGTCAAGGGAGAAAATTCAATAAAGCGGGATGGGTTGGGAAGGAGCAAAATGTAGTTAGCCTTTCACAACATGAGTATTGTGGAAGGGTTATACATAATGATACATGTGTGGCCTAGGTTGAATTGCTCAACTTCTTAAGGAGGGTGTGTGGGAAGGGAAGAGGGGAGAGAATTTGGAACTCAAAGTTTTAAAAACAGATGTTCAAAAAAAAAAAGTTTTTGCATGCAACTAAAAAATAAGATACACAGGCAATGGGGCATAGAAATTTATCTTGCCCTACAAGAAAGGAAGGGAAAAGGGGATGAGAGGGGAGGGGGGTGATAGAGGGGAGGGCTGACTGGGGAACAGGGCAACCAGAATATATGCCATCTTGGAGTGGGGAGGGAGGGTAGAAATGGGGAGAAAATTTGTAATCCAAACTGTTGTGAAAATCAATGCTGAAAACCAAATATGTTAAATAAATAAATTTAAATTAAAAAAAAATTAAAAAAAAACAAAAACCTAAGTTCCCTGGTCTAAAAGGTTCCAAATTTGATGATTATAGTAATAGAAACATAAGGGTTGAGTTAAAACTTTCATTATTTGACCTGGTTATTGGAAAAGTAATTAAAAATTATAAATTTTGTGGGATATTTTTAACAAAGAAAGATCTCTACAAGGACTCTAAGAAGACAGTAGGCTGGAAACTGGTCACTCACACCAGTGAGCTTCATCAGATGGTGTCCTAAAAACCAGACAACTAAGTGAGATGAGACTTCTGAGCCTTAAATGGACAATTTTATTCATTGTTTACTTTTCCCCTTTTCAGTCTTTTATCTGTACTGTCTACTTACTAAGGGGGATTACACCCTTTGGTTTTGTCAATGTGTCTACTTACTAAAGGTGACTGCCCCCTTCGATTCTGTCAGTGCATCACCATCATAAGTCCCAAAACCCTTGATGAAATATTGGCCATATCAATGATTCATTAAGGAGGCTGTGCTTCTCATTAGAATCAGTTGGGGGGATGTGAAAAATGATTATTAATAACCAATATCTTGGACATTCATAGCTTTCTCCAACCCCCTTCTTCCAAAGTCCTGACTTTAAGTTCAGTTTTCTTTCAGAAGGACCTTACTGATAATGAGATTGCATTGACTCATCATCCTGGTCAGCCCCACCCAAACTAAGGTACAGAAGCTCCATTGTGTTCTGCTCAGACTTGGGTGGAGACAGAATCTTCTGTCTAGGTGGCCCAAGGTTGGGAGTGGTTCGGTATGGTTTGGAGGTGGTCTGGTATAGAGATATTTTCTCTGACCAGGTGTGAATGATGAGCGAGTGACATCAGCCTCTTTGGGAGGATATACAAACTGTGCAGGCTAACTCCTAAATGAGCTCAGTTCCAGACTGGCTCCCATGCAGGCATGCTGTGTGCTTTGAGAGAAATAAACAATGGATACAACCTAAATCCTGTTTGTCTTTCTTAGACCAAACTCTTGAGGGTGCCAGGATCTATGCTCTACAAAAATGCCAAAATGAAAATCCTATCGCACAGACCTGACCTTGTCATGCTTCTCTGTGGTGGTAGAGAGTCTAGAAATGTGATCTCAAGGATCACAGAGAATGCAAACTACTTTGAGTAAAGGCAAACAGCAAAAGAGGCTCCAACTATCCCATATGAACACTTGCTCTTGACCCTGGGCCATCCCTAGCACTGAGCCTTCTTTGTTCTGTTTCTATATAATATCCTGACCTGGCCTGGGTGTGGTGTAGGGATCCACCACTCTGTCTTGTCACTGCCACAGGGCAGGTTTCATGAATAAATTTCCTTTTTATGACCCAATTAACTCTAATAACCCTAATAAATCTATATCTTATAAACCACACTGGCATTGTCAGCTTCTTTCTTTGGAATCTGAATACCTACCCTTTTACAGTGGGACTTTTCCTTTGAATGGTCTGTACCACTGGAGGATGAGCTGCTGAGACCTCCACGGGGGAAATCCTGAATTGTCCAGACATATCCATCTGTGGAGGTGTGGCCGGTATCTTAGATGCTTGTAGCCAATGGGGATGCTCTGAAAAAGCTGGGTGGGACAATGGTGCTTAGTTGAGGAAGGCAGGCTGTGTGCAGCCACAGTTGGTTGGCCACTACTTTGGTCAATGAGGTGGTCTACAGAAGTCCAAATAGAACCTGAGAGTAAAGTGAGGAGGCTGGGGAAAACCTCCAAGGAGAGTGAGATGTGTAGTCCTCTGAGACCCTTCTGGCTAGAGGGCTGATGGAGAAGCCGGAGAAGGAGAGTAACAAGTTAGAATTCCTTGCCTGCCACTTTGTGGGACTGGGAGGGGAAAAGCTGCCCCAACTCCAGGTCAGGGCAATTGTAAATAGCAAAAGGTGGGATGCTAAGGTTTGGATCCCCTGGGAAGACAGAGATGCTGGGGAAGAATCAGAGGATGAATTGGAGGTCGTAGATGACAAGGAGAAGGAAGAGGAGGAGGGGAAGGAGGAGGAGGAGGAGGAGGAGGTGTAAATAGTCAGGATTTTCTGAAGGGCAAAGAGGGAAAAAGAGGGGAGAGGAGAGAGAGAGGGAAAGGTGGGAGGGAAGGGAAGGAAGGAAGGAAAACAGATTTGTCCTCCTTTCTTGAAGAGGAACATGGCATCATGAATTGGATTTAAGTGACAGAGTTCCTGCCCACCCCTCAATTAATTGACTTGTCAACACTTTCAGTAAATGGTGAGGGAGGGCATTTTTGCTGGAATGGTGCATCTATGGGATTTGGGAGCTAAAGGTATGCTCCCCAAGACAGAGCCCAGTGCCCCATCCTCTCAGGTGGCTGAGTCACAGGGTAGAAATAAACCCTGCCCCTGGGACTAAGGGGAGGGTGCAAAGTCTCCCCGCAATGCTGGCAATGGAGAGTGACTGGAAGCCTGATGTAGAACTGACTTTCCATTGGTCGCCCAGCAAGAATAAACAGAGAGTAGCAGCCCTAATTGATACTGGGAATCCTAGTTGATTCCAGGGCCCCTGAACAACCATCTCCCCATAATTCTATGAACCAATCAGAATAAGTAGGGAAGAGCTGAGGTGGCATTAATCTCATCTTTTCATGATTACTGCTGCAAATAAATATTAAGAAGTTTGTAGGTAGAGGTCACTAGTAGCTTGTATAATAAAAAAAGGCTATGCATAGAAGGTGGTATGGGGTAGACTTTTCAACCAGGAATTTCTAGAAGGGGAGAGGAGGAACAAGCACGTTCTAGGTATGGGGAGGGGAGAAGCAAGTACAAAGGCATATACAAACATATGGCTGAAGCATAGTGTGTGGAGAGGGATAAATGTATAAGAGGATGTGTAGGAAGGGGCCATTGGCAACTAGCTAGGTGGTGCAGTGTACAGTGCATCAGACCTAGAGTCAGGAGGACCTGAGTTCAGATATGGTCTCAGACACTTCCTAGCTGTGAGGCACTGGGCAAGTCACTTCACCCTGTTTGCCTCTTTGGGGCTTTCTTGGCAAAGATACTGGAGCGGTTTGCCATTTCCTTCTCTAACTCATTTTTACAGATGAGGAAACTGATGCAGACAGGGTGAAGGGACTTGCCCAGAGTGTCACAGCTAGAAGTGTCTGAGGCCAGATTTGAACTTAGGGAGATGAGTCTTCCTGACTTCAGGCCAAGTGCTCTATCCAGCACTCCTCCAGCTGTCCTACATGTTGATATCCCCTCAAACTAATCAGTCAGCCAGCTGGTCATCCAGCATTTATTATACACCTGTCATCTGCCAGGCACTGTGCAAGATACTGGGGATACAAAGTCAAAAATGCAACAATTCTGCCCTCTAAAGGCCATACATTGAATCACACCCTGACCTACCGTTTATCACCCTCGAAACTCCCATGACCTCCATCTTTATGCACCTCAGTCACCCAAGGCAATGGTTATAACTTTATAATCTGACTGACTGAAGCATTTATCAGATATTTATAAAGCTCAGCATTATGCTAATTGCTGGGGTTACAAATACAAAAATGTGACAGTCTGGGCTCTCCAGGAGCTCACATTCCAGTGGTGAAGACAGCACATACGGAAGGTTTCAGCTGCAAGTCCCATGGAAAAATTTTGTGGTATTTAGGCTGCAGTGGCAAAGCAGAGATTAATGTTAACAAGGGAAGCCCTCCAGAAATGTGCTCAAAAAGTACTAAAAAGCATATTTGAGTGTTACCAAAATGACCTCTGTGAGGGAAACAGTTTGTTGATCAGATCACCCAAAGCTCTTTCAGGGGCTTCACCCAGAATTCCCAAATCCCCTTCTCTGACCATAATCAACCTTCAGTCTCTCCCTCTGACTCATTCCTCCTAAACCTTTTCATTGTCCTCATCCTATCCTCCAAGTCTCTCCAGCTCTTCTTGTTCTCTTAGTCCATTAACTCTTCTCTGGTCTCACATTTCTCCTTTCACAATCCTGACTTTGTTGTCCACTAGTTCAGCCATGATCCATGAGCTACCTTTAAAGCCATTCTCCCTTTTCCAACCATCAGCCTTAATCAATCCCAGCCCTCAGTCACCCAACTCTATTTCTCTTCACATGCTGTTGAATGCTCCTGGAGAAATTCTGGAAACCGTGTGTGTGTGTGTGTGTGTGTGTGTGTGTGTGTGTGTGTGTGTGTGTAGACAGACACACTGGTACCCTTCTGCCTGAAGAATGAATTTGTCCAACTGTTCTGAAAAGTAATTTTTAACTCTTCTGGAAAATATCTAAACAATTCATATACACGGATTTAGGGATGGCAGTCCCAAGGAGGTAAAAGACCCCATGTGAGCCAAAATGTTTATAGTAGCATTTCCTATGCCAGCAAAAATGTGGAAACAAAACAGCTTCCCATCAATTGTGGAAAGTCTGAAGAAATTTTGGCATCTGAATATAATGGAATATAATTACTCTGAAAGAAACAATAACTATGAAGAATTCAGAAAAACTGAGAGAGATTTGTATGAATTGATAGACAAGGAAGAAAGGAGGACCAAAGGACAATAGAAAAAATGCCCACAGTCATGGAAGGGAAAAGAATGCTGATTTGAAGAGGCTGTGGACCGCAGTTGTAGGAGGAAGCCTGTGTGTGTGGGGGGGGAGGGGAGACATATACTATGCCATGTGGTCAGTGTGTTGGTTAATTTCATCTAACTCTACTTCTTTGTTAAAAGCATTGGTTCCATTTCTGATGGTTAGTGGTAGCTATTGACAAATAACAGTGATGTAAAAAATGCATCCACGTAAAGCATTAAAAAAGTCTAACACAAGAGTCGACCAGTTTCACAATGAATTTTTGTTGTTTAATCTCTACTTGGTCCTCAATGCTCATGGCAATCTTGGTATTTTTCTTTTATTGACTCTTTAGCATGACACTCTACAGTAGTTATGCCTTTTTTCCTTTGTCCTCAAGTCTCCTTTACCATCTCCTTTCCTCTCTTTCTCAGCTTAGATTTGCTTTCAGACTTCACTGAGAAAATACAGCCATCTTGTCCCAAGTTCCCTTTCTGCCTTACATCACTCCTCAGAACCCTACTTCATTACCCCCCATTCTCTCTTTGCTCCCAGTCTCTGATGAAAAATTGATTCTTCTCTTTGCCAAAGCCAGACTTTCCCACATGTGCTTCAGATTCCACCCCATCTCATTTTTTTTGGAGAGGGGAAGGCAGGGCAATTGGGGTTAAGTGACTTGCCCGAGGTCACACAACTAGTAAATGTATCAAGTGTCTGAGGCCGGATTTGAACTCAGGTTCTCCTGACTCCAGGGCCGGTGCTCTACTCACTGAACCACGTAACTGCCCCCATCTCATTTCTTTCGGAAGATTGCCCTTAATGATTCCCTCTCTCTTTCACCTTTAATCTCTTCTAACTCACTAGCTTCTTCCTCATTATCTACATATATAATGATGTCTCCCAAGTTCTTTAAAAAAAAATCCCCCAACAAAATAACCAGTCTATACCTGATTCTGCCACCCTCTGAAGCTGTCCTCCTATATCTCTTCTCCCTTTCACAGCCAAACTTTGAGAAAGTATTGGATATACTCCTTGCTTCTATTTCCTCATTCTCAAGCCATTTTCAGTCTGGTTTCTAATGCCACTACTTGACTGAAACCTTTCCTTCCAAAGTTGCCAACAATTTCTCAACTGCATAGCAATAGGATGATAGTGGTCCAGTGGAAGGATAACTAGAGTTATATAATCAGCAAACCTAGGTTTGAAAGCTAACCTCTACTTATCCGCTGTATGATCCTGGGCAACTCAGTGAATGGGAGGAATGCGATGGAGCCTGTGGCAAAAGCGGGGGCAGGCCACTTGCCCTTGGGATTTTAGTCTCAATTATGGAAAGAGGCAGAGACCAGATACACCTATTGAAAAGCAATTATTAATTATAATAACTATACAGTAAAAACACTATTGTTTGAAGAATGTCTTTGAGTGAATGAGTCATTTTGACTATTATAAATACCCAAATTGACTATAAAGAACATATGAAAAAAGATGCTATCTGCATCCAGAGAAATAACTGATAGATGTGTAGAATTATATATACAATATACGTACATATATACATATATGTACATACACACCTGTTTTTTACTAATGAGAGCCACCTCTGAGGCAGAGGTGAGGGAAGGGAAAAAAGAAGGGGGGGAAGGTAATTTACATGATAACTTTCTTGTATATTTAAAAAGAATAACAAGTTCTATATAGTGAATTCATGACTTCATGTGCAATCATCTTTTTTATTGTGCTTTGTTATGGAAGTGCTTGTTTCATTCCAAAATTTTTTAAAAATTAATTTCGCCTCTAGAATTTACCTGTTCCTCTTCTGGTTGATCTCCAATGGCACTTGCAATGTGTTTCTACAATGGGCTGCTCCCATGGTGGAGCAGCACAATTGAACAAATTGCTGGGTATGTGGACAGCTCCCTGTGTCCAATATGTGCAGCCTTCCTTGGTGGGTGTGTCCTTTGCAGGAAAAGACTGGAATGTCTTGAAGACATGGACATCTAGAATCACCCACCAAAGAACAGAGTAGCCAGTCAACACCACCAGTCTAGAACATGGCCATTTCTTCTCTCTGGACATAAGCATGGAATTGTGGAAAAGGGATGTGATGACCTGAACCATGTTCCTGGCCTCACCCAGCTCTGGAACTCTGTCATGTGGGTCACTCTAGGGTTGGAGAACCTAGCACTGCAGGCACCATTGTGATGAAAGCAAAAACATGCCCAACTGTCCTCCATTTGTTATAACACTTCTCTCTTCAAAGATCAAAAGGGAATCATCAAATGTCCTGTAAACTCCTTGCAGGTTGGGTGGTTGTACCTTGTGTAACCACACTATCAAAGTAAGTGAAGGAATATGGCCGATTCCCCAAATCTGTCCCAAGTAGCAACAACATGGACACCCCCAAATGGTACATAGTGGCTATGTGGTCCACATTTATGACCCTGGCTGCCACTTGGTAGGGTGGTATGCTATACCTTAGGATATGTATGTGCCCAGGGAACAATTGTAGATACCCTGCCTGCCAAGCCTGTAGCTAATCTACCCTTTGTCAAAGCCCTCTGGACACATGCTGTTTTCCACTGGTACAATCACCTTTTAAATGTCATTGTACCTGGTATTGGATTAGAACTTATAAAGACTCAAGTAGAGGCCTTTACACATTTTATACAAAGTGCCCTTAATTATAGTGTTGAGGCACAGGGGCTGTCTACATTATAAGTAACACAAATATGTAAAATGGTATTAAAAAAATAGAATGACACTAGACATCTTGACCGCTGCCCAAGGCAGACCTGTGTTGTAATACAAACCTCCTGCTGTGCCCTTATCCCTGATAATTGAAATAACACCACCAAATTACTGAAACATGAAAACCCAAATTAATGCCCTAGACCAACCACCAGATGCTATAGATTCTTTCATCGCCTCCCTAGGGGTGCAATGGAAGGAAATCGTAACAATTGTGGTAATTTTCCTATTGGTTATATTATTTTCTTGCTTATGCTCATATTGCTTCTGCGTATTATGTCTTCAATGTAATTCAGTGTTTGGGTTCTCTGTTGCCTGCATGCTAACAAAACCCCTTGGGGAACTTTGTGGATGATGTTTGAAAGAATGTATGAGCAGGTCAGGAGAGAGGGAGTATGTGGTGGTAGACAAAGCCCAGGAACGTGACCTTGAGTCTCATAGAGAATGTAAACTACCTGAAGTCAAGGTAAACAGCAACAGGAGATCTAACTGTCACATGGGAGCACTTGCAAGTGACTCTGGGGCATCCCTGGCACTAAACTTTCTTTTTTCTATATAATATATAATATCTGATCTGGCCTATGGTTGGAGTGGGGAACCCCTACTCTGTCCCATCACTGCCACAGGGCTGGGTCTCATGAGTAAATTGCCCTTTTACAACCCAATTAACCCTAAAAATATAAACATATATGTGTATGTGTGTGTTTATACATATATATATATACACACACACACACACATTGTATACAAACACACATATGTATATTCACACACATATGTATATACCACTCTGGCATGATCATCTTCTTTCCTTGTAATCTGAATACCTTCCTGTTATGGTGGGACTTTTCCTGCGCCCCTACAGCTTCCTACTCAAAAAGGTCAATGGTTCCCTATTACCTCAGAAAAAGGCAGAATCCTAGCCTGGTGTGTAAGACCTTCCACAGTCTAGTTCCCACAGCTTTCTAGATATTACTCCTGTTCATGCATTCTTTCTAATGGACCTGCTAGATATTCCCCATACATGATATTGTATCTCCTGTGTCTGTGAACTTGCCTAGGTTGGCCCCCAGAACTGAAATGCCAACACCCCTAGTCTCTCCCTCTTAGAATCCCTAGTGTCTTTCAAAGCACAACTCAGGGGTCACTGCTTATCTTAGGCCTTTCCTGTTTTCCCCAATTATTAGTGTTCTCTATTGTTTGAAATAACTTTATGGAACTTTGTATGGACTGTATGTCATCTATGAACGTATTGTATCCCCCCGGTAGTAGACGATAAACTTCTTGACAGCAACATCCAGGATTCAAGATTGTCTGGGATGATTCTTGAATATTCTTTGAGAATGTAGCTAAGAGCCCACAACCAGAGAAGGAACTAAGGAGTCTGAATGCAGAACAAACCATACTACTTTCTCTCTTTTTTCTTTCTTGTGGTTTTTCTCTTTGTTCCGATTCTTCTTTTACAACATGTCTAATGTGGAAATATGTTTAATATGACTGTACATGTATAACCTCTATCATATTGCTTTCTGTTTTGGGAAGGGGTGACAGGAGAGAGAAAAAAATTTGGAACTTATAATCTTATAAAAGTGTATGTTGAAAACTTTCTTTACATGTAATTGGAAAAACTAAAGTACTATTAAGTGGAGAGAAAAAAAAAAGGGAATGCAGCTAAATACAATGACTAGGCCTGGCAATTAGCTGGACAATGAGCTGCTTGGTACAATCAAGATATGTGCCAAGACTAGGCACCAAGTACACACTTCCTATTTTTTTATGGTCTTTCTACTTCAAAAAATGGTATTTATTTATTAAAAGCAAAGAAGATTGTACACAAAACTGAGAAACTATATTATGTGTAGTTTGTCTTTCTTTTGAAGTAAAAATGTAATAATTTCAACATGTAACTTCAAAAGCATCCTGCTCATCTGTTCTTCCCTCTGGCTTTCTATTCTCTTCCTTGCATTAAATAAAACAAAACATTTAAGTGACTCTCTTGTTTTTCATTTCTTTCTTCTTCTTCTTCTTTTTTTTGATGTGGTATTTCTATCTATCTTGCCTCTCCCTTGCACTTCCCTTTTCTTTCACTAAAAAAAAAAAGCAAAATTAGA